>NC_084833.1:86750220-87063246 GCF_033115175.1 Lepus europaeus | reverse complement strand
CTAAATAGGTTGAGGTGAAACCCCACTGTGGTTTTGATTTGCATTTCTCTGATGTCTAGTGATCCTAATTTTCATTATCTGCTGGCCATTTTTATTTCATCCTTTGAAAAAGGTCTGCTGGCATCATTTGCCTATTTTTTATATGGATTATTTTGTTATGTTTCTCTAAGCTTTTATATATTCTAGGTTATCAGATGCATAATTGGCAAATATGTCCTTGCAGTTTTCTCTTCACCTGTGTTGAGTGTTTTCTTTGCTGTGCAGAAGCTTTTTAGCTTGATGTAATCCCATTGTCCGTATTTGCTTTTATTGCCTGTACTTCTGGGGTGTTATCCATGAATTGCTTGCCCATGCTAATATGTAGCTGTGTTTCCTCTATATCATATTATGATATATCCTCTATATCATTTCATGTATTAGGTTTAGATCCTTGATCCTGTGACTTGATTTTTGTAGTGTCCCTTTAGATCCATTAACATTACATGTTCTTATATTGGTTAAATAAATATTTCTTTTTTTAACTTTTATTTAATGAATATAAATTTCCAAAGTACAGCTCATGGGTTACAATGGCTTCCCCCTCCCAAAACTTCCCTCCCACCCACAACCCTCCCCTTTCCCGCTCCCTCTCCCCTTCCAATCCCATCATGATTCATTTTCAATTCTCTTTATATACAAAAGATCAGTTTAGTATAAATTAGGTAACGATTTCAACAGTTTGCCCCCATATAGCAACACAAAGTGAAAAAAAATACTGTTGGAGTACTAGTTATAGCATTAAATAAGAGTGTACAGCACATTAAAGGCAGAGATCCTACATATTATTTTTTTAAAAATTAATTAATTTTCTATGCCATTTCCAATTTAACACCAGGTTTTTTTTTTTTTTTCATTTCCAATTATCTTTATATACAGGAGATCGATTCAGTATATAATTAGTAAAGATCTCATCAGTTTGTACCCACGCAGAAACACAAAGTGTAAAAATACTGTTTCAGTACTAGTTATAGCATCACTGCACATTAGACGACACATTAGGGACAGATCCCACATGGGGTGTAAGTACACAGTGACTCCTGTTGCTGACTTAACAATTTGACACTCTTGTTCATGGCGTCAGTAATCTCCCTAGGCTCTAGTCATGAGTTGCCAGGGCTATGGAAGCCTTTAGGGTTCGCTGACTTTGATCTTATTCTGATAGGGTCACAGTCAAAGTGGAAGTTCTCTCCTCCCTTCAGAGAAAGGTACCTCCTTCTTTGATGGCCCTGTTCTTTCCACTGGGATCTCACTCACAGAGATCTTTCACATCTTCCAGTTAAAGTGATTCTTTAATCATTACATAATGACTTTTTTATTGTTTAACACTGTTTGTCTTAAAGTCTACTGTTTGTTATCAGGATAACTAATCCTGCTATTTTGAATTTCTATTTGCATGGAATACCTTTTTCATTCTTTGACTTTCAGTGTCTGTGTATCATTGTTGGTGAGGTGTGTTTCCTTCAGGTAGAATATAGATGGGTTTTGTTTTTTAACTCATTCAGCCAGTGTGTAGTTTTTAATTGTAAAATTTAGCCCATTTTCATCCAAGGTTATTATGGGTAAATAATGATTTGATCCTATCATTTATCCATAAGTATTACTGTTGTTTGTTTTGGATCTCCTTAGTTCTTATACTATGAGGTTTTTTTCCCTCACATTGTTTCATGATTCTCATTATTTTTCTCTAAAATTTATGTGTGTAGTACATCCTTGTGTATCACTTGCATTAGGCAGGATGGCAAAAAATTCTATCAAATTTTGTTTGTATTGATCAAGGGATTAGTTATCATTGCTCATAATGAGGAAAACTGCCTCCTTGCATAACTGTTTCACTTTGCCTCCCATGCTAAATTTACATATTTGTGTGCACATATGTTCAAAGAAGGAGACAACCACTGTGCAGAATTCTCCAGGACAGTATCAGAAAGTTAGCTCTCACTGATTTGTTTCTCTGTAATTAAATAACTATTTTATTTGTAGGCTATAATGTAATACATAGTTGCCACTCAGTATCATGTTCTTTAAATATTTTATTTAAATTATGATTCAGAATCTGTAACTAATTAAATTAAAATCAAAATATTTTATGCAGATTAGGTTTCAAAATGGGGATTATTTTTTTGGACTGGCAGAGACAGTGAGAGAAAGAGAGTGAGAGTGAGAAAGAGAGAGAGAGAGAGAGAGAGAGAGAGAGAGAGAGAGAGATCTTCCTTTTTTCCATTGGTTCACTCCCCCAAATGGCCGCTATGGCAGGGCGCTGCACCGATCTGAAGCCAGGAGCCAGGTGCCTCCTCTTGTTCTCCCATGCGGGTGCAGGACCCAAGCACTTGGGCCATCCTCCACTGCCTTCCAGGACCACAGAAGGGAGCTGGACTGGAAGAGGAACAACCAGGACTGAACTGGCGCCCCAACGGGGATTAGAACCTGGGGTGCTGGTGCCGCAGGTGGAGGATTAGCCTAGTGATCCATGGTGCTGGCCTTAAAATGTGGATTCTAACCAACAGTAACATATATGACATTTCATAAACTGAAGTGTCAATAATATTTCTAGTAGTAAACAAAATTCAACATTTCAGAAAGATGTGATTTTCGAAATTCAACTCTCTTAAGGGTAACTCAGTTAAAAAAAAAAACTCAGGAATAGGTACAGAACATATGACATCTAATAGCGAATATTTTGGAAGAAATTAAAAAAAAAGGTGTTAAGAGTTTTGTGTAACTCTATTAATTTAATACATATAAGTTACTAAGTATAGAAATATAAAGTTTCATACAAAAAGAAAGATATATGTGTAGTATTTTTCCCAACCAGATGTCCAAAATGCATTGCTTAGAGACTTCAGTGAAGGTTCTTTCATTTCTTACATTATCTTAATAATTTTTGCTTCCCTGCTGGCAATTCCTTTTGAAATGGAAGTTGTAGCTGCAGGCCACTGTAGCCTTTCCAAACATTATGTACTAAATGTTAAAGTTACTTTATTTCACATGCTTAATGCAATATGTTGGAGTTTTTGTTTTGCTTTGTTTTTAATTTCATAAAATCAAATTGACAAGCCCTATTTGATGTTCTTTTTGAATTATTATAGTTAACTCTTTTTATCTACCATTCTTTGTATATTATACTTCTTAAATGTAGCATCATTATCTCTCACAGTATCTTTATTTCAGAGGTCATCAGCCTGATAATCTTTCTTTTGGAATTCACAATGATTGTACAATTTTTAAAAATATATTATTTTTTTTCCAAAACTATAACTAATATTATTTGTCCTAAAATTGTGATTAAAATGTGCAAGATCTATTTTTGAAATATAAACACAAAAAAGCCTTTATAAATATGCATTTTTCTATTTCGGACAAAATTTAGTAAATTATTTGAATTTTTATACAAACGTGCATAGTAAAAAATACAATCTCCAGGAAGGGCGTTCTTGGCACAAATATTCCATTATCTCCCAATGACTTTAAATCAAACTCTAAACAAAAGACTGGATTCAGTCAGGCAGTAAAGAACCTAACGAATACTGGTCTCACAATCTCTCCATGTAGGATGAGAAATCAAGGTTAAAAACATCTGACTCTAAAATAAGACTTCACATGTAACACACACAATGTGATTTATAGCCTGGGATGAATATTAAATTGAACTGTTCAGGCATGACAAAACTAAAACTTATGCAATTAAAATGAGAAATATTTTAGAAGTGTTCTGATATTGAATAAGATCCTGTTCTTAAGGATTCATAGCAATCACACTTATTTTAAGAATATTTGGGGGCTGGCGCTGAGGCTCACTTGGTTAATCCTCCACCTGCAGCTCTGGCATCCCATATGGGTGCACAGGTTCTAGTCCTGGTTCCTCCTCTTCCAGTCCAGCTCTCTGCTGTGGCCCGGGAAGACAGTGGAGGATGGCCCAAGTACTTTGGCCCTGCACCCGCATGGGAGACGAGGAGGAAGCACCTGGCTCCTGGCTTTGGATCAGTGTAGCTCTGGCCATAGCAACCATTTGGGGGGTGAACCAACAGAAGGAAGACCTTTCTCTCTGTCTCTCTCTCATTGTCTAACTCTGTCACATAAATAAATAAATAAAATATTTGAAATTGTCAAGTAGTTTTCTTCAAGAGTTTGCACTTACATATTCTAACAGTACTGTTAGATTTTATTGTTGCTTCACATTCACTTGTTTTCTACATCCTCCTAGAGCAAAAATAATCAAAGAAATCTACATCTTTCTCTGTGTATGTATGTAACTATGTATGTATGTATGTATGTATGCATGTATGTATGTATCTGTCCACTCAATCTCAATGTCTATATCTCTATTCTTTCATAATGTATTGTTTTTCTGATGTGGGTGTCATCATCTTATCGTTTTTTGTTTTTGTTTTTTTTGACAGGCAAGTTTAGACAGTGAGAGAGACAGACAGAGAGAAAGGTCTTCCTTCTGTTGGTTCACCCCCCAAATAGCTGCTATGGCCAGTGCACTACACTGATCTGAAGCCAGAAGCCAGGTGCTTCCTCCTAGTCTCCCATGTGGGAGCAGGGCTCAAGCACTTGGGCCATCCTCCCCTGTCTTCCCCAGGCCGCAGAAGAGAGCTGGATTGGAAGAGGATCAACCAGGACAGAATCCGGCGTCCCAACTGGGACTAGAACCCGGGGTGCTGACGCCACCGGCGGAGTAATTAGTTAAAAGAATGAGAAAATTTTCTGTGATTTTTGATTCCTTATATATTCTGTCTGTGAAAGTTCATATTCAGATGACTCACCCAGATTCCACTGAATTTTTTGTCTTTTCATATTGGTGTCTGGAAATCAAATTTTATTCCTTTTTTTTTCATTTTCAATTCTCTTTATATACAGAAGATCAATTTAGTATAAAGACTTCAATAGTTTGCACCCACATAGAAACACAAAGTGAAACATACTGTTTAAGTACTAGTTATAGCATTAAATCAAAATGTATAGCACATTAAGGACAGAGATCCCACATGAGAAGCAAGTGCACAGTGACTCCTGTTGTTGACCCAACAAATTGACACTCTAGTTTATGGTGCCAGTAACCACCCTAGGCTCTCGTCATGAGTTGCCAAGGCTATGGAAGCCTTCCAAGTTTACTGACTCTGATCATATTTAGACAAGGTCATAAAAGACAGAGTGAGGATAGTAACCAATGATCCTAAGAGTGGCATTTACCAGGTT
Organism: Lepus europaeus; assembly: GCF_033115175.1. NCBI lineage: Eukaryota > Metazoa > Chordata > Mammalia > Lagomorpha > Leporidae > Lepus > Lepus europaeus. The sequence goes on along the minus strand of NC_084833.1, from coordinate 87,058,008 downwards.
TGAACAATTATACAGCATTAAGTGGGGAAGAGGACCATCAGTACACACAGGTTGGGAGTAGAGCCATTGGTGGTAAAGTAGAGGTTATGATTACAAAGGAATGATGCCCAAGTGCGCTAGACAGGGTCTAGAACAAAGGACAGAGTCATTATTAGAGGAGCTAAGAAAGGTGCTGTCTAAGCTACAATTAAGTTTTTGTAACTCATGTGTATATTAGAAGTATCATACCTCTATGATTACTTTCTGGAATCTTGCACTGTTTCCATATACATCAAAAAGCGTTTTTTTTTTAATTTTTAAATGATTCAACTATATTTTTATATTCATGGCTTTGAATCTTTCATAAGGAATTTGTATCTATTTCAAAGTGAGAAAGATGGAGACACCACTGTGGTTTAATAGGCTAAGCCTCTGCCTGTGGCACCAACATCCCAGATATGCACCATTTCCTGTTCCCCTGGCTCCTCTTCAGATCCAGCTCTCTACTATGGCCTGGGAAATGGTTGAAAGATGGCCCAAGTACTTGGGACTCTCCACCTACATGGGAGATCCAGAAATACCTCCTGGCTCCTGGTTTTATAACAGCTCAGCTCTGGCTTTTTCAGCCATTTGGGGAGTGAGCTAGCGACTGGAAGACCTTTCTCTCTGTCTCTCCCTCTTTGTAACTAAGCCTCTCGAATAAATAAATAAGATCTTTAAAAAAAGGTAGGAAGATGTTCTATGTTTTTTTTCTCAAAATTTCCTATTATTACCATTTTCACTTATTTCTATAATCCTTTAGGAATTTATTTATCTGTATCATGTGGTGTGAAGATCTAAAATCATCTTACTTTCCCCACATATGTCTGAAATTGACCAAGAACAATTTACATTCATTTCTTCATTCTAGGATTGCACTGTGATAAGTTATATAAATGTATTAATTTGTTCCTTTACTGTATCTGTTGATATAAGTACCAACCCTTAAATCCATATTACACTGCTTTGAGAAATATAGTTTTATATTTATATTTTGATTGTGCATATTTAAAATACAAGATGGTTGATATATATGTATACACGATGAAACAATCATTATGGTCAAATTAATGCATCTATAATCTCACATAATTACCTTTTCATGGTGGTAAAGGAATAGAAATCTACTCCTTAAACAAATTTCCAGTATAAAATGCAATATTATTAACTATAGTCCTCATGCTGCACATTGGATCTCTAGATTTATTCATTCTACATAAGTGCAACCTTGTACTCTTTTAACTTTATTCCCCATTTCCCCATTTTACTCCTATGCATGTTAATCAGCAATCCCCATTGTAGTTATGTATCTTTTTGTACAAGATTTAAACATTTTAATTTTTTTACATTCCACTTATAAATGGAGTTATGCAGTATTTTCTTCCTGTGTGTGACACTGTGCTTAACATCATGTCCTGTAGGTTCATCCATACTGTTGCAAATCACAGGACTTCCTTCTTTGTTAAGACTGAATTAATATTTCATTGTACAGGAGTACCTAAAAAATCAATAGAAAATGAAATTAAAAGGTCAGTATATTTGGGGGCAAAATATTTTTGAATCTACATATAAATTTTTCAGAGGACATGTTTTGTGGCAAACCTTGAAATCTATGTAATTTTGCCATAATACACATTTTCCATAAAATTTTTGGTGATGCATCAGATTTTCACCATAGTTTCTTTATCATGTATTCAACACCTTAAATAGTTGCCCTATCTTAGCTTTTAAGAATAATGCTGCAGTGAACATGAGGGCACAAGTGTCTCTCTGAAATGATGAATTCATTAACTTTGTGTACATAAATCTAAGTGTGAATACTGGCCACATTTTAATTTCCTTAGAGACTTCTATATTGTTTTTTCACAACTGCCACAAAAATGTACATTGCCACTAGTAGCTTATAAAAGAGTTCACTTTGCTTGATGACTTCACCAACATTTGTTGTATTTGGTTGTTTTATAACATCCCTTCTAACAGGGGTGAGATGATAGTCATTGTGGTTTGCATTTTAATTTCCCTGACGACTAGCTATGTTGTGAATCTTTTAGTGTACATGGCTTGTTTTGTTTTCTTTGTATTTGATTTTAAAGTATTTTTCACATAAAATAAACTATAGAATTGGCAGAAAGAAGAAGAAAAAACCAAAAATTGAGATCCTCACTATCTCCAGGTCAAATGGACTTTTGAGCTGCTCTAAGAAAGTTTCAGAAAATATTGGTAGACGGATAAAAGTCTTGGAGGCAGTTGTATGTTCTCAATCTATGTAGTAATGTTAAGGGATTGTATTATAGGTTAGTAGAGGAAAGCATTAGGAAAAAGGTATTGGTGGATATTCAGTACATATATTTTTGTTAGGATCAGCACAGTAGTATCACAAGAAACTGTGAAGTGTTCTCCAACAAAGATTGTAAAGCTTTCTAGTAAAGATCTAACTACATATATTGTCCCCAAGGTACACCCACAGCTGTACAACCACACTGTACACACTGTGGTTTTCTGAGTTTTATTAATAGATACTTGTTGTGTAAAAGACCCATATGAGATAGAGATAAGGGGGGGCGGAGCCAAGATGGCAGAATAGCGAGGGCACACACCAATAGTCCGGGAAAAGATAGTTTAATAACAGTGGAGTTACTGTAGCCTCAGGAAAAGACTCAGGAAAAAAACTGCAGAGGAAACTCTTCCGGATCTAGTGGATGTGACACAGAGGAACTACGGGGCGAGCAAGGTCATCCACCACGTGGAAGCCCAGCAGCAGATTCTGCACGCCAGTGCTGGAAGGGGAGGTAAGACAAAAACCTCACTAACCTGAGACATTGGCGGGGAAAGGCAGAACGAGGCCTGAGGCCCCACTGGGGAAAGTTCACCAGGCTGACTGGAGGAGAGAAAAAAACAAATAAATCAGGGGAACTGGCACAGACACTAGCCTCTCTCTCCACTCACCTTACAAAGCCGAGCAAGACAAACAGCAGGCGCCATTTTATGTATGTAAAGCGGTGCCTGCCATTAGCCAAGCAGAAAAACCTGATTCGGGGGGGCGGGGGGGGGGGGAGAAATAACAGGAGGTTAGGATCTAGTGAAAGTGTGGAGCTAACGAACTGAGACTGTGAAAATCTGAGGGGGGGCTGAGAGAACTCACTGAGTACACAAACTCGGTAATCTTGGCAACCCCGTGAGAGACTGCGGAGAAACTTGACCACACTGAAGGCTGCGTAAACTCTTTGTGTGGTCCCAGGGGTTGATCAGACAAATACACACAGAGGCCAGATTCCACTCAGCTATGCGGAATTACTTCCAAACTGAGTCAAAAAAAAAAAAAAAAAAAAGAGCAAGCAAGCAAGAGAACAATCTGGGTGAGTCACGTTTGGCACACCCTTAAACCTGAAGAACCAAAGAGAGCTCTCTGACCACACAATTCACAGCCTCTAAGGATCAATCAAAAACAAACAGTCCACTTGACATAGAGTCATAGTATTACAAGAAAAAGCAACAGCGAAGGAACCAAAGAATATCTCCAATATGCCAAACAAACGCAGAAACCGAGATAACAAGAGCAAGGAAGACACAAGGACGCCCCCAAATGAAAAAGACACCCCAATCCAAGATTATGAAGATGAGATAGAAGAATGCAAGAAGTGGATCTCAAAAAAGTGATAAAAACATTAAGAAGTTCTCAAAAACAAGTTATTGAACTACAGAAATCCTTAATGGACAAGATAGAAAATCTGTCTTGTGAAAACAAAATATTAAGGAGGAATCAAAATGAAATGAAAAAACTAGTAGAACATGAAACTGTGATAGTGACAAGAAACCAAAATGAAATGAAGAATTCAATAGATCAAATGACAAACACATTAGAGAGCCTTAAAAACAGAATGGGTGAAGCAGAAGAGAGAATATTGGACTTAGAAGACAGAGAATAGGAAAGTATACAGTCAAACCAAACACAAGAAGAGGAATTTGAAATCTAAATTGTCGGGAATCTCCGGATACTATTAAAAAAACCAACATTCGGGTTCTAGGAGTTCCTGAAGGCATGGAGAGAGAGAAAGGATTAGAAAGCCTTTTTAGTGAGATACAAGCAGAAAATTTCCCAGGTTTGGAGAAGGACAGAGACATCCTAGTACAGGAAGCTCATAGAACCCCTAATAAACATGATCAAAAGAGATCCTCACTACGGCACATTGTAATGAAACTCACCACAGTGAAACATAAAGAAAAGATCTTAAAATGTGCAAAAGAGAAACGTCAGATTACTCTCAGAGGATCTCCAATTAGACTCACAGCAGATTTCTCATCAGAAACCCTACAAGCTAGAAGGGAATGGCGAGACATAGCCCAGGTACTAAGAGAGAAAAACTGCCAGCCCAGAATATTGTATCCTGCAAAGCTCTCATTTGTGAATGAAGGTGAAATAAAGACCTTTCATAGCAAACAGAAATTGAAAGAATTTGTTGTCACTTCCCAGCCCTGCAAAAGATGCTTAAAGATATGTTACACACAGAAACACAGAAACACAGTCATCAATATGACAGAAAATAAAGGAAGGAAACCTCACAGCAAAAGATCACAAGAAACTCAAAGCATATACTAGAAAATATTTTTGGCAAATGGCAGGGCAAATTTACTCCTTCTCAATAGTCACATTAAACATTAATGGCCTGAACTGTCCAGTTAGAAGACACCGATTGGCTGATTGGGTTAAGGAACAAAACCCATCTATTTGCTGCTTACAAGAAACACATCTTTCCAACAATGATGCATACAGACTGAAAGTGAAAGGCTGGAAAAATATATACCATGCCAACAGAAATGAAAAAAGAGCAGGCGTATCCATCTCAATATTGGACAACAGAAACTTTACCAGAAAAAAACTGTTAAGAGAGACAAACATTGGCAATATATTATGATTAAGGGATCCATTCAACAGGGAGATATAGTGATTATCAATGTATATGCACTTAATTACAGAGCACCAGTTTTTTTAAAAGATTTGCTAATGGCCTTAAAGGGAGACTTAGACTCCAATACAACAGTACTGGGGGACTTCAATACTCCATTCTCAGAAATAGATCAGTAAGACAGAAGATCACCAAGGAGACAGTAGATTTAAATGACACTATAGCCCAAATGGATCTACCAGATACCTACAGAACTTTTCATCCTACACAGAAAGCATTTGCATTCTTTTCAGCAGTACATGGAACCTACTCTAGGATTGACCACATACTAGGACATAAAGCAAGTCTCAGCAAATTCAAGAGAATTAGAATCATACCATACACCTTCTCAGACCACAAAGGAATGAAGTTGGAAATTAGCAACTCAGGAATCCCTAGAGCACGTGCAAACACATGGAGATTGAACAACATGCTCCTGAATGAACAATGGATCATAGAAGAAATTAAGAGAAATCAAAAATTTTCTGGAAGTAAATGAGGATAACAGCACAACACACCAAAACATATGGGATACAGAAAAAGCAGTGTTAAGAGGAAAGTTTATATCAATAGGTGCCTACATCAAGAAATTGGAAAGGTGCCAAGTAGATGAGCTTTTAAGTCATCTCAAGGATCTAGAAAATCTGCAGCAAACCAGACCCAAAGCTAGTAGGAGAAGAGAAATAATTAAAATTAGAAAAGAAGGCAACAGGATTGAATCCAAGAAACACTACAAATAATCAGCCAAAAGAAGAGCTAGTTTTTTGAAAAAATTAATAAAATTGACACCCCATTGGCCCAACTAACTGAAAAAGTAGAGAAAAGGCCCAAAATAATAAAATCAGAGATGAAAAAGGGAACGTAACAGCAGACACCACAGAAATAAAAAGAATCATCAGAAATTACTACAAGGACTTGTTTGCCAGCAAACAGGGAAATCTATCAGAAATGGATAAATTGCTGGACACATACAATCTAAATTGAGCCAGGAAGACATAGAAAACCTAAACAGACCCATAACAGAGAAAGAAATTGAAACAGTAATAAAGGCCCTCCCAACAAAGAAAAGCCCAGGACCAGATGGATTCACTGCTGAATTCTACCAGACATTTAAAGAAGAACTAACTCCAATTCTTCTCAAACTATTCAGAACAATTGAAAAAGAGGGAATCCTCAAAATTCTATGAAGCCAGCATCACCTTAATTCCTAAACAAACAAACAAAAAAAGATGCAGCATTGAAAGAGAATTACAGACCAATATCCCTGATGAACATAGACGCAAAAATCCTCAATAAAATTCTGGCCAATAGAATGCAACAACACATGAGTGAGATCATCCACCCAGACCAAGTGGGATTTATCCCTGTTATGCGGGGATGGATCAATGTTCGAAAAACAAACAATGTGATACACCACATTAACAGACTGCAGAAGAAAAATCATATGATTCTCTCAATAGATGCAGAGAAAGCATTTGATAAAATATAACACCCTTTCATGATGAAAACTCTAAGAAAACTGGGTATGGAAGGAATATTCCTTAATACAATCAAAGCAATATATGAAAAACCCATGGCCAACATCCTATTGAAGGGGGAAAAGTTGGAAGCATTTCCACTGAGATCTGGTGCCAGACAGGGATGCCCACTCTCACCACTGCTATTCAATACAATTCTCGAAGGTTTAGCCAGAGCTATTAGGCAAGAAAAAGAAATTAAAGGGATACAAATTGGGAAGGAAGAACTCAAACTATCCCTCTTTGCAGATGATATGATTCTTTATTTAGGGGATCCAAAGAACTCTACTAAGAGACTACTGGAACTCATCGAAGAGTTTGGCAAAGTAGCAGGATATAAACTCAATGCACAAAAATCAACAGCCTTTGTATACACAGGCAATGCCACGGCTGAGGAAGAACTTCTAAGATCAATCCCATTCACAATAGCTACAAAAACAATCAAATACCTTGGAATAAACTTAACCAAGGACGTTAAAGATCTCTATGATGAAAATTACAAAACCTTAAAGAAATAGAAGAGGATACCAAAAAATGGAAAATTCTTCCATGCTCATGGATTGGAAGAATCAATATCATGAAAATCTCCATTCTCCCAAAAGCAATTTATACATTCAATGCAATACCAATCAAAATACCAAAGAAATTCTTCTCCGATCTGGAAAAAATAATGCTGAAATTCATATGGAGACACAGGAGACCTTGAATAGCTACAGCAATCTTGTACAACAAAAGCAAAGCCAGAGGCATCACAATACAGATTTCAGAACAAACTACAGGGCAGTTGTTATCAAAACAGCATGGTACTGGTACAGAAACAGATGGATAGACCAATGGAACAGAATAGAAACACCAGAAATCAATCCAAACATCTACAGCCAACTTATATTTGATCAAGGATCCAAATCCAATCCCTGGAGTAAGGACAGTCTATTCAATAAATGGTGCTGGGAAAATTGGATTTCCACATGCAGAAACATCAAGCAAGACCCCTACCATTCACCTTACACAAAATTCACTCAACATGGATTAAAGACCTAAATCTATCACCCGACACCATCAAATTATTAGAGAGCATTGGAGTAACCCTACAAGATATAAGTACTGGCAAAGACTTCTTGGAAAAGACCCCAGGAGCACAGGCAGTGAAAACCAAAATTACCATTTGGGATTGCATCAAATTGAAAAGTTTCTGTACTTGAAAAGAAACAGTCAGGAAAGTGCAGCGGCAACCGACAGAATGGCAAAAAATATTTGCAAACTATACTACAGATAAAGGTTTGATAACCAGAATCTACAAAGAAATCAAGAAAATCCACAACAACAGAACAAACAACCCACTTAAGAGATGGGCCAAGGACCTCAACAGACATCTTTCCAAAGAGGAAATCCAAATGGCCAACAGGCACATGAAAAAATGTCCAAGATCACTAGCAATCAAAGAAATGCAAATCAAAACCACAATGAGGTTTCACCTCCCCCGGGTGAGAATGGCTCACATTCAGAAATCTACCAACAACAGATGCTGGCGAGGATCTTGGGACAAAGGGACACTAACCCACTGTTGGTGGGAATGCAAACTGGCTAAGCCACTATGGAAGTCAGTCTGGAGATTCCTCAGAAACCTGAATATTACCCTACCATTCAACCCAGCCATCCCACTCTTTGGAATTTACCCAAAGGAAATTAAATTGGCAAACAAAAAAGCCATCTACACATTAATGTTTATTGCAGCTCAATTCACAATAGCTAAGACCTGGAACCAACCCAAACGCCCATCAACAGTAGACTGGATAAAGAAATTATGGGACATGTACTCCATAGAATACTATACAGCAGTGAAAAACAATGAAATCCGGTCATTTGCAATGAGATGGAGCAATCTGGAAAACATCATGCTGAGTGAATTAAGGCAGTCCAACGGGACAAATATCATTTGTTTTCCCTGATCGGCGACAACTAACTGAGCACCGAAGGGGAAACCTGTTGAAGTGAAATGGACACTCTAAGAAATGATGACCTGATCAGCTCTTTTCCTGACTCTAGATGTACAATGTAATAATTTATCCTTTTTAGTATTTGTTTTTGTTTTGTTGTTCTAGTACTAGTGGTTGAACTCTGTAATTAACACACAATTATTCTTAGGTGTTTAAATTTTAACTGAAAAGTGATCCCTGTTAAATTTCAGAGTGGAAAAAGAGAGGGAGTAGATGTACAATTTGGGACATGCTCAATCAGACTTGCCCCAAATTATGGCGTTAGAAATGTGCCAGGGGATTCCAATACAATCCCATCAAGGTGGCATGTACCAATGCCATCTCACTAGTCCAAGTGATCAATTTCAGTTCACAATTGATGGCTCTGATAGCTCTTAGAGTCAAAGGGATCACACAAACAAGACAAAAGTCTGATAATACTGATACAATCAAAAAGAGAGAAAGATCCAACATGGGAAGTGGGATACAGCATACTCATAGAATGGCAGACGTCCTAAAACAACACTCTGGCCTCAGAATCAGCCCTTAAGGCATTTGGATCTGGCTGAAGAGCCCATGAGAGTATTGTAGGCATGGAAAGCCAAGATATCATGGAAAAGAAAAAAAAAAAAAAGAAGACGACCTAAATGAAAGATCTCTGTGAGTGAGATCCCAGTGGAAAGAACGGGGCCATCAAAGGAGGAGGTACCTTTCTCTGAAGGGAGGAGGGAACTTCCACTTTGACTATGACCCTATTGGAATAAGATCAAAGTCAGCGAACTCTAAAGGCTTCCGTAGCCCTGACAACTCATGACTAGAGCCTAGGGAGATTACTGACGCCATGAACAGGAGTGTCAAATTGTTAAGTCAGCAACAGAAGTCACTGTGTAGTTACATCCCATGTGGGATCTGTCCTCAACGTGTTGTCTAATGTGCAGTGATGCTATAACTAGTACTGAAACAGTGTTTTTACACTTTGTGTTTCTGTGTGGCTGCAAACTGATGAAATCTTTACTTAGTATATACTGAATTGATCTTCTGTATATAAAGATAATTGGAAATGAAAAATAAAACCTGCTGTTAAATTGGAAATGGTATAGATAATTAATTAATTAAAAATATTATGTAGGATCTCTGTCTTTAATGAGCTGTACACTCTTATTTAATGCTATAACTAGTACTCCAACAGTATTTTTTTCACTTTGTGTTGCTATATGGGGGCAAACTGTTGAAATCTTTACCTAATATATACTAAACTGATCTTCTGTATTTAAAGAGAATTGAAAATGAATCATGATGTGATTGGAAGGGGAGAGGGAGTGGCAAAGGGGAAGGTTGTGGGTGGGAGGGAAGTTTTGGGAGGGGTAAGCCATTGTAACCCATAAGCTGTACTTTGGAAATTTATATTCATTAAATAAAAGCTTAATAAAAAAAAAACCTTCTGTTTCCAGAATTGTGATTTTTTTGTTCCTATCTTATAAAATAGATGATGTTCTTCTTTAAATCATAGATGTGATATCTCAGTAAATAGTTTAGATCCCAGTAGGCTATACCAAATGTAAAACTGCTGTGCATGTCATGTTAAGTGATGGGTTCATCCTTTACTACTTCCCATCTCTTGGTGAATCCACATGTTGTGTTATATTTGTTATGAAAGTGTTACCAAGAAGCTTTCATGGATTACATACTAATCTAAACCATGCCAACAATATTCTTAGTCATCCTTTGAGAGATTTTAAAATATATTTATGCATAGATTTTTTGAAAGAGAAAAAAGAGATAGAGACAGAATGACAAAGAGAGAGAATCTTAAATCTGCTGGTTCAGTCTCCAAATACCTGAAACAGCAAGGGTTCAAGCAGTCTGAAGCCTGGAGCCAGGAACTCAATCTGAGTCTCTCATGTGAGTGGCAGGGTCTCCAAGTACTTGAGCCATCAATGCTGCACTACATACAAAATACATACAGAAATTTTCAAATCTACTAGTTGTTCACCTTCATGAGGAATCACAAAATGAAATCCTTGTTTACTCACCACCCAAGTTTGTTTAAAATTAGGAAATAACTGTCACAGAGTACCTACCTATTGTATCTCTTCCTAAAATAATATTTTTATGTTTCTATCCTCTGCTCCTTCGAAAAAAAACCACTAGTCCATGTAATGGTTAATTTTTAAGTAAACTTTGTTTTTTGAGAGACTGTAGATTCATGTGCAGTTTTGTGAAATATATAGAGATATTTTGTATCCTTTCTCTAATTTCTCTCAATGGGAATATCTCAAAAACCTATACAGGTTATGTAACCGTTATCTGTAATACCTGGAACCAGAACTGTTCCAGGTGTTGGGTTATTTCAGATTTTGTGATAATTTCAAATGCATAATAATGTATGTTGTGGATGCGACACATGCCTAAACATGAGATTGACATATCACTTTTTTTTGGTATGAAACAAAATTTCATAGGGTAGAATTTTCTACTTGTGGCATCATGCCAGCATTTCAACTAGTTCTAGATCTTGAACCATTTTTGCCTTCAGTTTTTCAGATTAAGGATGCTCAAGCTATAGTTAAAATTTGCAGGCAGGATACTAACATGATATTGCAATGGCACAGAGCATTTCCTTTTCCACAGGAATCCCTTTCCTTCTCCTGTCTCCACTCTTTTCCAAATTCCCAGATACTCTAATGCATTCCCATTTGTGTATTTTTTTTTTCATTTCATGAATGTTATATAAATGGAATCACACATTATATAAACTTCTGAGATTGGGACCAGCCTTGTGGTATATTGGGTAAAAAAAACTGCCCACAATGCCAGCATTGCACATGGATATATTTTTGTGTCCAGACTGCTCCACTTCCTACCCAGGACCCTGCTAGTGGCCCGGGAAAAGCAGCAGAAGGTGGCCCAGGTACTAGGGCCCCTACCAGCTATGTGAGAAATGCAGAAGAAATTCCTGGTTTTGGCCTGATTCAACCCTTACCATCGCGTCCACTTAGGTAGTAAATCAGCATATGGGAGACCTCTGTTTCTCTCTCTCTCTCTCTCTCTCTCTCTCTCATTCTAAGTGTTTGAAATAAATAATCTTTAAAAAAACAACTTTTGGGACTGACTTTTTTATATTCAGTATGTTTCTCTGAAGATTCATGCAAATTACTGCTTGTGTCAATAACTAGCTTCTTTTATAGCTAAACAGTATTCTACAGGATGGATGTACTACAATTTATCTAATCATTCACCCATTAAACAACAGCTGGGTTATTTTCAGTGTCTAACCATTACAAATGAAACTGCTATAAACATTCCTGTACAGTTTCTCATATGAGCATATCTGAATTTCTCTGTGATACTTGTTAAGAAATGAAAACACTTGTTTCTATGGTAGTTGCATTTTTAGTTATTCAGGAAACTGCTAAATTGTTTTCTAGAGTGCAAGTATCATTTCCCATCTCTATCATCATTGTATACGTGGTTCAGTTTCTCTATCTTCATGCCAGCATTTAATCCTGTGACTTTTTAAAATTTAATATATCTTATATGAATGTATCTCACTATACCTTTGATTCACATTCCTCAAAAGGAGGATTATGTTTAATATTGCTTCATCAGCATACTTGTCACCTTATATAGTCTGTGGTGAAATGTCTGTGTTGCAATTGAATCGTTACTATTTTACTGTTTAGTTTTGAGATTGAGGGATATTTATATATTTTGATATAAACTGTTCATTTATTTTGTCCTTTATTTCTATATTTGTACAAGCTCTCATTTGATATTTAACTTTTGACATTGTTTCCAGTTTTGTTCAATATAAAATATTTTCATAAGTTACAAATAAATTTATCAAGCTTTTATTTCATCTGAATTTAAGCCATAGTTGGAAGTTTTACTCTATACATATATATATATATATATATATATATATATCAATTATTCCATGTTTTCAGTTAATATATGTATGTTTTTAGAATATGTAGATTTCTTATCAATGCTAGAAATTTAGGTCATTTAATGAAAAGAACCCAATAGTGTTTTTTTTAAATCTCATAATCCTTTTAAACTTTCTAACATGTACAGGATTTCGAAATGTACTTATCTCTGTTTCTAGACTTTATAATTTTTTTCTTGGTCTGTCCAATCTGACTATTCTGTACTAATGTACTGCTTAATTATGGAGGCATTATAAATATTTTATTACTTGGGGAGATGTTTATTTTCTCATTTGTCTTTATATTAGATATTCTCTATTACATTTAAATATTACCATTTGTAGATTGACTCTAAAATCATTTTGCCAATTCCAAGAAAATGCAAACATATATGCAAACTAGTTTATATGTTTGGATTTTATCAAATACATATATTCATTTGGGGAAGATTAATATTTTCCCACGGCTAAACAACCCCATTCCAGAAAGAAAGAAGTCTTCACATTTGCTCAACACTAACTGTATATTTTTATAAAAGTTTTATTAGTCATTATTATTTTTAACATTTTATTGATGTATAAAATTGTATATAAATGTGAAGGTGCCACAAAATACTCATGGAGAAATGGGATTAAAAGATAAATATATGTTGGCAAAAGGAAATTTTAAAACCCATGTATAGTTATTTCATAATACTCATGAAACATATTCTCACATATTTGACAAGTGTTTGATACAAAAAACAAATTGAATACTGCTTAGGTCCCTTTCCTCTCTCTGTTCTCAAAAGTAAATTTACAGCAAAAATGTATCCACTCTGTCATTTTCAGAAGTAAATATTTTTTTAAAAATTCGCATCCCATATATATAATTTTGTAACTTGCTGGAGATAAAACATTGTTTAAATAGATCAAATGTTTATAATTTAAATTTGTCTGATACCATTATGTCTAACTCTTTTTTTTAAGATTTATTTATTTATTTGAAAGTCAGAGTTACACAGAGAGAGGAGAGACAAAGAGAGAGTGTTCTTCCATCCGATGGTTCACTCCCCAGATGGCTGCAATGGCTGGAGCTGCGTCAATCCGAAGCCAGGAGCCAGGAGCTTCTTCTGGGTCTCTCATACGGGTGCAGGGGCCCAAGGACTTGGGCCATCTTCCACTGCTTTCCCAGGCCACAGCAGAGAGCTGGGTCAGATTAAGAGCAGCCGGGACTAGAACTGGTGCCCAAATGGGATGCTGGCGCATCAGGCCAGGGGGTTAACCTGCTGAGCCACAGTGCCGGCCCCCTAACTCTGTTTTGATATGCTTTATTCATCTTCACTCTTTCATCACTCATGAATCCTTTCCCAATCTTCCAAAAATAATTATTCTATGTTCAGATTAACTATTTCTGTTTTAAACTTTCACATATAAAAAATAACATTTAGTATTTACTTGTATTTCTGTGTTTAGCTCATTTCACTTCATAAGATGAGCTTCCGTATTATTCATTTTGCTGGAAAAGTCAGAATGTCAAATTTTTTTATGGTGAATAATATCCCATTGGTATATATGACATATTTTTTTTTTCTGTTCATTCTCTGATGAGTATGTACATTGATTCTATATCTTAGATATTTGAATAATGTTACAAAAAACATGGAAGTAAACGTTATCTCTCTTTTTTTAAAGATTTATTTATTTATTTGAAAGGCAGACCACCAGAGAGAGGGAGAAACAGAGACAGACATCTTCCATCCAATTCCCCAAATGACTGCGATGGCTGGGGCTCAGCCAGTTTGAAGCCAGAATCCAGGAGCTCCTTGAGGGTTTCCTATGTGGATGCAAGGACCCAAGGATGCAAGTCATCCCCACCACTTCCCAGGTGCACTAGTAGGAAGCTGGATTAGAAGTGGAGCAGCCAGCACTGGAACTGGTGCCAATATAAGTTGCAGACATTGCAGGCAGCAGCTTAACCCATTCCACCACAGCACCAGCCCGTTAACTCACTTCTTAACTAACTTGCTTATTTTTGTTGTTGTTTGGGTTTTGGTGTTTCTTTTATATAATGGATATTATTCTGTTGTTACATGAATTGCTTACAAATATTGTCTCCTTGTAGTCTCTTCAACATATTGATTGTATATTTTACCATGCAAACATTTCTGTGATATAACCTCATTTGCCTAACTATGCTTTTGTTACCTGTGCTTTGAGGTCTTACCCCCACCACAAAATCATTGCCTACCCTACACCAGTAACTTGAAATGTCCTCCCCATGGTTTCTTCTAGTAGTTTCATAGTTTCAGGTTAATCATATGATCATTTCCATTGATGTAAAAAAATCAATGAAAAATGTCTATTAATGATTAAAACCCTAAACATATTATAGAAAGTTCATATCTGAATGTTATAAAGGCTTTATATGACATATTTCTATGGAAAATTGAATTTTTATGTTTTAAGTTGTGATTATTTACAAATATGGCATTGTATTTTAAGTAATTTACATTTCACAAGTACTTTAATATCTAAAGGTAGTGTATGTTCCCTACCATGAAAGATAGGTAACATTTCTTTTCCAAACTAAGATTGGACACTAGGGATCATCTCAAGAACTCTGTTTCAATCTCATAGATAGGCAGAGTGTTTGTTGTTTTTCCTTGCTTTATTTTTACTTATGTCAAGTTCTAACTATAATTAGGAGAATTTTTATTAGTTAAGTAGCCACCAGAAATTTCTCTAGAAAAGACTGATTAAAGTGAAGACTGGATAAAAATATTCAGGTACTCAAATCTTTATGAGTACCTTCATTAGATTTCATAATTAAGTACTAGTTCAAAGGATTTTGAAGTTTGTAATCTTTATCATTCCCCTTTTAGACATTCCATTTTATCTATACTTCCTAAAAAACAGAAACTACTTGATTTAATATTTCATTCTAAATATCATTTAGCATGTCCCATGAAGTAGATTAAAGCTAGTAAATGGACCATGCATAGTCCAGCTCTTCCTCTAATGTTGCTTAAGCTTGTGATGACCCATTGTTCCTGGAGGTCACAGAGTTTTGTTTGCTATAAACAGAAGTTACACTCATGAGAATATAGCTATGTTTCAGTAAGTCCTGTTTGAAGTGTTCAGCTGCATGGTATCTATTGCTTCATTTAAACATAAGAGTGAGTTAGATCATTACCTTCTCAGGTACTTCTTTTAAAATTGTGATTATGTAATTGGGAGATTCTTCAATTTCAGTAAGTGTTTAAATAGACTTTTAAAGATTTGGATTCATTTTCCTGTACTTTTATCGAAGTTTCCTTGGAAATGATTGGGGTCAGTTATATGAGATATACTTACGTGAAAGGTTTTCAGATTTTAGCAATATAATGATGTGTATGAGATATGCATACTGTCTTCAGCATGTGCTTGGACCACAGTATATCATTAAGCACAAAAGAGTATTAACTAAATGGTATAAATTTAGAATCTAAATAGTCTCAATTTATTTCAAATTATGTTTTGAAATAAATTCAGGCAAGTCAAATTTTGCTCATAAAGTGCATTTAAAACAAATTTCAACTTCTGAAAGGAAAAAAAAATCTAAGCTTTGACTTTGAGGGTAAGGATTATATAACATGTTTAAGTATATCATATCTAGTGGCAAGGTTTAAAACTTGAATTGCAAAATGACAACAACCAAACACATCAACAAATGAAGTGCCAGTCAACACTTTGGCCTTCCTTACCCCCAGATAATTCCAATGTGCAGTTTCCTGGCATTGTAAGGAAAATGTTAATCAGCTGAAAAATATTATTTTCCTAAGAATCACTTTTGGACTGATTGAGCACATATGTATCTATAATAAAATGATGGAGTACAAACAGTGATTACTCTTTATAGCCCTTGTCTCTATTTTTGAGGAACAGTGTTTTTTCTTACTGTTTGTTGAATTCTTAGTGAAGTGTTAAACTTTCGACTATAAAATAAACTGAAATTATGTTATTGTGAAAATTGAAGAAATAATAAGAAAGGAAGGAAAAGGGAGGGTTGGAGTGGCAGGAGAGCGGATAGGGTGGGAAGTATCACAATGCTCAAATTTGAATATATATAAAATACATCAAATTTGTTCAGCTTATTTAAATGAAAATTATTTTAAAGTGATGGGGATTTGTGCAGTGGTTGCTTAGAATACAACATACTTTAATATTCACTATATTACTCATTTCTCTCTTTACGTGTTATGGTAGGTAATATGAATTATGGATCTGAGTCCTAGAAATGCTGTTACTTTACCTAAGGTCTTTGTGTCAGTTCAAGCAGATTCGGATTTAGAAGTGTCACAAACTAAATAAGTCTCTCTAGTGATTTATACTTCAAAGAGTATTAGAATATAAGTCATACGGCAGAAAACTTAAAAAAAAAAAACTACTCATGTTGTGAAGTCATGATTATCTGTGTGTGACTGTGTAGGTGCATTTCTTGGAAATTAGGTAACCTTGGACAAGTTACTCATGCTTCCTTAATCTTATTCTATTACTTCCTTTCACTCTTTGAACATTTTAATCACAACCTACTATAAAGCCCCATTCACATGCTTTTGGTGCTTCCTCTCCTTGTAATTTTCCAATTTCTTTCAACTTTTGAATTTCTTTCATGCTGTGGATTTCCTGATGTGCTTTACATTTTATCTGTGAGATCAGCTGTAGTGGAAATTGTTCTCTGATGAAGAAACCCATCCCTCCATATTCATCTCTGCACATCAATAGTTAGAAAAAAGAAATGATAGAGTATTAATGTTTTACTGAACAAAAATTGAAATCATTGTACACTAATCACACCACGTCTTCTCAAATAACTGATCAAGTTTTGCTAACTTGGCCTTCAAAGCCTACATTCCCTGGATTAGGAAACCATCCATAAATTGTCATCTTAACAAAGATCTATAAGGATCTTTTTCTTGGCTTGACTGCAAAACAATTTTAGGAGGGAAGTCAAGGTTTTATCTACAGTTGGATGTGAAAGAACACTTAGTGCTTCAGTCAGTATCTTTTATGTCTTTTTCTAATGTAGACTTAAGGACAGATATTTTTGTATGCTATATAGGATAAACTCAGAAGTTTGATTTCTCAGATAAAAAGTAAACATGTAATTATTTAAAATGTTTGGTGAGTTCTAGAATATTGTTTTGATAATTATGTTAATATTACTTTATATTATATTAGAATACCGGGAATAACACATTTTATGTCCTCACATTCACTCACAGAACCTCGAGATAGATAAAATACATTCCTGAGGTCCTCAAAATTAGTTATGATTTATGAATTTCCTTGCCACCTATAAAATGAGGTGCTGTTAGGTACCCAGAATAATAAAAATATCGCTAACAACATTTCAAACAAGTAACAAGGCTTAAATCTTTTACATTAGTTTGTTCAATTTTAAGACATTAATTCCTGCTGCTGGTCCGAGATCAATAGTCTCTGCCTCTGAACAAAAAATTCTACCAGATTTAAGTTAAATATTAATAATGTTGGACTTTACATGTACACTACATGGGAACTTCCTTTACAAACTTGTCAGTTTCTGTATGACTCTCAAATTATCCTTTTAAAATGGTTTATTTTAAAAAGAAAAATCCAAGAATTCAAAGAAAGACCTCTGGTTTAGTCAAAGTTACATGAAGCAATTTCTGTTCCATTGCCTGTACTAAATTGTCAATTTTTGAAGCTGGAGTACTTTTAAAATCCTGATGCAATACATTCCATGGAACTCTGGGGATACCTTTCTTTGTTGAACACACAGCTTCCAAACTGTAGCAGGGAATATCTTGAGAATATACAAAAATATACGCGGAAGCAGAAATATGTCTGATCATAAAATTAAATGATTATGGTTAATTTATTTCACTAGCCAATTATATTAAAATGAAGGAGTATAAAATTCACTTTGAATTATAATGCATACCTGTTTCATAAGAGTGCACCCATGTTTCCCCAAAAGTGAAAGCATAGCACACACAATGAAGACATTGTGACTATCCAGTGCCCTTTGGTGCAACATACATATACAGAGTGTTCATAATAATATCACTTCATTTGTACAAACTTAACCTAGGAATGGCTGAGTGTTTCAATGGCTATGTTACAATTCTCCCATGCAACTCTCTTGAGAGATTAAATAATATGCATTGCATACATGTTAGTGTTTCTTTTTTTCATCAAAAGCATAAATCTTTGTGATTTCCAGAGTTTTTGAGAAATTTCAAAGGCAGTTTTTCATGCAATTTTTTTGTAATACTGGAAAGGCAATATTTCCATCTAAAACCCAGATTCTGAGGTATAGGCATTTGATTAGGCAGCTAACTCATTGTATCCTTCCTATCTATCTATCTATCTATCTGTCTATCTATCTATCTTTCTATCTATCTAACCTATAAAAACAAATTGAGTGATTAATTTACAACTTAAGGAAACTTTGAAATAAATATTATGGATTTGAAATATTCACAGAATTGAGAACTTGGGACAAAATGGGTTAAGACACAACTTAAAGCTACCATAACCCATATCAAAGATCCTGGATTTGAGTTCAGGCTCTGTTCCTGATTCCAGTTTCCTACTGATGTGTACCTGGGAGAAAGCAGGTAGATGGTTGAAGTGTCTGGGTTCCTACCACTCATGTAAACACTTGGGTGGCGTTTCTGGCTATTAGATTCAGCCTGCCTCAATAAAAGATGTTGCACACATTTGGGTAATAAACTAGTGAATCGAGGTCTCCCTTCCATGCTCGCTTACTATCTCTCCCACGCCAAACACACCTTTACAAAAAAAGTAGGATAAGTATATAAAATTTATGAATCCAAATCTGAACCAAGCCACAAGTAGGAAATAAGGTAGTGACTGTTATTAAAAAACAGAAAAAAATAAATAACAAATAAATAAGTAAGCGCAGAGAAGCAAAAAGTAAAGGCAGGGATAAAAGTTTGCAAAATGGGCTGGCGCTGCAGCTCACTAGGCTAGTCCTCCGCCTGTGGCATCAGCACCCCGGGTTCTAGTCCTGGTTGCTCTTCTTCCACTCCAGATCTCTTTTGTGGCCTGGGAAGGCAGTGGAGGATGGCCCAAGTGCTTGGGCCCTGCACCCGCATGGGAGACCAAGAGGAAACACCTGGCTCCTGGCCTCGGATCAGCGCAGCACTGGGCATAGCAGCCATTTGAGGGGGTGAACCAATGGAAGGAAGACCTTTCTGTCTCTCTCTTACTATCTAATTCTGCCTGTCAAAAAAAAAAATAAAAGTTTGCAAAATGAAAATTCTGTGCTGTATTTAAAAACTATTCTGGAGCTTAAGCAATCTATAATGTAAATCATTTGACATTATCAGATTCATCCACTTTGGCATCTGAATAAAGTACATGCAATTTCAAATATAAAATGAATATGTGTTAAAGGTTCTATTGAAATAATTTCTTACTACGGAAACAGGTAAGTTGTTAATATCTTTTGAAAATTAATTCCAAGAGCTGTGTATTTATACATATACATTAGAATATGAATTCTAGATGATAATACCACTAGTTCATGTCCATTAGGACATTAAAAATGAATTTCTGGTTTATCTTTTCCACTGGCAGGAGACATTCACACATTTTTCCAGTTAAAAATTAACAAGTTAACCACTAATCCTATAAATTTGCTAAATAGCTTATTATCTAATGGCATATCCTTCAAGCTGCAAGTACAGTACTATATTAAAAGAACAGCAATAATTTATTTGCCCTATTTCCAAATTTCTGATAATTTTTCAGAGTTTTCTCACTAAATTATTGGCTATTGGAAGTGATTGAGTTTATTGTCTACTATTTTTCTCTTGAATTGTCTTTTTACATATTGATTTATAGATTTGTAAATTATATATTCATACATGTATATATAATTATGTACATATACTTATTTTTCTTATTCAATGTATATTTTGAATCAGTGCTGTAGTAATCAGCATATGTCATTTATTTTCTTCTTATTCCAAATTTAGAATAACAATAGGGGATTGGAATTTCTGAATTATAGAGACTAAATAAAAGGCAAAGGGAATATTTCATATTCTAGTTAAACCAACAAAACAGTGTTATCACAAATGCTCAGACTTCTATTTAATATATCTGAGTCTTGTTTTAATACTCTACCATTATCTGGAATAGCTCTATTCTCTGAGATTTTATATATTTAATTATACAAGAGGGAAAACTATAAATTTTATAAGCTATTATCCTTTCTAATTTAATTCAAATCAAAACAAAAGGAGAAATTCCCAGGACATGACCATAGGTGATAACTTTATATAATACTATCCCAGTAAGCTTATTTTCATTTTATGGATAGTGAGGATATACTTAATGTTTTTCTGTCATAGGAATATCCAAAAATGCGTGGCAGGAATTATAAAAATCATTAAATACATCATTTTAGGGAAAATTTAAATAATTACACAAAAATTATTTAAGTGTTGTTTTGAATAACTATTTATTACATAATACTAACATCCTGAAAGATCTCTTGCTATTGCTTATTTTTAGGGCAGATGTCCATATAATCACGTTGATGTGGAATTACTGGATAAATAAATATATACATGGACAAACCAAGAAGCATCGTTAGAATATTGGACATGATAGGAGAAATGTGAATGGTCTGCTGCCCTAACTGTTTTTGGAGTTAGTAGAAAACAAAATTAGTGTTCTGAATTCAAAGAGAATCATACAGATATAAAAAAATTTCACCTTTATTTTCCAACTATTTTGCCCTTATCACCCTCCACTTTGGATTTGCAGTTGAAAAAGTCTTTAGAAATAAGTGAAAAATTGTCATAAGAACCAGTCTGATCTAATATTGTGTAGGTAAACTTTAATGCGTATCCTACATTTGAATATTCTCCTTTATTATTCAGATATCAAATGCCAGTAGATTATAATTTTAGTAGCATGGAATCCAAAATAAGAAACTAGAGATTTGGAATATATTGTTTCTTATGTAGAGAACTTGTTCCCAGTAAGTTATTTCTTTGTAAGTTTTTGTTGTAGTCTTCTTTACAAAGTAATTGAAGTGTTAATGCATTTTCCAATCACAAATATTTGGAGTCAGTAATATAGTTAAACTTTGGGTATGATATATCATAAAAATTGAAATAGATGAAAGTCTCTTTACAAGGAATTCATAAACTATTACATGTATGTTTACATGCAAACATATAAGTACACACACATAAATCAGTTAAATTAAGATGTCAACGTTCATAAAGATGGAAAATTTGTGCTATTATTCAAGCTGTGGGGAACTGTCTTGGAAAGTCAGAGTTGGTCCCATAAAGGAAATGTTATTTGAAGTAAATCTTGTTAGCTTAATAGGATATTTGTATGTAGAAAAGGAGAGAAGACATTTGGAATGTTCTTGAAGGGAAAACAAAAAGTTTAGTTACTGGAGGAAAAGGCTTGACATTGATTTCAAAGTTTCATAATCACCTAATAATAAAATCTACTGAATAATTATATGTAGCTATCTACTATACATTAAACTATACTGAGAACCAAAATTTCATAGAATTTAAGGGTACAGGATTTATTTTTTTAATTTTTTTAACTTTTATTTAATAAATATAAATTTCCAAAGTACAGATTATGGATTACAATGACTTCCCCCCCATAACTTCCCTCCCACCTGAAACCCTCCTCTCTCCTGCTCCCTCTCACATTCCATTCACATCAAGATTCATTTTCAATTATCTATCTAATATATATATATATATATATATATATATATATATATATACAGAAGATCAATTTAGTATATATTAAGGAAAGAATTCATCAGTTTGCACCCACAAGAAACAAAGTGAAAAATACTGTTTGAGTACTAGTTATAGCATTAATTCACATTAAACAACACATTAAGGACAGAGATCCTACATGAGAGTAAGTGCACAGTGACTCCTATTGTTGACTTAAAGTTGACACTGTTGTTTATGGTGTCAGTAATCTCCCTAGGCTCCAGTCATGAGTTGCCAAGGCTATGGAAGCCTTTAGGGTTTGCTGACTTCGATCTTCTTTAGACAAGGTCATAGTCGAAGTGGAAGTTCTCTCCTCCCTTCAGAGAAAGGTATCTCCTTCTTTGATGGCCGATTCATTCTACTGGGATCTCACTCGCAGAGATCTTTCATTTAGGTCCCCTTTATTTTTTGCCAGAGTGTTTTGGTTTTCCATGCCTGAAATACTATCATGGGCTTTTTAGCCAGATCTGAATGCCTTAAGGGCTGATTCTGAGGCCAGAGTGTTGTTTAGGACATCTGCCATTCTATGAGTCTGCTGTCTCTCCCACTTCCCATGTTGGATCGTTCTCTCCCATTTTTATTCTATCAGTTAGTATTAGCAGACACTAGTCTTGTTTGTGTGATCCCTTTGACTCTTATACCTATCACTATTATCAATTGTGAACTGACGATGATCACTTGAACTAGTAAGATGGCATTGGTACATGCCACCTTGATGGGATTGAATTGGAATCCCCTGGAACATTTCTAGCTCCACCATTTGGGGAAAGTCCAATTGAGCATGAACCAAATTGTACATCTCCTCGTTCTCTTATTCCCACTCTTATATTTAACAGAGATCACTTTTGAGTTAAATTTAAGCACCTAAGAATAATTGTGTGTTAACTACAGAGTTCAACCAGAAGTAGTAAGTAGAACAAAAAAAAAAAAATACTAAAAGGGATAAAATATTAAGTTGTTCATCAACAGTCGGGACAAGGGCTGATCAAGTCACTGTTTCTCATAGTGTCCATTTCATTAAACAGGTTTCCCCTTTGGTACTCTATTAGTTGTAACCAATCAGGGAGAACATACGATATGGTCCCTTTGGGATGGGCTTAATTCACTCAGCATGATGTTTTCCAGATTCCTCCATTTTGTTGCAAATGAACGGATTTCATTGTTTTTACTGCTGTATAGTATTCTATAGAGTACATGTGCCATAATTTCTTTATCCAATCTGCTGTTGATGGGCATTTGGGTTGATTCCAGGTCTTAGCTATTGTGAATTGAGCTGCAATAAGCATTAAGGTGCAGACTGTTTTTTGTTTGCCAATTTAATTTCCATGGGTAAATTCCAAGGAGTGGGATGTCTGGGTTGTGTGGTAGGGTTATATTCAGGTTTCTGAGGAATCTCCAGACTGACTTCCATAGTGGCTTAACCAGTTTGCATTCCCACCAACAGTGGGTTAGTGTCCCTTTCTCCCCACATCCTCTCCAGCATCTACTGTTGGTAGATTTCTGAATGTGAGCCATTCTCACCGGGGTGAGGTGAAACCTCATTGTGGTTTTGATTTGCATTTCTCTGATTGCTAGTGATCTTGGACATTTTTTATGTGCCTGTTGGCCATTTGGATTTCCTCTTTTGAAAAATGTCTGTTGAGGTCCTTGGCCCATCTCTTAAGTGGGTTGTTTGTTTTGTTGTTGCAGAATTTCTTGATTTCTTTGTAGATTCTGGTTATCAACCCTTTATCTGTTGCATAGTTCGCAAATATTTTTCCCATTCTGTCGGTTACCTCTTAACATCCCTGACTATCTTTTGTAGTACAGAAACTTCTCAATTTGATGCAATCCCAAATGTTAATTTTGGTTTTGATTGCCTGTGCTCCAGGGGTCTTTTCCAAAAAGTGTTTGCCAGTACCTATATCTTGCAGGGTTTCTCCAATGCTCTCTAATAATTTGATGGTTTCGGGTCATAGATTTAAGTCTTTAATCCATGTTGAGTGAATTTTTGTGTAAGGTGAAAGTTAGGGGTCTTGCTTCGTGCTTCTGCACGTGAAAATCCAATTTTCCCAGCACCATTTATTGAATAGACTGTCCTTACTCCAAGGATTGGTTTTAGATCCTTGATCAAATATAAGTTGGCTGTAGATGTTTGGATTGATTTCTGGTGTTTCTATTCTGTTCCATTGGTCTATCCATCTGTCTCTGTACCTGCACCATGCTGTTTTGATAACAACTGCCCTGTAGTATGTCCTCAAATCTTGTATTGTGATGCCTCTGGCTTTGTTTTTGTTGTACAAGATTGCTTTAGCTATTCGAAGTCTCCTGTGTCTCCATATGAATTTCAGCATCATTTTTTCTAGATCTGAGAAGAATGTCTTTGGTATTTTGATTGGTATTGCATTGAATCTATAAATTGCTTTTGGGAGAATGGACATATTGATATTGATTCTTCTGATCCGTGAGCATGGAAGATTTTTTGGTATCCTCTTCTATTTCTTTCTTTAAGGTTTTGTAATTCTAATCTTAAAGATCTTTAACGTCCTTGGTTAAGTTTATTCCAAGGTATTTGATTGTTTTTTTGGCTATTGTGAATGTGATTAATCTTAGCAGTTCTTTCTCACCCATGGCATTGCCTGTGTATTGATTTTATATCCTGCTACTTTGCCAAACTCTTCTATGATTTCCAATAGTCTCTTAGTAGAGTTCTTTGGATCCCCCAAATAAAGAATCATATCATCTGTAAAAGGGATAGTTTGAGTTCTTCCCTCCCAATTTGTATCCCTTTAATTTCTTTTTCTTGCCTAATAGCTCTGGCTAAAACTTCCAGAACTATATTGAATAGCAGTGGTGAGAGTGGTCCTCCCTGTCTGGTCCCAGATGTCAGCGGAAATGCTTCCAACTTTTCCCCATTCAATAGGATGTTGGCCATGGGTTTTTCATAAATTGCTTTGATTGGATTCAGGAATGTTCCTTCCATACCCAGTTTGATTAGAGTTTTCATCATGAAAGGGTTTTGTATTTTATGAAATGCTTTCTCTGCGTCTATTGAGAGAATCATATGATTTTTCTTCTGCAGTCTGTTAATGTGGTGTATCACATTGATTGTTTGCAGACGTTGAACCATCCCTGCATACCAGGGATAAATCCCACTTGGTCTGGGTGGATGATCTTTCTGATGTGTTGTTGCATTCTATTGGCCAGAATTTTATTGAGGATTTTTGCATCTATGTTCATCAGGGATATTGGTCTGTAATTCTCTTTCAATGCTTCATCTTTTTACAGCTTAGGAATTAAGGTGATGCTGGCTTCATAGAAAGAATTTGGAGGGATTCCCTCTCTTGTGATTGTTCTCAATACTTTCAGAAGAATTTGAGTTATCTCTTTAAATGTCTGGTAGAATTCAGCAGTGAATCCATCTGGTCCTGGGCTTTTCTTTGTTGGGAGGGCCTTTATTACTGTTTCAATTTCTGTGTCAGTTATGGGTCTGTTTAGGTTTTCTATGTCTTCCTGGCTCAATTTAGGTAGGTTGTATGTGTCCAAGAATCTGTCCATTTCTGATAGATTTCCCTGTTGGCTGGCATACAAGTCCTTGTAGTAATTTCTGATGATTCTTTTTATTTCTGTGGTGTCTGTTGTTACATTCCCTTTTTCACCTTGATTTTTTTTTATTTGGATCTTTTCTTTTTTTTTAGTTAGTTGGGACAATGGGGTGTCAATTTTGTTTATTTTTTCAAAAAACCAGCTCATTTGGCTGATTTTTCGTAAATTTTTTTTTGTATTCAATCCTGTTGATTTTTTCTCTGATTTTAATTATTTCTCTTCTCCTACTATATTTGTGTCTGCTTTGCCTCAGATTTTCTAAATCCTTTAGATGCATTGAAAGCTCATCTATTTGGTGCCTTTCCAATTTCTTGATGTAGGCCCCTATTGATATAAACTATCCTCTTAACACTGCTTTTGCCGCATAACATAAGTTTTTTTTTTCTTTTTTTATATGTTGTACTGTTATCCTCATTTACTTACAGAAAATTTTTGATGTTTGTTTTGATTTCTTCTATGACTCAGTGTTCATTCAGGAGCATGCTGTTGAATCGCCATGTGTTTGCATATGCTCTAGGGATTCCCGAGTTGCTAATTTCTAACTTAATTCCTCTATGGTCTGAGAACCTGCAATGGTATGATTCTAATTCTTTTAAATTTGCTGAGACTTGCTTTATGGCCTAGTATTTGGTCAGTCCTAGAGCGTGTTCCATGCACTACTGAGAAGAATGTAAATTCTTTAAGTGTAGGATTGAAAATTCTGTAGATATCTGTTAGATTTATTTGGGCTATAGTGTCGTTTAAATGTACTGTATTCTTGTTGATCTTCTGTCTGTTGATCTATTTCTGAGAGTGGAGTATTGAAGTCCCCCAGTATTATTGTATTGGGGTCGAAGTCTCCCTTTAAGTCCCTTAACATATCTTTTAAATAAAGTGATGACCTGTAATTAAGTGCATACACATTTATAATCATTACATCTTCCTGATGAATTGATCCCTTAATCATTATATAGTGCCCCTCTTTGTCTATCTTAACAGTTATTGTGTTAAAGTTTATTTTGTCTGATATTAAGATGGTTACGCCCACTCTTTTTCCATTTCTGTTGTCATGGTATATCTTTTTCCAGCCTTTCACTTTCAGTCTGTATGCATCTTTGTTGGAAAGATGTGTTTCTTGTTAGCAGCAAATAGATGGGTTTTGTTCCTTATCCCATTCAGCCAATTTGTGTCTTTTAACTCGAGAGTTGAGGCCATCAAGGTTCAATGTGACTATTGATAAGTAGTAACTTTGCCCTGCCATTTTCCTAAAGATATTTTCTAATATATACTTTGAACTTCCTGTGATCTTTTGCTGTGAGGTTTCCTTCCTTTCCCTCTTTCATATTGATGGCCACGTTTCTGTGTTTCTGTAACACCTCTTTAAGCATCTTTTGCAGGGCTGGACACATAGTGACAAAATTCTTTCAATTTCTGTTTGCTGTGAAAGGTCTTTATTTCATCTTCATTCACAAATGAGAGCTTTGCAGTGTATAATATTCTGGGCTGACAGTTTTTCTCTCTTAGTACCTGGCCTATGTCTCACCATTCCCTCCTAGCTTGTAGGGTTTCTGATGAGAAGTCTGCTGTGAGTCTAATTGGAGATCCTCTGAGAGTAATCTGATGTTTCTCTCTCTTGCACATTTTAGAATCTTTGCTTTATGTTTCACTGTGGTGAGTTTGATTACGACGTGTCGTGGTGAGGATCTCTTTTGATCATGTTTATTAGGGGTTCTATGAGCTTCCTGTACTAGGATGTCTCTGCCATCCAAACCTGGGAAATTTTCTGCTTGTATCTCACTAAAAAGGCCTTCTAATCCTTTCTCTCTCTCCATGCCTTCAGGAACTCCTAGAACCCAAATATTTGGTTTTGTCATAGTATCCTGTAGATTCCCAATAATATTTTTAGATTTCAAATTCCTCTTCTTGTCTTTGGTTTGACTGTATACTTTCCTGTGCTCTGTCTTCTAAGTACAGTATTCTCTCTTCTTCTTCACTGACTCTGTTTTTAAGGCTCTCTAATGTGTTTGTCATTTGATATAATGAGTTCTTCATTTCATTTTGATTTCTCTTCACTATCTCACTTTTCTGTTCTACTAGTTGCTTCATTTCATTTTGATTCCTCCTTAATATTTCATTTTCATGAGAGAGATTTTCTATCTTGTCTGTTAAGGATTTCTGTAGTTCAAGAATTTATTTTTTAAAACTTCTAAATGTTCTTATCATATATTTTTTTGAAATCCGTATCTTGCCTTTCTTCTATCTCATCATGTTCATATTCTTGGCTTGGGGTGTCTTTTTCATTTGGGGGCATCATAATGTCTTCCTTGTTCTTATTTCCTGGGTTTCTGCATTTGTTGCTTGGTATTCTGCAGATATTTTTTGGATTCTTCTTCCTTCGCTGTGGTGTTTTTTTTTCTTGTCATACTATGACTGTATTAAGTGGACTTTCTGCTTTTGTTGGAGCCTTAGAGGCTTGAGATGGGTGTGGCCAGAGAGCTCCGTTTGGTTCTTCAGGGTTAAGGGTATGCCAAAGGTGACACACCCAGCTTATGTGTGGTAAATCTCTCTCTCTCTCTCTCTCTCTCTCTCTCTCTCTCTCTCTCTCTTCAGAAGGGAAGTGATTCTGCACAGCTGAGCAGAATTGAAGGTAGTCAGCTTCCAATCTCTGGCTTCTCACATTCCAGTGCTGGTGCTTAGATTCTGCGAGCTGTGGGCTCTTCCCGGACTATCAGTGTGCTCCCTTCCTATTCTGCCATCTTGCCGGTCCCCCAAGGGTACAGGATTTAGAAACATTGTCTCTGTGTTGAAGTCATCTTTACTGCTTAAAACCTGCTGTATACACATGAGTAATTTACCTAAATTCTCTGAATCCAGCTGTCTAATCTATAAATGACACAAATGCTGATATTTTTTACCAAATAATTACTGTGAGAATTAAATTTGTTCCTATTTATAAGACACTCTGAACAGCACACAGCCTATGCTACATATGTGGCTATTGATTGTGTTCTGACTGCTACTATAATTTTAAGAGAGATACTTTATACTTAAATATCAAAAATATATGTAAATTCATGATATTTTATGGGAAAGTAATAAACATAAAATAACTGAATCAAAATTATAAAAAGAACATTAAAATCCAATCAAAGAGCTTATACCTTAAGAGCACTTTATTTCTATTAATTAACAAGAAAAATCACAAAATACTTTTTAATGGCCTTGTTCATTTTATGCACAATTCATGTCTTAGTAGCATTTTAATTTTTACAGTGTGTGTGATATGTGATGCTTTCTTCCTTTACAGTGTTCTAGATGGGCTGTGATTCAAGAAGGCCTGTAAAAGTAAATTTCATAAGTATGTAATTACTTTAAAATAAATTTAACATCCTCGTGATTGCTTTGCATTGCTACAAATTATTTTGTAGCATTATTACTTTTTACCAGTTATTTATATATTAAATGAATCAGATAAAATATGCTCATTTCTTTTTTTCTCCATTTTTTTCCATTTTTTTATTTTTTTAACATTTATTTAATGAATATAAATTTCCAGTGTACAGCTTATGGATTACAATGGCTTCTCCCTCCCATAACTTCCCTCCCACCCGCAACCCTCCCCTCTCCCGCTCCCTCTTGCCTTCCATTCACATCAAGATTCATTTTCAATTCTCTTTATATACAGAAGATCAATTTAGTATAAAGATTTCAACAGTTTGCACCCATATAGAAACACAAAGTGAAACATACTGTTTGAGTACTAGTTATAGCATTAAATCACAATGTACAGCACACTAAGGACAGAGATCCCACATGAGGAGCAAGTGCACAGTGGCTCCTGTTGTTGACCCAACAAATTGACACTCTAGTTTATGGCGCCAGTAACCACCCTGGGCTGTCATCATGAGTTGCCAAGGCTATGGAAGCCTTCCAAGTTTGCCGACTCTGATCATATTTAGACAAGGTCATAAAAGACAGAGTGAGGATAGCAACCAATTATCCTAAGAGTGGCATTTACCAGGTTTGAACAATTATACAGCATTAAGTGGGGAAGAGGACCATCAGTACACACAGGTTGGGAGTAGAGCCATTGGTGGTAGAGTAGAGGTTATGATTACAAAGGAATGAGGCCCAAGTGCGCTAGACAGGGTCTAGAACAAAGGACAGAGTCATTATTAGAGGAGCTAAGAAAGGTGCTGTCTAAGCTACAATTAAGTTTTCTGATTGAGAGGCAAATAGAACCTGATAGAAGGGGCTTGATAATAATCTGGTGGGCTTTAGGCCCTGTAAATTCAGAGGCCCAGACCTATCTATCTCTTCCCATGGGGTATATCCTAAGGGAGGTGTGAACCTCCTAGGGGAAGGCACTCTGTTGACTTTCATTACTTGGCTGGGCTGGGAGGAGAGCTGGCCAGGTAAAGGCAGGGGGCATCTCTAACAAGAAATTTACAGTTCTGCCTGCAATGTTGCTGACCCTACTTGACCATCCCCTCAGCTGCAGTGGTCACTTTGGAAGTTGGGCTGAGTGAAGGGCTTTTCAGCTTAGAGCCAATAAGATCCGTGGCTCTGACCTGGGCATCCTTCAACTCCAGGGCAGGTTCACATCCAGTGATCCAACTCTTGGCAGAGCTGCCAGGGCTCTTCATAAGCTGACTTCTGCTGAAGCCCAGGCTTACCACATTGAAAGCCACTGCAGTGGACTGGCCTGTTGGGTCTCCTTGAGGGCAGATCACTGTGCAGATCAGCCATTAATAGGCCTGCCACCCATTGCTTCTGATGCCGAGCTTTCTTTTCCTCCTGGTTTGTGTTAAAGCAGACCAGAGGATGCAAGTCAAGGTAGTGCCCAAGTTCCATCTCTAAACTTTGGTGGCCTGAACTACAAGTCTATAGTCACAGGCATGTTCTGTAGTAGTTTTTCTAAGGTAGACAATGCCCATGAGGAAAATTATATTCTCCCTTTAAAACTTTCTTTCCCTTTGGTCTGAAAGGGAGGTTTTTTCTACTTACTGTATACTTCGCTGATGGCGAAGTGAATCTAGCTATGAGATTATTATTTAAGTTCTTATTTTGGCTATGCTATTACAGAAAAATGTTAGCCATCTCTTTTATAAGGTCTAAAAATTAAATTGTGCATCCTACAGATTCCTTTATAATAGAATTAGTTTCCTACCTTGAAGAGAATAGAGAAATGAAAGAACAAGTTGGGCTTAGAATAGAGAAATGAGGGAGAATGTCCTAGATTGCTTGCTGACAATAGCAATATTACATGAATACTTAGCAAATAGTTTCAACCATTAGATAACAACTTAAGAAAACATTTACCAGAAGGTCCAATGCCTTCTATAAATTTTAAAAATCATGTATTTGAAAACACCTCTTAAATATCTAACATGATGTAGTTAGTTTAGCCAGTAAACTTAAGCACACCATCTAAAATGTTTTTAGTTTCTTTCTACCAACAAGTTTAAAACATATGATACACAGATTCAGGTCACACAAATTAAAATGTATCTTTGATTGATTTTAGCAGCTTAAATTTATGGACAATCTTATCTATAAGCCATTTAAAATAAAACTCTTAATAAAATTTCCCCATGTGGACATACAATATGTACACACATATAACATAGAATAATAGACCAATATAGCAATTTTAATAATAGCTTTTAAAATCTTTAACTCTTTTTGTAGATTGCCAATTGATTTGAATTGCTTTTTCTTTTTAGTAACCTCAGTTAACAATACTTTCTCTCAGTTGGTACTGTTAATACATTATTGGCTTCATCTGTTTACAGAGCCATCCCAAAGTACTGAATACAATAGAAGTGGCTGGAAAAAGTCCATAGGAACCTATAGGAGGACAGCTAAACACAGAACCAACAACGCTTTAGTTTTATGAGCAGCACATCATATATAACTATGGATGACAAAAGACTTTAAGTCGCCATGTTTAAAATGATAAACTCATCAACCAACAAGAGGCACTTGCTCACTTCACAGTATTTTTGAAAGCACCTGTAGAATTTCACAAGTATTTCACCCTTTAGGCCTCTGGGGCTGTCTCATTAAGATAACTATCATGTCTAGTAACACAAGATCATTAGACTTTTTAATTCTCAAACATTTGTATTAATAGCCTTTTCCATTATAGAAACTTAAAGTCTGGTACCACATCACATCTTGACAGCCGTCTAATATAATCCAAATACACTGATTAGTTGGTGTCTCTATGAGAGACATAGGTCCTTCGATTTTTTCAGTTGGGCCCAAACTGAAAAAACCAAAGTCCAGGATTTACTGGACATTTTAGAGACCAGATTGTTTGAAACTTTCATTTTTTGAATGCCCGTCAAGAATGCCAAGAAGGCGCAAAATCCAAAATATCTGGTTGAAATAAGATTCCTTAAAATCATGACATAACATAGACCAAATTTGATTAGTGTTACAAGGTGATTATTCAAATCTTTGAAAATAAGCACATATTTAAATAACCCATAGCTCTTAATAAAAATTCAGCTGTTTTAGAAAATTAGAATTTAACAGACATCAAGAGAACATAATAGATTACTTTAACACATTGATTTAACAGAGCATCAGAGTTTAATTCTATGTCAAAGAGAAATTGAGCTTCCTGTGATCTTTTGCCGTGAGGTTTCCTTCCTTTACCTTCTTTCATATTGGTGACCATGTTTCTGTGTTTCTGTGTGTAACACATCTTTAAGCATCTTTTGCAGGGCAGGACGAGTGGCAACAAATTCTTTCAGTTTCTGTTTGCTGTGAAAAGTCTTAATTTCACCTTCATTCACAAATGAGAGCTCTGTAGGATATAGTATTCTGGGCTGGCAGTTTTTCTCTCTTAGTACCTGGGCTATGTCTCGCCATTCCCTTCTAGCTTGTAGGGTTTCTGATGAGAAGTCTGCTGTGAGTCTAATTGGAGATCCCCTGAGAGTAATCTGGTGTTTCTCTATTGCACATTTTAGGATCTTTTCTTTATGTTTCACTGTGGTGAGTTTGATTACAACATGTCGTGGTGAGGATCTCTTTTGGTCATGTTTATTAGGGGTTCTATAAGCTTCCTGTACTAAGATGCCTCTGTCCTTCTCCAAACCTGGGAAATTTTCTGCTAGTATCTCACTGAAAATGCCTTCTAATCCTTTCTCCCTCTCCATGCCTTCAGGAACTCCTAGAACCCGAATGTTGGGTTTTTTAATAGTATCCTGTAGATTCCCGACAATATTTTTTAGATTTCTAATTTCTTCTTCTTTTCTTTGGTTTGCCTGTTTCCTTTCCTGTTCTCTGTCTTCTAAGTCTGATATTCTCTCTTCTGCTTCGCCCATTCTGTTTTTAAGGCTCTCTAATGTGTTTGTCATTTGATCTATTGAATTCTTCATTTCATTATGATTTCTCGTCACTATCCCAGTTTCTTGTTCCACTAGTTGTTTCATTTCATTTTGATTCCTCCTTAATATTTCATTTTCACAGGAGAGATTTTCTATCTTGTCCATTAAGGATTTCTGTAGTTCAAGAATTTGTTTTTGAGAACTTCTTAATGCTCTTATCAATTTTTTGAGATCCACTTCTTGCATTTCCTCTATCTCATCATCTTCATAATCTTGCATTGGGGTGTCTTTTTCATTTGGGGGCGTCATAGTTTCTTCCTTGTTCTTGTTAGCTTGTTTTTTTTTTAATTTTTGACAGGCAGAGTGGACAGTGAGAGAGAGAGAGACAGAGAGAAAGGTTTTCCCTTGCCGTTGGTTCACCCTCCAATGGCCGCCGCGGTACGCGCTGCGGCCGGCGCACCGCGTTGTTCCGATGGCAGGAGCCAGGTGCTTCTCCTGGTCTCCCATGGGGTGCAGAGCCCAAACACTTGGGCCATCCTCCACTGCACTCCCTGGCCACAGCAGAGAGCTGGCCTGGAAGAGGGGCAACCGGGACAGGATCGGTGCCCCGACCGGGACTAGAACCCGGTGTGCCGGCGCCGTAAGGCGGCGGATTAGCCTGTTAAGCCACGGCGCCAGCCGTTAGCTTGGTTTTTGCGTTTGTTGTTTGGCATGTTGGAGATATTTGGTTTATTCACTGTGGTGTTTTTTCTTGTTACACTATGACTCTATATTAAGTGGACTGTCTGCTTTTGGTGGAGCCTTAGAGGCTTGAGATGAGTGTGGACTGAGAGCTGTGTTTGGTTCCTCAGGGTTGAGGATGTGTCAAAGATGACACTCCCAGGTTAGGTGTGGTAAATCTCTCTTTCTTTTTTTGATTCAAAAGGGAAGTAATTCCGCACAGCTGAACGTAATTGGAGGTAGTTAGCAGGCAAATGATATACCCACAGGAGCCAGAGATCGGAAGCTCTTTCCC
The DNA here is from genome assembly GCF_033115175.1 of Lepus europaeus. Lineage (NCBI taxonomy): Eukaryota > Metazoa > Chordata > Mammalia > Lagomorpha > Leporidae > Lepus > Lepus europaeus. The sequence continues at coordinate 87,023,907 of NC_084833.1, read as the reverse complement.
AAGGACCACACAGGGAATCTCTGCTGCCCTCGGTGTGGGCTCCAATTCTCCTGCAGTCTCCCACTGGGTTGCCAAGTTAGATGCTAATCTCCTGTTATTTCACCCCTCCCCCCAGAGTCAGGTGTTTCTGCTAGGCTCAGGGCTGGTGCAGACCTGAGGTCGCCCTGCTTATGACGTATGTCCAAAATGGCGCCTGCTCTGTCTTGCTCGCCTTTGAGAGGTGAGCGGAGAGAGAGAAACTTGTGTCTGTATCGGTCACTTTTTTTTATTTTTTTCCTCTCTCTCTTCTAGTTAGCCTGGTGAATTTTTCCCCACGGAGTTTCAAGCTTCGTTCCCTCTAGCCTCCTCTTTCCGCTTGCCCGCTGGTGTCTCGGGCTATTGAGGTTCGGCTCACCTCGCGTTCCAGCGCTGGTGTGTTGAGTCTGCCGCTGGTGTCCCGAACTTGGGCTCCCACGCTCTCCACGCAGGTCCACTGTGAATCACTAATTCCGGAAGATTTTCCTCTGCTGTTTCATCCCCTACTCTTCCTTGACCCTGCAGTATCTCCACTTTTATTAACGTGTCTCTCCCCCGGACTAATAGTGTGCTCCCTGCCTATTCGGCCATCTTGCCGCTCAAAAAATATGCTCATTTCTTAGACATTATTTTGTAAGACATAGCAAAAGGTAATAGGTAAAGAATTAAGCGAATGCTGCTCAGATTGGTAGTGTACTACAAGTGCATTTATGGTACTTTTAATATATAGATTTATATATGTAAATATATATGACTTTTCATAAATTCACCAGCAATATTTAAAATTTTCTGTAGTATGTCCATTATGTTCCTTTCCAGATTGGATTTGGCAAATCCTTGGCATTTTTACATATGATGTAAACTATGTAATCAATCCATTTAAAATTATTTTCACTCCCTTGAAGTTGTCTTGTTCTCTATTCGATCCAAACGTTTGATCACCTTCTTCCTAAAACACATATTTCTTAATTAAACACTCAACCTTGTATACTCATATTCATCTTCAGGTCTTGTTTGATATTTTGTTATTTTGTCTTGAAGCATCTTCTCTTTCATCCAAGGGAGTGTTAGATGCCCTTTTGTCATGCTCCATTAGCACTGTTAAATTATCAGTTGTTACACTTACCCCATTTTATTATCATTTCTTATTTAACTACATGTCTTGACTATGTTTTTGTGAAGGAAATCACTATATTTGTTCACCTTTGTGTTACCAGATAAAACTGTAGTACTTAGAATATGCTGCATCTTTAAATCACTTAAATATTATTAATCAAATACAATTGAGAATTTAACTTTATTGCCTTTTCTTATATATAAAAATTCAAATTTTATTTATATACATGCTTGGGTATGTGGAAAATGAAGTTATTGTTGACCAAAAAAACTTACTGCTTAAATTATGAAGAGTTCCTTGAATTTTCTTCATTTGCATTTATTATTCACCTGATTTCATCTGAGATGTACACTATTTGACATTTATCTCAAAACTCTAAAACAGCATGAAAGCAATAAAGAACCTATGTGCATGAAGGTTGTACAAGGGGGTCGGCACCATGACTCAATAGGCTAATCCTCCACCTGCGGCACCACACACCAGGTTCTAGTCACGGTTGGGGTGCCGGATTCTGTCCTGGTTGCCCTTCTTCCAAGCCAGCTCTCTGCTGTGGCCCAGGAAGGCAGTGGAGGATGGCCCAAGTGCTTGGGCCCTGCACTGGCATGGGAGACCAGGAGAAGCACCTGGCTGCTGGCTTCAGATCAGCGCAGTGTGCCAGCCACAGCAGCCATTGGAGGGTGAACCAACGGCAAAAAGGAAGACCTCTCTCTCTCTCTCTCTCTCTCTCTCTCTCTCACTGTCTACTCTGCCTGTCCAAAAAAAAAAAAAAAAGAGAGAGAAAGTTGTACAAGGGACTCACTTGCATCCAAAGTTCTGTTTGAATCAAATAAAATTTTCAAATATTTTAATAAGTATAAGATGTGGATTTTGGTGGAAGGTAGAATGGAAAATAATAAATATTTATTAGGCATGTTTACAGCATCCAGATTAGTTTTAAGCCTTACACAGATATTAAAGGAATAGTAGAGCCTTTGCCCTCCCATAAAGCTTCAATTGAAACAATATAGGAAGCTGGTAACAGTTTCATAAATGTGCTCTTATAGTACTGACTAGACCTACAAGAATATAATACAAGAAAAAATAAAGATTCCATTATAAATTTCAACTGAAGTAGCATTAACCTCTTTTATTAGGTCTCTGTGACTACAATTTTAAAGGGTAGATTATCAAAAAGCTACGTATAATGAATTTGTAAGGTGACCTCAATCTGACGACCTTAAATTATGCTTGAGGATGAAAAGAAAATAATTCTGTTTATTCCTTAGATGTCGAGAGTTTTGGTTTAATGACACTAGGGAATTTGCAGTTTCACTGGAGTCTATAAAACAAAAGTAATTCTATCTATTTGGTTCTATGTTGCAAACATAATTCTGAATGTCATTATTTGAACTCCACTAATACATAGGAAAATAATAAATTTCTCCCTCAAATATTCAATGGTATTTAACAACTTTCTCTAAACTTGCTGCTTAGTATTAATTATAGACTGTCCTATGCAGTTTTTTATCAGATAACTTAATTTACTATCCAATTTGATGCCATTCAAAAGGGATTTTTTTAAATAGCTAATTTTGTCATCTAAGGCATAAAGAGCAGAAACAACATCCATAGAAATTCTATTATCTTTTAGAAAGGATCATGTCTTTACATGACTGTGTGCATCTTACCTACAGATATAAAACATCCCTATTATGAAGTGGAATAAATGAAATAAGGTATTTCTATTTTCTGAATTCACAGTTTTTCACATGTCATTTCTAGATTAAGTTTTGAACATGAAACAAAGGAATAGATTTTACTAGTAAATCTCTACTAACATATTTCAGCATGTCAGGATAGAAATGTGGCTTCTCTGATCACTGTCTTCAAGTGAGTTAACAGAAAATAAGGAATATACTGTCTCATGAGTCTTTTAACTAACCATAGAATATATATGTTTGAAGGACCTGAATACTTTGAGTACAAAGGAAATAACTTGTTTAAAAATTAATGGAAACTTGTTGGTAAATATGGAAACATTAGCTTGTGCACTCGATTTATGCCTTCCAATTGCCCACTATCATTATCAAGTTAATATAAAGTAAAGGAAAAGGATCAACCATATAATTAGAACAATATAGCCTAAGACCTCCTTTTTATAGAAGTATAGCCATAGTTAAGCTAGATGACAAATCTGTGTCTAAATCTCTGAATCAGTAGAATGTAAACAAATGACTTGCAGAGAAATTCATAATTATAAATGCATTGTATGCACAAGGTCTTGCCCATAGTACATATTTCATAAATAAATCCTAAGTCTTAGTATTAATATGACAATGATGGCTCAAATAATTGGCTTTCAGTCCCCCACATTGAAGATCTTCCCAGCTCCCAGCTTCTACAAGCACCCACCCTGGTTAAATTTATCCTGAGGTATTTAAAATGTTTAGTTATTTGGAATGGGATTGACTTTTCAAGTTTTTTGTTTGCCATGACATTGTCTATACAAATATTGTTGATTTTCGTGTATTGATTTTATCTCCTGCTAATGTGCTAAACTTGCTCATGAATTTGGATAGTCTGTTGTGGAGTCTTTTGGTGCCCCAATGTATAGGATAATATCATCTGCAAAAAGGGAATATTCCACTTCCTCCTTTTCCATTTGTATGTCTTTGATTCTTCTTCTTGTGTAAAGGTTCTGGTTAAAACTTCCAGAACTGTATTGAATAGTAATGGTGAAAGTGGATATCCTTGCCTGGTTCTGGAACTTAGTGGACATGCTTCCAGCTTTTCCCCATTTAATACGATCCTGGATATGGATTTGTCACGTATTGCATGGATTATGTTGAGATAGGTTCCCTCTATACCCAATTTGCTTAAAGTTTTTATCCTGAAATGATGTACTATTTTATGAAATGACTTTTCCGCATCTATTGAGATAATAATTGTTTCCTTCATTTCTTAACTTGTTTATTGATTGGCATATGATGAGCCATCCCTGCTTCCCAGGAATAAATGACACTTGGCTCAGTGGGATGACCTTTCTGATGAGCTGTTGAATTTGCTTAGTAATTTTTTGAAACTTTTGGCATTTATATCCATCTGGAATATTGGTTATTCCTATCTTTAATTTTTGTATCTAGTTATGGTTTTGAAATTTAGGTGATGTTGAACTCACAGAAGGAGTTTTAGAGGATTACCTCCCTTTCAATTTAGATAGTCTGAGAATAATCATGATCAGTTTTTTTTTTATCTTTTATTTAATGAATATAAATTTCCAAAGTACAGCTTATGTATTACAATGGCTTCCCCCGCCCTTAACTTTGGGACTGGCTTAATACACTCAGCATAATGTTTTCCAGATTGCTCCATCTTGTTGCAAATGACCCGGTTTCATTGTTTTTGACTGCTGTATAGTATTCTATAGAGTACATGTCCCATAGTTTCTTTATCCAGTCTACGGTTGATGGGCATTTGGGTTGATTCCAGATCTTATCTTTTGTGAATTGAGCTGCAATAAACATTAAGGTGCAGATGGCTTTTTTGTTTGCCAATTTAATTTCCATGGGTAAATTCCAAGGAGTGGGATGACTGGGTTGAATGGTAGGGTTATATTCAGGTTTCTGAGGAATCTCCAGACTGACTTCCATAGTGGCTTAACCAGTTTGCATTCCCACCAACAGTGGGTTAGTGTCCCTTTTTCCTCACATCTTCTCCAGCATCTATTGTTGGTAGATTTCTGAATGTGAGCCATTCTAACTGGGATGAGGTGAAACCTCATTGTGGTTTTGATTTGCATTTCTCTGATTGCTAGAGATCTTGAACATTTTTTCATGTGTCTGTTGGCCATTTGGATTTCCTCTTTGGAAAGATGTCTGTTGAGGTCCTTGGCCCATCTCTTAAGTGGGTTGTTTGTTTTGATGTTGTGGAATTTGTTGATTTCTTTGTAGATTCTGGTTATCAACCCTTTATCTTTTGCGTAGTTTGCAAATATTTTTTCCCATTCTGTCCGTTTCCTATTCACTTTCCTGACTGTTTCTTTTGCAGTACAGAAACTTCTCAATTTGATGCAATCCGAAATGTTAATTTTGTCTTTGACTGCCTGTGCTTTTGGGGTCTTTTCCAAGAATTGTGTGCCAGTACCTATATGTTGCAGGGTTTCTCCAATGCTCTCTAATAATTCGATGGTGTCATGCCATAGATTTAAGTCTTTAATTCATGTTGAGTGAATTTTTGTGAAAGGTGAAAGGCAAGGATCTTGCTTCATCATTCTGCATATGGAAATCCAGTTTTCCCAGCACCTTTATTAAATAGACTGTCCTTACTCCAAGGATTGGTTTTATATCCTTCATCAAATATGAGTTGGCTGTAGATGTTTGGGTTGATTTCTGGTATTTCTATTCTGTTCCATTTGTCTATCCATCTGTTTCTGTACCAGCACCATGCTGTTTTGATAACTACTGCCCTGTAGTGTGTCCTGAAATCTGGTATTGTGATGCCTCCAGCTTTGTTTTTGTTGTACAAGATTGCTTTGGCTATTCGGTCTTCTGTGTCTCCATATGAATTTCAGCATTATTTTTTCCAGATCTGAGAAGAAAGTCTTCGGTATGTTGACTGGTATTGCATTGAATGTATAAATTGCTTTTGGGAGAATAGACATTTTGATGATATTGATTCTTCCAATCCATGAGCATGGAAGATTTCTCCATTTTTTGATATCCTCTTCTATTTCTTTTTTTTTAACTTTTATTTAATGAATATAAATTTCCAGTATACAGCTTATGGATTACAATGGCTTCCCCTTCCCATAATTTCCCTCCCACCCGCAACCCTCCCCTCTCCCGCTCCCTCTCCCTTTCCATTCACATCAAGATTCATTTTCAATTCTATTTATATACAGAAGATCAATTTAGTATAAATACTTCAACAGTTTGCACCCACATAGAAACACAAAGTGAAACATACTGTTTGAGTACTAGTTATAGCATTAAATCAAAATGTACAGTACATTAAGGACAGAGATCCCACATCAGGAGCAAGCGCACAGTGGCTCCTATTTCTTTCGGTAAGGTTTTGTAGTTTTCATCGTAGAGATCTTTAACGTCCTTGGTTAAGTTTATTCCAAGGTATTTGATTGTTTTTGTAGCTATTGTGAATGGGATTGATCTTAGAAGTTCTTCCTCAGCTGTGGCATTGCTTGTGTATACAAAGGCTGTTGATTTTTGTGCATTGATTTTATATCCTGCTACTTTGCCAAACTCTTCTATGAGTTCCAATAGTCTCTTAGTGGAGTTCTTTGGGTCACCTAAATAAAGAATCATATCATCTGCAAAGAGGGATAGTTTGAGTTCTTCCTTCCCGATTTGTATCCCTTTAATTTCTTTTTCTTGCCTAATAGCTCTGGCTAAAACTTCCAGAACTATATTGAATAGCAGTGGTGACAGTGGGCATCCCTGTCTGGTACCAGATCTCAGCGGAAATGCTTCCAACTTTTCCGCATTCAATAGGATGTTGGCCGTGGGTTTTTCATATATTGCTTTGATTGTATTGAGAAATGTTCCTTCCATACCCAGATTGATTAGAGTTTTCATCATGAAAGGGTGTTGTATTTTATGAAATGCTTTCTCTGCGTCTATTGAGAGAATCGTATGGTTTTTCTTCTGCAGCCTGTTAATGTAGTGTATTACGTTGATTGTTTTGCGGACGTTGAACCATCCTTGCATACCAGGGATAAATCCCACTTGGTCTGGGTGGATGATCTTTCTGTTGTGTTGTTGCATTCTATTGGCCAGAATTTTATGGAGGATTTTTGCATCTATGTTCATCAGGGATATGGGTCTGTAATTTTCTTTCAGTACTGCATCTTTTTCCGGCTTAGGAATTAAGGTGCTGCTGGCTTCATAGAAAGAATTTGGGAGGATTCCCTCTTTTTCGATTGTTCTGAATAGTTTGAGAAGAATTGGAGTTAGTTCTTCTCTAAATGTCTGGTAGAACTAAGCAGTGAATCCATCTGGTGCTGGGCTTTTGTTTGTTGGGAGGGCCTTTATTACTGTTTCAATTTCTGTGTCAGTTATTGGTCTGTTTAGTTTTTCTATGTCTTCCTGGCTCAATTTAGGTAGGTTGTATGTGTCCAAGAATCTGTCCATTTGTGATAGATTTCCCTGTTTGCTGGCATACAAGTCCTTGTAGTAATTTCTGATGATTCTTTTTATTTCTGTGGTGTCTGTTGTTACGTTTCCTTTTTCATCTCTGATTTTATTATTTTAGGTCTTTTCTCTACTTTTTCAGTTAGTTGGGCCAATCGGGTGTTAATTTTGTATATTTTTTCAAAAAACCAGCTCCTCGTTTGGCTGATTTTTTTATAATGTTTTTTGGATTCAATCCTGTTGATTTCTTCTTTGATTTTAATTATTTCCCTTCTTCTACTGGGTTTGTGTTTGGTTTGCTGCAGATTTTCTAGATCTTTGAGATGACTTGAAAGCTCTTCTATTTGGTGCCTCTCCAATTTCTTGCTGTAGGCACCTATTGATATAAATTTTCCTCTTAACACTGCTTTTGTTGTATCCCATAGGTTTTGATATGTTGTGCTTTTATCCTCATTTACTTCCAGAAAATGTTTGATTTCTCTTTTAATTTCTTCTATGACCCATTGTTCATTCAGGAGCATGTTGTTCAATCTCCATGTGTTTGCACGTGTTCTGGGGATTCCCGAGTTGCTAATTTCCAATTTCATTCCTTTGTGGTCTGAGAAGCTGCATGGTATGATTCTAATTCTCTTGAATTTGCTGAGACTTGCTTTATGGCCTAGTATGTGGTCAATCCTAGAGAAGGTTCCATGTACTGCTGAGAAGAATGTAAAGTCCTTAGATGTAGGATGAAATGTTCTGTAGATATCTGTTAGATCCATTTGGGCTATAGTGTCATTTAAATCTACTGTCTGCTTTTTGATCTTCTGTCCTGTTGATCTGTCTATCTCTGAGAGTGGAGTATTGAAGTCCCCCAGTACTATTGTATTGGGGTCTAAGTCTCCCTTTAAGTCCCTTAACAAGTCTTTTAAATAAGCTGGTGCCCTGTGATTAGGTGCATATACATTGATAATCGTTATATCTTCCTGTTGAATGGATCCCTTAATCATTATATAGTGCCCCTCTTCGTCTCTCCTGACAGTTTTTGTGGTAAAGTTTATGTTGTCCGATATTAAGATGGCTACGCCTGCTCTTTTTTCATTTCTGTTGGCATGGTATATCTTTTTCCAGCCTTCCACTTTCAGTCTGTGTGCATCATTGTTGGAAAGATGAGTTTCTTCTAAGCAGCAAAAAGATGGGTTTTGTTCCTTAACCCAATCAGCCAATCGGTGTCTTTTAACTGGACAGTTCAAGCTATTAACATTCTATGTGACTATTGAGAAGGAGTAACTTTGCCCTGCCATTTGCCAAAGACATTTTCTAATATCTGGTTTGAGATCCCTGTGATCTTTTGCTGTGAGGTTTCCTTCCTTTACCTTCTTTCATATTGGTGACCATGTTTCTGTGTTTCTGTGTGTAACACATCTTTAAGCATCTTTTGCAGGGCTGGACGAGTGGCGACAAATTCTTTCGATTTCTGTTTGCTGTGAAAGGTCTTTATTTCACCTTCATTCACAAATGAGAGCTTTGCAGGATATAGTATTCTGGGCTGGCAGTTTTTCTCTCTTAGTACCTGGGCTATGTCTCGCCATTCTCTCCTGGCTTATAGGGTTTCTGATGAGAAGTCAGCTGTAAGTCTAATTGGAGATCCTCTGAGAGTAATCTGGCGTTTCTCTCTTGCACATTTTAGGATCTTTTCTTTGTGTTTCACTGTGGTGAGTTTGATTACAACGTGTCGTGGTGAGGATCTCTTTTGATCATGTTTATTAGGGGTTCTATGAGCTTCTTGTACTAGGATGTCTCTGTCCTTCTCCAAACCTGGGAAATTTTCTGCTAGTATCTCACTAAAAAGGCCTTCTAATCCTTTCTCCCTCTCCATGCCTTCAGGAACTCCTAGAACCCGAATGTTGGGTTTTTTAATAGTATCCTGTAGATTCCTGACAGTATTTTTTTAGATTTCTGATTTCTTCTTCTTTTCTTTGATTTGACTGTTTCCTTTCCTGTTCTCTGTCTTCTAATTCCGATATTCTCTCTTCTGCTTCACCCATTCTGTTTTTAAGGCTCTCTAATGTGTTTGTCATTTGATCTATTGAGTTCTTCATTTCATTGTGGTTTTTTGTCACTGTCTCAGTTTCCTCTTCTACTAGTTGTTTCATTTCATTTTGATTCCTCCTTAATATTTCATTTTCACGGGAGAGATTTTCTATCTTGTCCATTAAGGATTTCTGTAGTTCAATAATTTGTTTTTGAAAACTTCTTAATGTTCTTATCAATTTTTTGAGATCCGCTTCTTGCATTTCCTCTATCTCATCATCTTCATAATCTTGCATTGGCGTGTCTTGTTCACTTGGGGGCGTCCTTATGTCTTCCTTGCTCTTGTTACCTCAGTTTCTACGTTTGTTGTTTGGCATGTTGGAGATAATTTATGGTGGTTTTTTTTTTTTTTTTTTTTTTTTTTTTTTTTGCTGTGGTGTTTTTTTTTCTCGTTATACTATGCCTCTAAGTGAGCTGTCTGCTTTGTTGGATCCTTAGGGGCTGTGATGGGTGTGGCCAGAGAGCTATGCTTGATTCTTCAGGTCTAAGGCTGTGCAAAGAGCGACTCTCCCAGATTGCTCACTCCCTTGCTCCTTCTGGCTCGCTCTCTCTCTCTTTTTTTTTTTTATCTCAGTTGGGAGTGGAGTTGAGGGTAGTTGAAATCTGGCCTCTGTGAGTATTCGTTTGATCTACCCCTGGGACCACACAAAGAGTTTATGCAGCCCTCAATGGGTTCTCGAGTTTCGCTAAAGTTACTGAGTTTGGCTGCGCTTTACATATATAAAATCACAGTGCCCTTTTTTTGCTTGGTGAGTGAAGGGAGAGGCCTCTGTTCCCCCCCACAATGTCTCGGGTTTCTGAGGTCTTTGTCTTACCCTCCTCTGTTGGTTCCCGTGCTGGCGAGATTCTGTGGCTCTGGCTCGTCTCCCGCTGCTCGTCTCGTCTCGTCTCGGTTGGTTTTCCACGCGGTGGGCTCCCTGTAAGTCCTCTGTGTCACATCCACTAGATCCGGAATCGTTTCCTCTGCAGTTTTTTTCTTGAGTCTTTTCCTGAGGCTACAGTAATTCCACTTTTATGAAACTTTATTTTCCCAAACTAAGGCGCACGTCCTCACTATCCGCCATCTTGGCTCCGCCTCCCTGAGTAAGTCTTCTAAGCCATTATGTTTTTCTATTCCTTCAGTGACTCCAGAGACATGTATATATTTGGTTGTTTGATGGTACCCTATGCTATCAAACATTTTTTTCAGTTTTTCTAAATTTTCTTGCTCTTGTTCCTGTCCCTGTTCTTTTTCTCATTCTTGTTCTATCTGGCTGAGATGTTTTCAAAGCTTTGTCTTCTAGTTTGAGTATTCTTTCTTCTGCCTCCGTTAGTCCATTGTTAATGCCTTCCACTGTATTTTTTATTTGTCATGGAATTCTCCATTTCTAATATTTCATTTTGGTTGTTTCTTTAATAATGTTATATCTTCTGGCAGAATTTTTATCGATGTATCTTTAACTCATGTATTTATTTCTCTGTGTTTTTGAGTAATCTTACAATCATTATATTGAATGCCTTTTCATCAGTCTTGTCTTCACAGTATCATATTGCAGTATTTTTATGTTCCTTTTGGGGCATGATTCTGTCTTTTTTTAATCTTTCTTGTTTTCTACCTTTTTTGTTCATCTGAGTACATAGTTGTTGATATCTACACTGAAGGTTTTATTCTTTGAAATGTGTCTCTATGGTTCAGTCAAATGCCTATTACTTCAGAAAATATATAGATGTTTGGATTGGATTATTGAGCTTAGGCCAGAACTCAGTGGTTTAAGAGTCCAGAGTGACACCCAAGTTGGTCATGGTGTATCTTATGAGCAGCGGGGAGGATGTGATCAAGGTGGCTGACATGGTCACAAACACAGCCCCTCTCTGCCAGGGTGAATCAACTGCCCCCAGTGAACCCACAGTGCCTGTGCACTGCACCCACTTAGGCACACAAATAACACAAAACATTTATATGTTCTTCTGTGTGAATACAGAGCCTAATGCAATGACTCTCCCACCCCAGCACTGAGGTAGCTCTGAGCTGTAGTGAGACCCAGGGATTCCCCAAAGACCCAGCCACACCTCATGTCCTCATATCCTGGTCTATCATGCATTCCCACCATTCCCATAGCCATAGGGGTAGGGGCTTCCACAGCCACAGGGTTGAGGGCATTCAATCCATTCCCTATTAACCTTCTGCCAGTGGAAAGACCCGCCCTTTTGGCAGGACAGCCACACACCTGGGAATGAGCCACCCTCTCTGAGAACCAGGTACCAACCCAACAGAGGCTGGCTGGGTGAAAGGAGGGGAGCAATGTACCTTCCCTCCATTGAGCCAAGTGGGTACCTTCCCCCTCCCCATATCAATTTCCAGGCCTGACTCAAATTGTTAGTGAGGACTGCATATTTCTCCCTTAGACAGAAATCTCCCAGTGGTTCTCAGGTCACAGAAGCCTTCACTTGCCTTATTTTGTTGAGGTGACACTGCCTCCCTGATGGGTCAATGTGTGCCTTGGTGGCGGGAAGGAGAAACCCATGTACCCTCCTTTCACATGGTCAGATGGGCATCCTGCCTCCCACCAGCTCTTCAGGCCAGAATCCAAGTCATTGGGGATCACAGGTTCTCCCTCAGTCACAATCACCAGTGTTGCACAGGCTGCTGCAGATTCCTGTCACCTTGGTCTGAGAAGATGGCATGTCCACATACTTGAGAGTCTCGTGACATCTGGCTAGCTGCTGGATGATTGTACAGCCTTCATTGCTCCACAGAGTCTTCTTTCTGTAGACTTTCTCTTTTTTAATTATTTATTTATTTGTTTGAAAGTCAGAGTTACACAGAAAGAGGAGAGAGAGAGACAGAGTGAGAGGTCTTCTTTCCTCTGGTTCATTCCCCAGATGGCCACAACGGTCAGAGCAATGCCAATCTGAAGCTAGGAGCCAGGAGCTTCTTCCAGGTCTCCCATGCGGGTGCAGGGGCCCAAGGACTTGGGTCATCTTCTACTGCTATCTCAGGCCATAGCAGAGAGCTGGATTGGAAGAGGAGAAGCCAGGACTAGAATCCAGCGCCCATATGGGATGCCGGCGCTTCAGGCCAGGACATTAACCCACTGCGCCACAGCATTGGCCCCATCTGTAGACTTTCTACTGAAAACCATCCAACTGTCCCTGGGAACATGGTTCTTCCCCTGTTCTTGTGCCTTCCTTTGTCTTTCCCCAAAGCTACACAGCAGTTCTATTAATATGGTAAGAAATGAATCCATACAAGTGTCTGTTAACACTGAAATGGGTAAACCAATTGTAGTGCAATCTGAAAAAGCAGTACTACTCAACAGTAAAAAGAAATGGGCTGTGAATTGGTGCAGCAAAACTGATAATATATTATACTAAGCTAGATAACAACCTCATTTATAACACAATATGGAATTATCGAAGTATGAGAAAACCTTACATGGAAGGGACAAAATAATTATTTGGAATTGATGTTACATTCTATAACTTTCACTAGTATTAAACTCAAAGAACTATATATTTAAATCTGAATTTCATTTATGGGAAAAAATGTATTGGTGGTGATTCAAGATGGCCATATAGAGAAGTTAAGTGTCTGCCTCCTCCTTTATCAAGATATTCCAAAGTAGCTACATCTGGAGTTGAGTGCTGCAAGAAGATTACCAGAGATAGTGTGAGAAAAATAGAAAAAAAGGGGGACATCTATAGCAGGAATAGCAGCGTATAGAAGGAATAAAGAGGAATAAGGCAATCCAGGGACATTAATGCCTTAAAGCATGGAATATGGAGCTCTGCAGATCTAATTGGACCAGCATGGCATCTGAAGTCCCAGAGCTCATGCCCACACATCTCTACTTCAGGGACAGTGGGAGAAGGGCAGCTAAGGTAGCCCCTGGAACCCCTCTTCCAACCACTTGAAAAATATCATGTGGAGGCTGGGTTCATGTGTACCCACTCAGTCTGTGGAGACTCAGCTCCCTGCATACTGGGAATAGCACTCACAATAGGGACAAGAGGGTACCTTATGGAGTGAGTCAGAGTTCAAAACTGTGAAGACATCATGATGACTAAAAGTATGCTGGCGCTGTGAGCTCAGGCTGAGCTGTGAATCAGCTAGTTCATCTTAGCACGGGAAAAGGTTAGACTCCAACACACCAGTGAGCTCCATAATCCTTCTCCCCCACTGACTGTAGTCAGATGTACTCTACTAGGCCCAGCTTGGGTATCCCTCTAGATTCTTGCACCACTCAAAAACTGACCCTAACTGTGATATGTTATAGTCACACTTACAAAAGTAAAACATAAAGAGAATATCCTGAAACTTGCAGAAGAGAAACACCAGGTTACTATTAAAGGAACTTACATTAAACTAACAGCAGATTTCTCAACACAAAACCTAATGTACGCCGGCGCCGCGGCTCAATAGGCTAATCCTCCACCTTGCAGCGCCAGCACACCGGGTTCTAGTCCAGGTCGGGGCGCCAGATTCTGTCCCAGTTGCCCCTCTTCCAGGCCAGCTCTCTACTATGGCCCGGGAGTGAAGTGGAGGATGGCCCAAGTGCTTGGGGCCTGCACCCCATGGGAGACCAGGAGAAGCACCTGGCTCCTGCCTTCGGATCAGCACAGTGCGCTGGCCGTGGCGGCCATTGGAGGGTGGACCAACAGCAAAGGAAGACCTTTCTCTCTGTCTCTCTCTCACTGTCCACTCTGCCTGTCAATAAATAAATAAATAAATAAATAAATAAATAAATAAATAAAATAAAAACTAATGTAGGGGTATAGTCCAGGTACTTAAAAAAAAAAAAACACCAACTCAGAATACTTTCCCAACAAAGATTTCATTCATAAATTAAGGTGAAATAAAGACTTTCCAACACAAGTAAAAATTGAAAGTGAAGAGTTCAACAATAGAAGAAAGAAATACTGTTCTTCAACAATAGAGAAAAGTACTGTAAGCAATCAACAAATTTCAAAATGTGAATTTAACTCATATATTACATTTTTGGTACTCTAATCAGGGAAAACATTCGGTATTTGTCTTTTGGGAACTGGCTTATTTCACAAAGTATAATGGTTCAAATTTATAAGGAAGAACTAGTACCAGTTCTTCTTAAAATATTCAAAATATTCTATGAGGCCAGCACTACCTGAATTCCAAAACTAGAAAATATTTATAAAAAAAGGAATTATAGACCATTTTCCTAATGGACATATATGTAAGAAGAATTCTCAACAAAATCCTAGGAAATTGAAATGAGCAACATATCCAAAAGATAATCCACCCTGACCAAGTGGGATGTATCCCAGATATGCAGGAATAAAATTCAAAAGATGAAATTCAACAAATGCGATGCATCACATGAGAAAAATGAAGGAAAAAAAAATATGATTATCCCAAGTGATGCAGTGAAGACATTTGGTAAAATACAACATCTTCTCATGATAAAAACATTTTAAAAATTGGGTATAGAAGGAACATATCTCAATAAAATAAAGTTAATACGTATGACAGATCCATAGCTAGCAGCATACTGAATAAGAAAAGCATTTCTCTAGGATCCACGATGAGACAGAGATGTACAATTTCGGACATGCTCAATCAGACTTGCCCCAAATGGTGGAGTTAGAAATGTGCCAGGGGATTCCAATACAATCCCATCAAGGTGGCATGTACCAATGCCATCTCACTAGTCCAGGTGATCAATTTCAGTTCACAATTGATCACACTGATAGGTCCAAGAGTCAAAGGGATCACACAAACAAGATGAGTGTCTGCTAATACTAACTGATAGAATCAAAAAGGGAGAGAATGATCCAACATGGGAAGTGGGATACACAGCATACTCATAGAATGGCAGATGTCCTAAACAACACTCTGGCCTCAGAATCAGCCCTTAAGGCATTCGGATCTGGCTGAAGAGCCCATGACAGTATTTCAGGCATGGAAAGCCAAGACACTCTGGGAAAAAACAAACAAACAAACAAAAAAAGAAGACCTAAATGAATGATTTCTGTGAGTGAGATCCCAGTGGAAAGAAAGGGCCATCAAAGAAGGGGGTACCTTTCTCTGACGGGAGGAGAGAACTTCCACTTTGACTATGACCCTGTTGGAATGAGATCGAAGTTGGCGAACTCAAAAGGCTTCCATAGCCTTGGCAACTCGGGACTAGAGCCTAGGGAGATTACTGACACCATAAACAAGAGTGTCAAATTGTTAAGTCAACAACAGGAGTCACTGTGCACTTACTCCTCATGTGGGATCTGTCCTTAATGTGTTGTCCAATGTGAAGTAATGCTATAACTAGTACTGAAACAGTATTTTTCACTTTGTGTTTCTGTGTGGGTGCAAACTGATGAAATCTTTACTTAATATATACTAAACTGATCTTCTGTATATAAAGATAATTGAAAATGAATCTTGATGTGAATGGAATGTGAGAGGGAGCTGCAGATGGGAGGGGTGCGAGGGGAAGGGAAATTCTGGGGGGTGGGGGAAACCATTGTAATCCATAAACTGTACTTTGGAAATTTATATTTACTAAATAAAAAATGATGGAAAAAAATATCCACAATGAGACAAAGATCCCCATTCTTTTTACTATTATTATATATACTTCTGGAAGTTTCAGACAGAAAAATTAGGAAAGAAAGAAATCAAGAGGGTACAAACTGAAAAGATGTCACATAATCCAATTTACAAATGACATGATCCTTTAGATAGGGTACCAAAAGACTCAATTAAAAGCCTATTAGAGGCCGGCGCCATGGCTCACTAGGCTAATCCTCCACCTTGCGGCGCCGGCACACCAGGTTCTAGTCCCGGTCGGGGCACCAATCCTGTCCCGGTTGCCCCTCTTCCAGGCCAGCTCTCTGCTGTGGTCAGGGAGTGCAGTGGAGGATGGCCCAAGTCCTTGGGCCCTGCACCCCATGGGAGACCAGGATAAGTACCTGGCTCCTGCCATCAGATCAGCGCGTTGCACCGGCCGCAGCGCGCCTACCTCAGTGGCCATTGGAGGGTGAACCAACGGCAAAAGGAAGACCTTTCTCTCTGTCTCTCTCTCTCACTTTCCACTCTGCCTGACAAAAAAATAAAAATAAATAAATAAAAGATAAATAAAAGCCTATTAGGGGCTGTTGCTGTGGCATAGTGGGTAAAGCCGCCGCCTACAGTGCTGGCATCCCATGTGGATGTTGGTTCCTGTCCTGGATGCTCCACTTCCGATCCAGCTCTCTGCTGTGTCCTGAGAAGACAGTAGAGGATAGGCCAAGTCCTTGGGCCCCTGCACTCGTGTGGGAGACCAGGAGGAAGTTCCTGGCTCCTGGCTTCCAATTGGCTGTTGTGGCTGTCTGGGGAGTGAACCAGTGGATGGAAGACGTTTCTCTCTCTCTCTCTCTCTCTCTCTCTCTCTCTCTCTCTCTCTCTGCCTCTCCTTCTTTCTCTGTGTGACTCTGACTTTCAAGTAAATAAATAAATCTTATAAGAAAAAGAAGGATAAAAAAAGCCTATTAAAACTCATAAGAGAATTGAGTAAAGTTCCAGGATTCAAAACCAACACACAATAATCAACAGCATTCTGATATAGCAACAAAGCTCTGGCTGAGAAAGAATTTATAAGATTAGTCCCATTCACAATAGCTACAAAACAATTGAATAGTGGGATAACTTTAACCAAGAATGTAAAATGTCTATACAATGAAAATTGTAAAATATTAATGATAAAAATAAGACACAAAAATGGAAAAGTCATCAGGTTAACATCCAAAAGCCATTTATAGATTCAATGCAATTTCAATGAAAGATCCAAGGACAGTATTCACCGAGCTAGGAAAAAATAAATAAAATTCACATGGAAACACAAAAGACCATGAATAGCCAATGCAATCTTGAACAATAAACTCAAAGCCAGGGTCATCACAATATCCAGTTTCAAGAAGTACTACAGGACTGTTATAATCACAACAGTTTGGTAATGGCATAGAAATAAATACCTAGACCCAAGAAAAAGAGTTCCTTTGAAATTAACTCATGCATATAAAACCGACAAATGTGTTAAAATCGTTCCCTAGAGAAGGGATTCTCTCCAACAGTTAGTGTTTCCATTTGCAGAAATTTGATACAATACAAATACCCTATACAAAACAATTTACAAGAAATCGAGGTTCTAAACTTAAGACTTTAAACCAATGGAATATTATTCAGCTATAAAAAAGAATGAGATTCTACCATTTATAGCAAATTGGACTTATTTCATGTTGAGTGAAGTGAGCTGGACCCAAATTCTTTATGTTCTGCTTTATATGTGGGAGATAAAATTTAAAAAGAAAGAAACAAAGTAAGACATGTCTGTGTATTATCAGTATTGCTGCGAATATAGTTTTGCAAATTTGTGAGACCAATGGTTAAGAATGTTATACCACTATAGTTTTAATTACTTTAAAATTTATTGTATATGTTAAAAAAAAAAACACACCTGAAACCAACAAATTACTAGCGGAAAACATAGAGGAAATGCTGGAAGTTATTGGCCTAAGCAGATACATCTGTCTGAGTCCCCAGCACATAATGAAAGCAAAAATGCCCAAATGAGATTGCATAAAGCTAAGAAGTTTCTGCACAACAAAGGAAACTATTAACAAAATGGAGAGGTAGCCAGCATAATGGGAGAAAATATTTGCATACTATGCAACTGATAAAGTATTAACATCCAGAATGTATAAAGAGCTCAAGCAATTCAACAACAAAGAACAAAAGAGACAGTCCAGTTAAGAAATTGACAAAGGATATGCACAGGTATTTTTCAAAAGATAAAGTACAAGTGACTAACAGACACATGAAACAATGCTGAGCATCACTAGCCATATGGGAAATAAAAGTCAAAGCCGCAATGAGATATCACCTCACTCAAATTAGAATGGTTGTCATCCAAAACTCAGAAAATAATGAATGCTGTCAATATTGTTGAGAAAAAATACTCTAATACACTGTTGGTGTGAATGTAAACTGGTACAGCCATTATGGAAGACAATATGGAGATTACTCAGAAAACTAAAAGTGAATTTTTCATATGAGCTGTAGGACTCATTTATCCCATATCTGGGAATATATCTGAAGGAAATTAGATCAGCATTTGAAAGATTTACTTGCACTCCTAGGTTAATAGAAGCTTAATTCATGTAAATAAACATGTGTAATCATCCTAGATGCCCATCAATTGATGATTGGATAAAGATAATGTGGTTTGTGTATATACATGATGGATTGTAATCCTGCTCAACCATAAAAAAGATTGAATTCCTGACATTTACAACAAAATGGTTGGACAGGAAATCATTATGCTACATGAAATAAGCCAGTCTCAGAAAGAGAAACATCACATGTTTTATTTGTGCAAGTTAGTATGAGTATAAAAAAATATGTGGACATCATATCATTGGTATATGGTTGTAAATATTGTTTCATTCAATGTACCATTTAATAATAATGTACTGTGTTTTCCCCATTTTATGATCATTATCATGAATTGCTAAATTCATGATATTAAATATCTATTTTTAAGAAAATAAAATTTAAAATATGCAAAAATTAAATATATTAAGACCTTATTTTATTTAGAGTGGTTGTATTAATGAGTGTGCACTAATTATCCTGCTATAAAACTGGAGAAAAAAAAGTTTGCTTTATTCGTTTGTTTTGCTGCATCAGGGACATTTGGTAGCAACAAAAAATGTGTGTGTTCATATTATCAAGAGAGGAAAATCATTCTAATTTAGCTGATGAAAGTCAGCTATGAAGCCTTCCAAACCCCCCCCCCAAGAGAATTTGCATATTTGGATTCAAACAGAAAACTTTCCGCCGGCGCCGCGGCTCAATAGGCTAATCCTCCGCCTAGCGGCGCCGGCACACCGGGTTCTAGTCCCGGTCGGGGCACCGATCCTGTCCCGGTTGCCCCTCTTCCAGGCCAGCTCTCTGCTGTGGCCAGGGAGTGCAGTGGAGGATGGCCCAAGCCCTTGGGCCCTGCACCCCATGGGAGACCAGGATAAACACCTGGCTCCTGCCATCGGCTCAGCGCGGTGCGCCGGCCGCAGCGCGCTACTGCGGCAGCCATTGGAGGGTGAACTAACGGCAAAAGGAAGACCTTTCTCTCTGTCTCTCTCTCACTGTCCACTCTGCCTGTCAAAAAAAAAAAAAAAAAAAAAAACTTTCAAGGTCACATGTAGAGACTTTAGAAGTCCAACCAGAAACTATCCACAGCATCTCCTCCTCTTTCTGCAGAAACGATCAAGTGTTTCATTGCTTGTTTGTGGGAAAAGCAACAAATTTAAAAAATTAAAGCAATACAAAGGTGTGGTCTGTTTTTTCATTAGGATATTAGTTTTGATCTGTGCAGATGTGTCGGGGAATTGGACATGGATATTTACATGAAATCTCCTGCAGTCTTATGCTAATACCAAAAACAACACAAAGCATAGCCCACCAGAGTATGGAACCCTTTTTAAGTAACAACTTCTCTACCTTTCTCCATTTGCTATATTTTGAAATTATGGTATTAGAAATGAAATATGGACTGGACCATACCTCAGAGGCAGAGTTGTGCTTTCCACTTTTTGAATGAAGAGAAAAGAAAGAGTAGGTCAGAATTAAAATTCAAATGTAGTGTTTAAAAATTTTCAACATCTTCTTCAGTTTAAAAATTATGCCTGCCCATGCTCTTAAACAAGAGTCAATGAAAGTATTGGTTAAAAAGATCATGTAGAGTTTTCAAGGAGCCAGCCTCAATCCTGTCACTCTTACTAAGATTATTCACATTTTGCCAAATATTCTTAATAATAACAACAACAGAACATATGATCCCTTTTGGAGTGTGATTTTAAATTTTAAAGACAATGTCATGACATAAAAATTATGACAAATGTGCAGGAACAAGGAATTTGAAACTCATTTTTGACATACATACTGCAGTTGGTAGAAATTAAATAGTCATGGTTAATTTTAGAGGAAATTGGACAAATAACAGAATAGGTATATAATTTGACAGAGAATTTCAGTCAATAAACAAACAAGGTTTTCATCTAAAACTGATAAAAATGGATTTAAGAATAATAAGACTAAGAAGAAGAACATAGGATTAGTGACTATTCGACAACATAGAAATATGTGTGTGTGTGTGTGTGTGTATTCTGGAGATAAATAAAAATGTACAAAATTTTGAGACGGTGCCGTTGCTCACTTGGTTAATCCTCTTCCTGTGGCGCCAGCATCCCACATGTGTGTCGGGTTCTAGTCCCGGTTGTTCCTCTTTCAGTCCAGCTCTCTGCTATGGCCAGGGAGGGTAGTGGAGGATGGCCCAAGTGCTTGGGCCCCTGCACCCACATAGGTGACCAGGAAGAAGCACCTGGCTCCTCGCTTTGGATCGGCACAGCACCGGCTGTAGTGACCATTTGGGGAGTGAAACAATGGAGAGAAGACCTTTCTCTCTCTCTATCTCTCACTTTCTATAACTATACCTGTAAAATAAAAAAAAAATACAAAATTTATAAGGTTAGATGAAAGTACATGAGACAACAAGGATATATTCAATTCTTTATACAAATACATTTACTAATGTGTAAACAGGTACAAATCCAAGGTAGATATGCAGAGACTAGTTTGAAGATGATTGAAGCATTCTGCATTTTATATAATGGAAGCTTTGACTAGAGAATAGCAGAAGTGATGTGAAATGATCATACAGAACCTCCCTCTTGTTTTTTAAATTCCAAACATAATATTTTCAGTACATTGTGAAAAGACAGCTGCTGACCTAAAGAATAGGACAAATAGTCTGTGCTGTTATATAACAAATGCTAAATCCATACTCTGAAAAAATATATAAAATTTAGCTAATAAAGTTCCTAAACTGTAGTGCATGTGTTCACATATTTTCGTTATTAGCACTTTTTAATATATCTAGAAATAAAAACACTGCATTTGTTACTGATATTAGCCATAGAGGATCAACTATTTGCAGTGCTTAAGGTGGCTAGAGAAGAGACATGTTTTCTTACTCAGACTTTCCCTTATCTAATTCAATCCATTCTCCATATGGCGAATATCTTTACTTAAAGAGCTATAAGAGTAGAAAAAGATCATCTTCATTCTCTGTGAAGTCGTGCTGAAGTTGGGCAATAGAAATACATCTGGCAAATCTGATGTTGAATTTGCCATCTGGGACCCAGGCTCCTTCAAAACAATAACAACAAAAAGATAAACATAAACTGAACATAACATTTTTTTCAGATAAATATGTTGTGTTCACTGTTTCAAGCTATTCCATTAATAGAACCATTTTTAAAACAAATGCTTATAAACCATATGAAAGATTTCCAAGCACTTGTGCTTCAGTTTTGAATGCATGGCCTCAATGAAAGCCTATGAGGTAAACAGAAACTTTTATTATGGTTATGTACCTGTAATGGATAATGAAAGAACAAGAACTTCACCTTGTGCTATCAGTTTATTATACTTTCCACAATAGCCCAGTTGTATGAGTATTTGCTGGCAACATTTGAAATAGAGATATAGAATTATTCCTATCGGTATCCTGTTGCCAGACTGTCAGATTTCAAGCTGAAACCTACATTCATTGCTACATTAATAGTATAGTTTTCCTGTGGTGCCTTTTCCCCATTATACTTATGTACTATTTTTCTCCTACAAAATGAAACACTTTGCAGACATTATCCAATTAAACCTCACAAACTTTTCTTTGAGGTAGGTACAGAGTAAGTAGTATCATGTTTCTTTCTATATTTATATCTTTGTTAGGAACTACAAAGAGGTTGACAAACTGATAGCTTATAATTAGCTTTTCTTGTATTTATTTTTTATTTATTTATTTTTTTTACAGGCAGAGTGGACAGTGAGAGAGAGAAAGGTCTTCCTTTTGCCGTTGGTTCACCCTCCAATGGCCGCCACGGTCGGCACGCTGCGGCTGGCGCACCGCGCCGATCTGAAGGCAGGAGCCAGGTGCTTCTCCTGGTCTCCCATGGGGTGCAGGGCCCAAGCACTTGGGCCATCCTCCACTGCACTCCCTGGCCATAGCAGAGAGCTGGCCTGGAAGAGGGGCAACCGGGATAGAATCCGGCACCCCGACCAGGACTAGAACCCGGTGTGCCAGCGCCACAAGGCGGAGGATTAATCTATTGAGCTATGGCACCAGCCAGCTTTTCTTGTATTTAAAGGAGGAAAAACATCTCCTATCACTGAGGCAACCACTATTAAACTTATATAGTAACAATATAAAGGAAAAACATTAGAAATATCAGAATTATATAAACTGAGATTTGACTGTTACTCTGAGAACTAATTTTGTGGGGAGAAAATTTACCATTATTGCTCGAATTGAAGAATATACTTTATGCATTGTGGTTTTTTTTTTTTTTGAATGCAAGTATACAAACACAAACAACATCTTTTATTACTTTTTTCTCCTTGAAAGAATTGTGGAAATTTCAGACTGCAATTCACAACACATTTGAATAAAGAAGTTACTTTTAAAAGACAATTATTTTGGAATAATTTCAAAACCAAAATTATTTGTTTAACAGCAAATGTGCATAAACAAATGTCTTTGCTTTTACACACTTGGTTATACATATAAAATTTTGGTTTGCTTATAATTTTGTCATTTTCTTAAAAATATGTTTATTTACTTAAGATACAGGTTTACAGAAAGAGAGAGGGAGACACAAAGTCAGGAGACAGAAGCTTCTTTCACAAGCCATTAATCGCAAACTGGATCAGAAGTGGAACAACTAGGACACAAATCTGTGCCCATATGGGATGCTGGTGTTGCTGGTGGCAACTTTACCTATTACACCACAGTGATAGCCTACATGGAATTTTTTGATTAAATAAGTCAGAGGAAACTCATTTGTGAGAATATTCTAGTTAGGTTTTCTACTTTCAAAATATCTTGGAATATTTGCTTTAATTAAAGTTCTTTTTTTCTATATTTTCTCATATAAAATAATTTTCTAATAATAGACTAGTTTATGATTTCATGGTTGAAGATTCTTGTGTATTCATGGTTCCCAATCACAGGGTAAAGTCATATTTATGAGCCTTTCCTAAGAAAGAGCATAGCATTGAACATGACAATGGAAGGTGCATTGTGGCTATGATGTGGTGAGCAGGAAATGTATAAAACCAAGGATTTTAATATGTCTTCATTATTATTCTATTGCTGTCATACCTGAGCTCTCACATATGCAGTACATGTTTCTTATTATGATTTTAGCTTTACATTTATGTTGCAGTTACATAGTGATGTTTTAAAAACTATGTGGAGACAAGTAGGTTATGAAATACACTTCAGTGTGTAAAAGGAATGCCAAAAAACTGGACATGTATTAGATTTTCAAATCACCATTTTGCAGAGTACTATTACAGCTACTTTGTATAATCAGTTGAAGGACCTTGCCTTATTTTTCCTCTCTCTGGCTTTTACAGTTTTGAGTTATCTAGACCACAGCTGATCAGATTTCACTGTGGTCCCATGATCTTTCAATCACCTAATATGTCCATCTTTGTCTTTCTGTGTCATAACACCAGGTAGCTTAATTTCCATCCTTTGGGTCTGATTTTTGTTTTGCTATGCTATGGATTTCACATTGATTGTCTCCTGGATTTAGATTGAATGTATTGTAGGATATTAATCTTTAACTTTCTGTGTCTTTGTTTGCAGCTGTATTATTTTATTATCCCTACTTCCTGCTAGCTATGAATTCTAGCCTAGTAGAGATGTATTTCAGTGAATGTGGATACCAAATTGATTTCACATTTATTTCCAGTTCTCCAAAATATAGTCGAGGAACCATGCATTATGTGTTTGTTATTTGTCTTTCAGAATCTCACCCTTTTCTCCATATCACTCTTGTCAATAAAATAAAACAGTTCAATTCTCACATTAATTTGCCAACTAATGGGAACCATAGGAAAACTGGAAGGAGAGAGGAAGAATGAAATCACATTGAGTATCTCTCCTGGTATTGTTACTGTGTCCAGTAGCAGCCATGGCATCTCTTACCTAGGCAACATGGTATAAATAAAGAGCAGCGGAAGAGAATTCCCATGGCCTCAGCACCATAGCACTAAGGGGTCTGA
This sequence comes from Lepus europaeus, assembly GCF_033115175.1. Classification (NCBI taxonomy): domain Eukaryota; kingdom Metazoa; phylum Chordata; class Mammalia; order Lagomorpha; family Leporidae; genus Lepus; species Lepus europaeus. Next base: position 86,999,456 of record NC_084833.1, on the reverse strand, counting down.
TTCAAGCAACAGTAGCAATGAAGTTGAGCCCAAAATTAATCTCAGTGGCACAATACCTAGGGACTCTGACTTTTGCAGTAACAATAACAGTAAAATTTATGGGAAATTTCAGTCTGCAAAGACTATACTACATTGTAGGCACTATCGGGTTCCTAGAAAACTTCAGCAATGTTGATTCCAACAACCACAGCAGCCACAGGCACCTCAGTGCCTACTAGCTCAGGGATCAAAGGCATGAAATAGTACTCTTTATGAATGTTCCTGTATTTCCTACAGCTGACTTTCAGTAATTTTTTTTCACCACAATACCTTTTCTACATTTTTTTCTATATTTTATACATTAAAAACTTCTTGAAATACTTAGTTCTGTCTCCTTTTCTAATATTGCATTGGTAAATCTATTTTTTCTTAACAAGTCCTTTTATTTGTTTAATTTAAATATATTTAAAATAAAGTTTTTTTAAAATATGTATAATTTGATCATAATTTATTTATTACTTATATCATCATTGTCCTTTCCAAAGAATTGAGTTAGTCATACTCTCTTTGATTTGACTGAAGTACTTTTCTATTTTTTTCTGATCTGTGAGTTCAATTATTACAATATTTATCCTTGCCTTTCTCAAATAACATTGTTTTTTTTAATGTAATGTTACACCTCCCAGCACCCCTCAAATTACAGAATGCTATGTTATTTTTAAGGTTATCTTTTATGTGTTTATTTGAAAGCAGAGTAACAGAGAGAGGGAGAGCAGAGTGGGGTGGGGAGATGGTGGGCAATATCTCCTGTCCATTGGTTCATTGTCCAGATCTACAATATCTGGGCATGGACAAAGTCAAATTGGGATTCAGAAACTCTGTCAAGTACTCCAATATGGATTCAGGAACCCAAATACTTACACTGTCATCTGCTGCCTCTGAGGGACATCAGCAGGAGATTGGATCAGAGTGGAGGTTGGATTGAAAGCCAGGCACTCTGAAACAGGATGGAGGCATCCGAAGCAAAAGGTTAACCCACTATGCCACCATGCCTGCCCTTTATTTTTAACCCACTATGCCACAATGCCTGCCCAGTGGCTATTTATAAAATTTTATATTTCATTATATTTATTTATTTGAGTGGCATAGGAACATACACACAAGAGAAAGAGAAACAGAGACAAAAAGAGCCACACACACAGAGATCCCACTGGTTCACTCTCTCAAGTGTTTGCAACAGCCATGATTAGACAGGAATACAATCCATGTCACCTTCATGAGTGGCAGGAACCCAAATGCTTGAGCTATCACCATTGCTTCCCAGAGTCTACATTAGCAGGAAGCTGCAGTTAGGAATCAAGTTATTTTGATGAGGGACATAAGCATCCTCACAACTACACTAGAAGCCCAATCTATGAATTGCTTTCATTACAAATTTTCTCAACATAAATTTATATTTAAATTATTATGTAACAATCATATATATATATATATGTATATATATATGACTTTCCCTTCTTCGTCTATATAGTTGGTTCACCCCCCAAATGGCTGCTACGGCCAGCACACTGCACCGATCTGAAACCAGGAGCCAGGTGCCTCCTCCTGGTCTTTTCTGTGGGTGCGGGGGCCCAAGCACTTGGGCCATCCTCCACTGCCTTTTCGGGCCACAGCAGAGAGCTGGACTGAAAGAGGAGCAGCCGGGACTAGAACCCGACTCCCATATGGGATGCCGGCACCTCAAGTGGAAGATTAACCAAGTGAGCCACAGCACTGGCCCCGGCAATGCCGTTTTTTCAACATTTATTTATTTGAAAGGCATAATTAGAGAGAGAGAGAAAGAGAGAGAGAGAGAGAGAGAATCTTCCATCTGTTGGTTAACTCCCCAAATGGCTGCAACAACCAGGGCTGGTTCAGGCTGAAGCCAGGAACCAGGAGCTTCCTTCAGGTCTTCTGTGTGGGTACAGCACTTTGGCCATCCTCTGCTGCTTTCTCAGACAAATTAGCATGGAGCTGGATCATAAGTAGAGCAATAGGACATTAATTAGAGCCTATATGCGATGTTGGTGTATCAGGTGGTGGCTTAACCTTCTATGCCACGTTCTGGAAATGACATCTTAAATATCCATTATAATCCTAGACAGGTAAACATTTACTCTAGACTCACATGTACTTGAGAGTATGAGCGCTAAAGAATAATTGTAAAATGATGAAGAGAATCCCAGTGGCCTCACCACCATAGCACTGAAAGATCTGATTCAAGCAACAGCGGCAATGAAATTGAGTGTAATATTAATCTCAGTAGCACAGTGACCAGGGACTCTGACTTCTGCAGTAAAAATAACAGTAAACTTTGTGAGCAATTTCATTCTGCCCAGTGTGCACTGCATTGCAGGGGCTGTGGGGCTCCCTACAAAACTTCAGCAATGTTGATTCCAACAACTGCAGCAGCCACGGGTGCCTCAGTGTCTCACTGGCTCAGGGGTCTCTTCATCTGTGGGAAAGTAATCATTGTGAACTCTCCTACCATCATTTCTACTGCAAACATTGTTAATGTAAGGCTTTCACATCTGCAACTTTCATATATATTGTGATCCTTTAAAGTTTTTATAGAATTTTATTATTCATAAAAAAGTACCATATCTACATTTGAAGTCATGTGGATCTGAAACATGCGGCTAGAGACAATTTACTTTTGTAAGTTGAATACCATCATAGAAGTGTCATCAAAGTAAGAAAACTAAGCTGACAAATATTTTGCAGACACTGTACTCAAGCTTATCTGCTTGTCTGCAAAAATCAGTGCTTTCTTTCATTTGGTAACCATCATTACTTCTGTGCTCTCCACTCAATTCCCTAATTCATCTCAAAACCAGCTTTAACTTCCTCTTTTCTTACTGCTCTAAGATTTCAAGTCATTTGAGTGGTAAAGAAGTAAATTACAGCTTCTGCAAATACCTAGTATTCTACATTCCAGGCATTTTACTCCTGCATTCTGACTGTTGATCCATTTGTATAACTACAAATGTGATAATTTTGTCATAGTAATAACCATTAGCTTCCTCATGGCTGGCTGAATACACAGCCATCACCATACAAAAACATTCTGTGATATAATTTATGCAAATAGAAAATCTAAAAGGAATATTTTATTCCTTTCTTTCCAAATACAATGAATGCTACCCCTCCTGTTTCTCTCTCTCTCTCATACACACCAACACACATACACACACACACAAATGGGAACTTCTTGCTGTGGATTTCCTTTTGGTTAAGGGATTATCTTCATAGATATGTTCCTTTGATAACAAAGCTTAAAACAGGAAACAAATGTTTTCTGCCCATAGTGAAGTCTTATACTTTGCCCATAGAATTGTATTTACCCTACATTCGAAAAAACTTAGAGTGATATTTAACTTTAATGAAAATATTTGATAGCTCCTACAGATTTGCTGTGTTAGGCAACAAGGATTTCACTTTTTAGTCTGTATTTTCAATTCATTTCAGTATTTAAGTACACAAACCCTTTCTTATAAGAAATGCTAAAATGAGTTATTCATACTTAAATAGGAAGTCACTTCACCTCTAAAAAATGCATAAACTACAAATGAAAGAATGAAATAAGACATTACATGCAAATCAGACAAAAATCAGAAGTGGCTATATGTTTGTAACACATATAGGCTAGGAGGGAATGGTGAGATATAGCCCAGGTACTAAGAGAGAAAAACTGCAGCCCAGAAGATTATATCCTGCAAAGCTCTCATTTGTGAATGAAGGTGAAATAAAGACCTTTCATAGCAAACAGAAATTGAAAGAATTTGTCACCACTAGTCCTGCCCCACAAAAGATGCTTAAAGATGTGTCACACACAGAAACACAGAAAAGGCCATCAATATGAAAGAAGCTAAAGGAAGAAAACCTCATAGTAAAAGATCACAGGAAGCTCAAAGCATATATTAGAAAATATCTTTGGGAAAATGGCAGAGCAAAGATGCATGCAGACTGAAAGTGAAAGGTTGGAAAAAGATATTCCATGCCAACAGAAATAAAAAAAAAAAGCTGGCATAGCCATACTAATATCAGACAAAATAAACTTTAGCATAAAAACTGTGAAGAGAGACAGGGAGGGGCACTAAATAATGATTAAGGGTTCAATTCAACAGGAAGATATAACGATTATCAATGTATATATGCACCTAATTACAGAGCACCAATTTATTTAAAAGATATGTTAAGGGACTTAAAGGGAGACTTAGATTCGAACACAATAGTACTGAGGGACTTCAATACTCCACTCTCAGAAATAGACACATCAACTGACAGAAGATCAACAAGGAAACAGTAGATTTTATCGACATTATAGCTGAAATGGATCTAACAGATATCTACAGAACTTTCAATCCTACATTTAAAGAATTTACATTCTTTTCAGCAACGCATGGAACCTACTCTAGGACTGACTAGACCATAAAGCAAGTATCAGCAAATTAAAAAGAATTAGAATCATACCATTGCAGCTTCTCAGACCACAGCGGAATGAAGCTGGAAATTAGCAACTCAGGAATCCCTAGAGAACATGCAAACACATGGAGATTGAACAACATGGTCCTGAATGAACACTGGGTCATAGAAGAAATCGAAAGAGAAATCAAACATTTTCTGGAAGTAAATGGATAACAGCACAACATATCAAAACTTATGGGATACAGCAAAAGCAGTGTTAAGAGGAAAGTTTATAGCAATAGGTGCCTACATCAAGCAATTGGAAAGACACCAAATAAATGAGCTTTCAATGCAGCTCAAGGATGAGAAAAACTGCAGCAAAGCAGACCCAAATCTAGTAGGAGAAGAGAAATAATTTAAATCAGAGAAGAAATCAACAGGATTGAATCCAAAAAAAACACTACAAAAAATCAGCCAAAAGAAGAGCTAGTTTTTTGAAAAAATAAACAAAATTGAAACCCCATTGTCCCAACTAACTGAAAAAGTAGAGAAAAGACCCAAATCAATAAAATCAGAGATGAAAAAGGAAATGTAACAACAGAGACCACAGAAATAAAAAGAATCATCAGAAAGTACTACAAGGACTTGTATGCCACAAACAGGGAAATCTATCAGAAATGAACAGATTGCTAGACACATGCAACCTACCTAAATTGAACCATGAAGACTTAGAACACCTAAACAGACCCATAACTTGGACAGACATTGAAAAAGTAATAAAACCCTCCCAACAAAGAAAAGGCCAAGACCAGATGGATTCACTGCTGAATTTTTCTACCCAGACATTTAAAGAAGAACTAACTCCATTTCTTCTGAAACTATTCAGAGCAATGAAAAAATATGGTATCCTCCCAAATTCTTTCTATGAAGCCAGCATCACCTAAATCCCTAAGCCAGAGAAAGATGCAGCATTGAAAGAAAATTACCGACCAATATCCCTGATGAACATAGACGCAAAAATCCTCAATAAAATTCTGGCCAATAGAATGCAACAACACATCAGAAATCATCCACCCAGACCAAGTGGGATTCATCCCCGGTATGCAGGGATGGTTCAACATCCGCAAAACAATCAACGTAATACACTACATTAACAGACTGCAGAAGAAAAACCATATGATTCTCTCAATAGACGCAGAGAAAGCATTTGATAAAATACAACACCCTTTCATGATGAAAACTCTAAGCAAACTGGGTATGGAAGGAACATTCCTCAATACAATCAAAGCAATATATGAAAAACCCACGGCCAACATCCTATTGAATGGGGAAAAGTTGGAAGCATTTCCACTGAAATCTGGTACCAGACAGGGATGCCCTCTCTCACCACTGCTCTTCAATATAGTTCTGGAAGTTTAGCCAGAGCCATTTGGCAAGAAAAAGAAATTAAAGGATACAAATATGGAAGGAAGAACTCAAACTATCCCTCTTTGCAGATGATATGATTCTTTATTTAGGGGATCCAACAAACTCTACTAAGAGACTAGTGGAACTCATAGAAGAGTTTGGCAAAGTAGCAGGATATAAAATCAATGCACAATGCCTTTGTATACACAGGCAATGCCACGGCTCAGAAAGAACTGCTAAGATCAATCCCATTCACAACAGCCACAAAAACAAAAAATACCTTGGAATAAACATAACCCAGAACATTATAGAACTCTACGATAAGAATTACAAAATTTTAGAGAAAGAAATAGAAGAGGATACCCAAAAAAGTAAAAATCTTCCATGCTCATGGATTGGAAGAATCAACATCATCAAAATGTCCATTCTCCCAAAAGCAATTTATAGATTCAATGCAATACCAATCGAGATACCGAAGACATTCTTCTCAGATATGATGCTGAAATTCATATGGAGGCACAGGATACCACATATAGCTTAAGCAATCTTGTGCAACAAAACAAAGCTGTAGGCATCACAATACCGGATTTCAGGACATACTACAGGGCAGTAGTTATTAAAAAGATTATGGTGCTGGTACAGAAACAGATGGATAGACCAATGGAACAGAATAGAAACACCAGAAATTAACCCAAACACCAACAGCAACTTATATTTGATCAAGGATCTAATACCAATTCCTGGAGTAAGGACAGTCTATTCAATAAATGGTGCTGGGAAAACTGGATTTCCATGTGCAGAATCATTAAGCAAGACCCCTACCTTTCACCTTACACAAAAATCCACTCAACATGGATTAAAGACCTAAATCTATAACCTGACACCATCAAATTATTAGAGAACACTGGAGAAACTCTGCAAGATATAGGTACTGGCAAAGACTTCTTGGAAAAGACACCGGAGGCACAGGCAGTCAAAGCCAAAATTAATATTTGAGATTGCATGAAATTGAGAAGTTTCTGTACTTCAAAAGAAACAGGAAAGTGAAGAGCAAATCGACAGAATGGGGAAAAAAATATTTGAAAACTATGCAACAGATAAAGGGTTAATAACCAGAATCTACAAAGAAATCAAGAAACTCCACAACAACAACAAAAAAACCCACTTAAGAGATGGGCCAAGGACCTCAATAGATATTTTTCCAAAGAGGAAATCCAAATTGCCAACAGACACATGAAAAAATGTTCAAGATCACTAGCAATCAGGGAAATGCAAATCAAAACCACAATGAGGTTTCACCTCACCCCGGTGAGAATGGCTCACATTCAGAAATCTACCAACAACAGATGCTGGAGAGGATGTGGGGAAAAAGGGACACTAACCCACTGTTGGTGGGAATGCAAACTGGTTAGGCCACTATGGAAGTCAGTCTGGAGATTCCTCAGAAACCTGAACATAACCCTACCATACAACCCAGCCATCCCACTCCTTGGAATTTACCCAAAGGAAATTAATTTGGCTAATAAAAAAGCCATCTGCACATTAATGTTTATTGCAGCTCAATTCACAATAGCTAAGACCTGGAACCAACCCAAATGCCCATCAACAGTAGACTGGATAAAGAAATTATGGGACATGTACTCTATAGAATACAATACAGCAGTAAAAAACAAACAAACAAACAAACAAAAAAACAATGAAATCCAGTCATTTGCAACAAAATGGAGGAATCTGGAAAACATCATGCTGGGTGAAATAAGCCAGTCCAAAGGGACAAATATATGTTCTCCCTGATCGGTGACAACTAACCCAGCACCAAAAAGGAAACTTCTTGAAGTGAAATGGACACTATGAGAAATGGTGACTTGATCAGCCCTTGCCCCGACTGTTGATGAACTACTTAATACTTTATTCCTTTTAGTATATTTTTTGTTCTACTTAATACTATTGGTTGAACTCTGTAATTAACACACAGTTATTCTTAAGTGTTGACTTAACTGAAAAGTGACCCCTGTTAAATATAAGAGTGGAAATGAGAGGGAGGAAATGTACAATTTGGGACTTGCTCAAGATGACTTGCCCCAAATGGTGGATTTAGAAATGTGCCAGGGGATTCCAATACAATCCCATCAAGGTGGCATGTATCAATGCCATCTCACTAGTCCAAGTGATCGATTTCAGTTCACAATTGATCAGAATGATAGGTCTAAGAGTCAAAGGGATCACATAAACAAGACTAGTGTCTAAAAATACTAACTGGAAGAATTAAAAAAAAAGGAGAGAATGATCCAACATGGGAAGCGGGATGCACAGCAGACTCATAGAATGGCAAATGTCCTAAATATCACTCTGGCCTCAGAAATAGCTCTTAATTCATTCGGATCCAGCTGAAAAGCCCATAAGAGTTTCAGGCATGGAAAGCCAAGACACTCTGGAAAAAAAAAAAGACCTAAATGAAAGATCTCTGTGAGTGAGATCCCAGTGAAAGAATGGGCCATCAAAGAAGTAGGTACCTTTCTCTGAAGGGAGGAGAGAACTTCCACTTTGACTATGACCTTGTCTATCTATGATCAGAGTCAGTAAACTCACAAGGCTACCATAGCCTTGGCAGCTCATGACAAGAGCCTAGGGAGATTACTGGTGCCATAAACAAGAGTGTCAAATTGTTAAGTCAACAACAGGAGTCATTGTGAACTTACTCTCATGTAGGATCTCTGCCCTTAATGTGCTGTTTAATGTGAATTAATGCTATAACTTGTACTCAAACAGTATTTTACACTTTATGTTTCTGTCTTGGTGCAAACTGTTGACATCTTTATCTTAATATATACTACATTGATCTTCTGTATATAAAAATAATTGAAAATGAGTCTTGATGTGAATGGAATAGGAGAGGGAACGGAAGATGGGAGGGTTGCAGGTGGGAAGGAAATTCTGAGGGGAGAAAACCATTGTAATCTATAAGGTGTACTTTGGTAATTTATGTTTATTAAATAAAAGTTAAAAAATAAAAAAATTATAAAAAGGTCTATACTGATTAGACTGTTCTGTTGGTTAAGACTATTTAGAAAGTGTTTACGGCAAGCTCTAAGATGACACCCAACCTACAGAAATCATGGACTCTTCATATAGGTCTATGGCTAATTCCTAGTTTCCAGAATTCCATGTTCTACTGATTTTCATTGCTCTTCTGAGACCATCTTTCTCAGATGTCCTTACCTGACCCTCTTATTTTATTTTACTTCTTAAGGAAATATCAAGAACTCAGTGCTTTGTCTTTCTTATTTATTCCGATTATCTTGGTGATTTTTTGCAGCTATGTCACTCTGAATGACAGCAGTATGCCCAATACTCCTAAAATAATATATTCAACACTAACATAATATTCATTACTCAATTGTTAATTAAGTACTTCTATTCAGATATCAAATAGATATTTCTAGCTTAAGCTTTCCAGCATCCTATTCTTCAAATATGCTCCACCTTGACTTCATTGTAGTTGATTACAAGATCATTCTTTTTTTTTTTTTTTTTTTTTTTTGACAGGCAGAGTGGATAGTGAGAGACAGAGAGGAAGGTCTTCCTTTTTGCCGTTGGTTCACCCTCCCATGGCCACTGCTGCCGGCGCATCTCGCTGATCCGAAGCCAAGAGCCAGGTGCTTATCCTGGTCTCCCATGGGATGCAGGGCCCAAGGACTTGGGCCATCCTCCACTGCCTTCCAGGGCCATAGCAGAGAGCTGGCCTGGAAGAGGGGCAACCGGGATAGAATCTGGCGCCCCGACCGGGACTAGAACCCGGTGTGCCAGCACCGCAAGGTGGAGGATTAGCCTGCTAAGCCACAGCGCTGGCCTACAAGATCATTCTTAAAATTAATTAAAAAGTCTTGGGACCCTCACGACATCTCTTTCTCAAATGAGTCTTCTTCACACACTCAAATGGATAACCTTAAAGTTTATCAACCTTCTACAATGTCAGTCTTTCAATAAAGCTACCCTTCCAATCATATAAACCCCATTCCACAGACTTCTGATCTTTTCTCTATTTTTCCTTTAGAATCATTTTTCCCCTTCTTACAAATTGTATTAATCACCTGAATGTTATGCTCATTTTTAGTATTGCAAAATACCTACCAGGAATTAAGATTGGTAGACATAGTAATTATCATGTCCCTATTGCTTTTATCTCAGTGTCTAAAAGTGACTTTGGCACATATGAGAGACCTCCAAAACGTTCATAGGAAATATGTATTATGAAAAGCAAAACATGGATTTCAAAACACGTATGTGCCCAAAAAACTTTTAATTTAATTTCCCAATAAATATTTGAAGTAACTTCATGTTAGGCATTTGGTGAATATTCATCCAGTACATAAAAGAACTTACTGAAGGCCTGAAGGTAGACTATTCCTCTGTAGTACTATTTAAGAAATAATTGCTTGCTTTCCAGTAGGTATGTTGGTCAGTGACTAATATAGTAGCCAATATAGTCAAGTGTTTAATTTTATGCATTATCTTGCAAAAGTCTATGATAACAAAAACATGTTACCTTGGCAGAGTAAAATATATCAATAAATAAATGACCTTCTTACTTAATATCTTATCCTACTGGTCTAGAACTTGTTTTTTTATATTGGGCTTTTACAAGGGAAAAGTCACATTTTAGCTAGAGTAGGAAGATCCAATTAAAAATATACCACAAGGAGAACAATAGAATAAAATGCCACGGTGTGACAATTTAAGCATTTTAATTATTTAGATAGAGATTATGTATACACACACACATACACACACAAAATTAAGATTCAGAAGTAGTTGGAATATAAATTACAATGCCTTAATATCATGTAGAAATAAAATTAATGATTTCAAAATCTACAGTTTCAGAAATTTTGAATCCAATGAAATAACTGCAAAATTAGCATTTCAAAATGGAAAATAACTGAGCCTTGCAGTAACTGAACCTGAGAAAAATGAGTATTTGCATAGTTATTCAAGCTGTTTATTGAGGAGAATTTGCTGAAAATCCATTTAATCATGATTAAATACATAAAAGTATTTGTTCCATAATCACCTTTATTCAAATGAAGCAAAGGAAAAATAATTTTTGAGAAATTTCATTTAGGAACATAATGCACTTAATCAAATAAATAAATGCACTTTGATTCTACAGTGATTTTTCTAAATTCAGCAGCTCAAGCTCAAATTACAAACAAATTACTAAAAATAGATAGAACAAATAAACCTGAAGGAATAAAATGTCAAATTTATTAAAATAACCCACAACAAAACAGATCAAATGGCTTTTGTTTACTGAGATATTAAAATATTAAATAGTAGAGTGACATTATTTGATGGGAGAAGAATGCAAGTAGAACATCAAAATTTTTTTAGTGTACTCTCATTGTATACTGTACATGTATTTATGTGTTTAATAAAATTACATTCAGAGCATATTCAGGTACAATTAGAATTAAAATGTTGAATAAAGAGTATGCTATTACCATCAAAGAGCTTACAGTTTATCAAATTTTGGAGTTGTTATAAGAAAACAAGTTAAATCTATGTAAATTAGAGTGACTTAAATTTAATAATACATAGAGCTAATTGTACTAAATATACTGCAGTAAACACTTCATACAGATTATCACATTTAATAATAATAATATACTCAAAGGGAAGTCTATTATCCCCACAGTACAGATGAGAATATTCAATTTAGTGAATACAAAAACTCTCTCACATAAAGAGCTTAAATTTGTACCTGGTAGTCTGACCCTTATGTTTCAATGGCATTCAAAATATATGCTCCAAAACATAAAAGGTTAAATGCATTTTTAAGGTAAAAGAGGCCTTTATAAGTTATTTTTAAAAGGCACTTTTTAGAATCTTTGCTTTATGTTTCACTGTGGTGAGTTTGATTATAACGTGCCGTAGTGAGGATCACTTTTGGTCATGTTTACTAGGGGTTCTGTGAGCTTCCTGTACTAGGATGTCTCTGTCATTCTCCAAACCCTGTAAGTTTTCTGCTAGTCTCTCACTAAAAAGGCCTTCGAATCCTTTCTCTCTCTCCATGCCTTCAGGAACTCCTAGAACCCAAATGTTGGGTTTTTTAACAGTATCCTGTAGATACCAAATAATGTTTTTTAGATTTCAAATTCTTCTTCTTGTCTTTGGTTTGACTGTATACTTTCCTGTGCTCTGTCTTCTAAGTCCAATATTCTCTCTTCTGTTTCACTGACTCTGTTTTTAAGGCTCTCTAATGTGTTTGTCATTTGATCTAATGAGTTCTTCATTTCATTTTGATTTTTCTTCACTATCACCATTTCATGTTCTATTAGTTTCTTCATTTCATTTTGATTCCTCTTTCAGATTTCATTTTCATGAGAGAGATTTTCTGTCCTGTCCAGTAGGTATTTCTGTAGTTCAAGCATTTGTTTGTGAAAAACTCTAAATGTTCTTACCAATTTTTTTTTGAAATCTGTATCTTGCATTTCCTCTGTCTCATAATCTTTATAATCTTGGATTAGGCTGTCGTTTTCATTTGGGGGCATCATAATGTCTTCCATGTTCTTGTTTCCTCTGTTTCTGTGTTTGCTGCTTGGCATTGTGGAGATATTCTTTGGTTTCTTCTTCCTTGCTGTGGTGTTTTTCTCATTATACTATATCTGTATTAAGTGGGCTGTCTGTTTGGGTGTGGCCAGAGAGCTCTGTTTGGTTCTTCATGGTTAAGGGTGTGCTAAAGGTAATACACCCAATTTAGGTGTGGTAAGTCTCTTTTTTTTTATTCAGAAAGGAAGTAGTTCCGCATAGCTGAGCAGAATTTAAGGCAGTCAGTATCTGATCTCTGGCTCCTGTGGGTATAATATTCGTCTGCTCTGTCCCAACAACCACACAAAGGATCTGTGCTGTCCTCAGTGTGAGTTCAGATTCCCCTGCAGTCTCTCACTGGGTTGCCAGTGTTACTGAGTTCGTAGCATCTCCAGAGAGTACTCAGGTGAACTCCGTGAGTTCTCTCACACACCATTTTTTTTTTTTAGTCTCAATTCATTAGCTCCACACCTTCACTAGGCCCTAACCTCCTGTTATTTCACCTCTCTCCCCAGAGTCAGGTTTTTCTTCTTGGCTGATGGTGAGTGCAGCTTTTACGTATGTCCAAAATGGTGCCTGCTCTTTGTCTTGCTCGCCTTTGTGAGGTGAGTGGAGAGAGAGACTCATCTCCATACCAGGCCCTTTTATTTATTTATTTATTGTTTTATTTTTCCTCTCTCCTCTAGTTAGCCTGGTGAAATTTCCCCCTTGGGGCTTCCAGCCTCATTCCCTCTGGGCTCTTCCTTCCACTTTCCCGCCAGTGTCTTGGGCTACTGAGGTTTCGCCTCATCTCCCTTTCCAGCACTGGTACGTAGATTCGGTGGCTGGGGTCCCATGGCATTGGCACCCATGCCCTCCACGTAGGTCCACCGTGTCCCACTAGTTCCGGAAGAGTTTCCTCTGCTGTTTCTTCCCTAACTCTTCCCTGAACCTGCAGTATCTCCACTTTTATTAAACTGTCTTTTCCCGGACTATCAGTGTGCTCCCTCCCTATTCCAGACATTTTTAAGTACCAACTCCAAAATATGTATCTTAGCAGTTTCTATTTGACTAAGTTTACATTAAGTAAGGTGATAGCAATGATCAGATACCTATTTTATTATGATTAAAATTATTGATTTGGGAAAAGGGAAGAGAATGAACAATTAACAAAATGGACATACAGTTAGGTTTGGGACTGTAAATAAAACTACTTGCAAAATATTAGGACATAAATTGATAAACATAACCACTGTTGATTTTCAGAAAACCTTGGCCATTTTAATAGTAACAGCCCCAAACCATTGTTGTTCCAGCATGAGTTTGTTAAGCCCTCTTTAGAGAATGCTTAACTGGCATGAGATACTTTCAGGTATGGCTTACATTTTCAGAGTAGTCTTTGTCTGCATTCACTGGGATGTAGGACAGCACTCACAAGTAACTTTCAGCTATTTTATTTGTGGAATTATCAAAATGGAGTCAACTATCTTGTTAGGCTAGTGTGGGTTCCCAATTTCATTGTGAAATCCAACTGCTATGTTTTCCTCTCAGAGTTTCTTTTCAATTTGAAAACTTACCCCTCTTCTTCCATAGAAGATTAATTTTTTTATTTATATAAAGTAAACAAATTTCACATATTTCATATATACAGATTTAGGAACATAGTGGTACATACCACTACACCCTCCCTCTCACTTAACACTTCTACCTCCCTCCTCCTTCCTTTCTTATTCTTTTTTAAATTTTTTTTAAAAAAATTTTATAGCATACTTTCAATTTATTTTATACTCATAAGATTATTCCTCTACTAAGTAAAGAATTCAACAAATAGAGGAAAAAACATGGCTCCTCAATGGTAGAGACAGGGGTTATAATCAGTTCTCAAAATGTCAATTTCACTCATCCACATTACATATTTTTGTACTTTATTAGTTACCACAGATCAGGGAAGACATGATATTTGCTTTTTGGGGACTGTCTTATTTCATGAAGTATTTTCTTTTATTATTTTTTTCCTTTGACTTTGTTTTGCTATCCCTAGTCTCCCTTTCTGTACCATGGGATTCCTGAAGACATTTCCTATCAGTTTGTAGCTCATTCTTAGTGTCCAGAATTCCATGTGCTCCTGATTATCATAACTCTTCAGTGAACATCATTCTGAAGTATCTTTACCAGATCCTCCTTTTTAAAAAAATTATATGGTAATTTTTAAAATTTTTATTTAAGGTATACAAATTTCATGTATTTTGTATACACAGATTCAGGAACACAGTGATTCTTCCAACTTTAGGGTTAAGTGCTTTGATCTTCTGTCTTTGATATTCACTTCCATGATCGTGGTGTTCTGTTAGTTTTTCACACTTTTTCAAATGTAAATTTGAGAAATAACTGTGATCTGCATAGATGAAAATTATGCACATAAACTTTCCTGAGAATGCTATATTATAATCCATTAACACTATTAGTTAAGAGGCAACATGCAAATGTCTGACCCTGAACAGAAGGTGGTTAAGATGCCACTTGAAATGTGCCAGGTCTACTTCCAATTACAGCTTCATGCTAATGAACTCTGGGGGACAGCAGGTGATGGATCCAATACCTGGTTCCCTGCCCTGATATAGGGGATCTCTATTATGTACAGAAGTTTTGTTTCAACTTTTCCAAGCCCAGCTTTACGGGGATTTGGGGAATGAAACAGTGATGGAAGTGAACTTTCTCTTTCAAATAAAAATGAAAATAAATTAATTGAAAAAATAATAAAACATCTAACTATAGGTATTGCCAAAAAAGATACACTCATACTTTTTTTAAATTATCATATCTTTATTATACACACACAAACAGAACACACACACACACAAGGAAAACCACAGAGGGCTGCATTTGGAACAGAAGCTAAGACTTGCTATGCTTGCATCACATGAAGAATGCCTGGGTTCAAGTCCAAGTCTGCTTCTGATTCTAGCCTCTGGCAGATACACTTGAAGGGATAGCAAATAGTGGTTCAAGTAGTTGAGTCCCTGTCACCCATGTCTGAGACCTGCATTGAGTTTTATTCTTCTATCTTTGGCCTTGCCAGCCCCCATCTATTGTGATAATTTGGAGAGAGAACCAACAAATGGAATATCTCTCTCCCCACACACTCCTATGCCTGGTATGTATTGCTTGCTTTCTCTCTCTCAAATAAATAAAAATAATTTAAAATGTCAAAAAATCCACAATAAAATTTCTTAAACTTAATGCAGAGGCATTATATTAAAGAAAAAAGTGGCTTCAGCATTATAAATGTTATAAATATATTTAAATAAATAATTAATTTCCTTGCTAACTAAAATTAAACAACACATATTTTAAAATTGTATTTAATATTTGGATCTTATACCACCAATATTAGTTGTACATGATATACAAAACATAATTATAGAAGGTAAATAGAAGAAGTATATTTTTTAAAACTTTAATAAATATAAATTTAAACAGTACAACTTTTAATGATAGTGGATTTTCCCCCCATAACCTCCCTCCCACCCTCAACCATCCCATCTCCCGCACACTCTCCCATCCCATTCTTCATCAAGATTCATTTTGAATTATCTTTATATACAGAAGATCAACTTAGTATATACTAAGTAAAGATTTCAACAGACTGTACCCACACAGACACACAAAGTATAAAGTACTGTTTGAGTACTAGTTTTGTCGTTAACTCACATACTATAACACATTAAGGACAAAGATCCTACAATGGGGAGTAAGTGCACAGTGAATCCCATTGTTGATTTAACAATTGACACTCTTATTTATGACGTCAGTAATCACCTGAGACTCTTGTCATGAGTTGCCAAGGCTATGGAAGCCACCTGAGTTCACCAACTCTGAACTTATTTAGACAAGACCATAATCAAAG
The DNA here is from genome assembly GCF_033115175.1 of Lepus europaeus. NCBI lineage: Eukaryota > Metazoa > Chordata > Mammalia > Lagomorpha > Leporidae > Lepus > Lepus europaeus. Next base: position 86,983,150 of record NC_084833.1, on the reverse strand, counting down.
TGGAGGTTCTCTCCTCCCTTCAGAGAAAGGTACCTCCTTCTTTGATGAAATGTTTTATCCGCAGAATCTCACTCACAGAGATCTTTCATTTAGGTCATTTTTTTTTTTGCCACAATGTCTTGCCTTTCCATGCCTGTGAAACTCTTACAGATCAGGGAGATCATATGGTATTTGGCCCCATGGGACTGTCTTCTTTCACTCAGCATGATGTTTTCCAGATTCCTCCAGTTTGTTGCAAATAACCAGATTTCATTTTTTTTTACTGCTGTATAGTATTCTATAGAAAACATGATTTTTTTTTTTTTTTTAGCTATTGTGAACTGGATTGATCTTAGAAGTTCTTTCTCAGCCATGGCATTTCTGTGTATACAAAGGCTCTTTATTTTTGTACATTGGTTTTATTAACTGCTAATTTGTCAAACTCTTCTATGAGTTCCAATAGTGTCTTAGGAGAGCTCTTTGGATCCCCTAAATAAAGAATCATATCATCTACAAAGAGGGATATTTGGTTTCTGGTGGCATGAAGTGTATTTTTCCAACCTTTCACTTTCAGTATGCATGCACTTTTGTTGGAGAGATGTCTTTCTTGTAAGCAGTAAATAGATTTTTTTTTTAATCCATTCCACCAGTCTGTGTCTTTTAACTGGAGAGGTGAGGCAATTTACATTCAGTGTGACTATTGACAAGCAGTGATTTGCCCTGCCATTTTTCCAAAGATATTTTCTAGTATATGCTTTGAGCTTCATGTGATCTTTTACTGGGAGGTCTTCTTCCTTTACCTTCTTTCATATTGTTGACTGTGTTTCTCTGTGTAACACATCTTTAAGCATCTTTTCCAGGGCTGGACACATAGTGACAAATTCTTTCAATTTCTCTTTGCTATGAAAGGTCTTTATTTCACCTTCATTCACAAATGAGAGCTTTGCAGGATATAATAGTCTGGGCTGGCAGTCTTTTTCTCTTAGTACTTGGACTATATCTCACCATTCCCTCCTAACCTGTAGGGTTTCTGATGAGAAGTCTGCTGTGAGTCTAATTGGAGATCCTCAGAGAGTAATCTGACGTTTTTCTCTCTCTTGCACATTTTAGAATCTTTGCTTTATGTTTCACTGTGGTGAGTTTGATTACGACGTGTCGTGGTGAGGATCTCTTTTGATCATGTTTATTAGGGGTTCTATGAGCTTCCTGTACTAGGATGTCTCTGCCCTCCAAACCTGGGAAATTTTCTGCTTGTATCTCACTAAAAAGGCCTTCTAATCCTTTCTCTCTCTCCATGCCTTCAGGAACTCCTAGAACCCAAATATTTGGTTTTGTCATAGTATCCTGTAGATTCCCAATAATATTTTTAGATTTCAAATTCCTCTTCTTGTCTTTGGTTTGACTGTATACTTTGCTGTGCTCTGTCTTCTAAGTACAGTATTCTCTCTTCTTCTTCACTGACTCTGTTTTTAAGGCTCTCTAATGTGTTTGTCATTTGATCTATTGAATTCTTCATTTCATTTTGATTTCTCTTCAATGTCTCAATTTCATGTTCTACTAAATTCCTCATTTCATTTTGATTCCTCTGTAAGATTTCATTTTCAAGAGAGAGATTTTCTATTCTGTCCTGTATGGATTTCTATAGTTCAAGAATTTGTTTTTGATAACTTCTAAATGTTCATATCATAAATTTTTTGAGTTCCGTTTCTTGCATTTCTTCTATCTCATCATCTACCTAATCTTGTATTGAAGTGTCCTGTTCTTTTCGGATTGTCATGTTGTTTTCCTTGTTCATGTTTCCTTGGTTGTTGTTTGGCATTTGTGGAGATACTTGGTTTCTTTTTCTTCTTTTTTATTTTTCTGCTGTGGTGGCTTTTCTCATTGTATTATTTCTCTGTAGATATGTGGACTGTTTGCTTTCAGAGAATCACTAGTTGCTTGTGGTGGGTGTAGCCAGAGAACTCTGTTCAGTTCTTCAGGGTTAAGGGTGTGCTTAAGGTGACACACGCAGGTTTAGTGTGGTAAATCAATCTCTCTCTCTCTCTCTCTCTCTCTCTCTCTATCTCTTTCTCTCTTTCTCTCTCTCCCTTTTTTAATCAGAATGGAAATCCACTCAGCTGAGCCCTTCTCCTCGATGCCAATCAGTGCATGAGCACTAGCCTCAGTTGGTATAATATTTGTCTGCTCTGCCCCAAGGACCACATAAAGGTTCTGTGCAGTCCTCAGTGTAATCTCAGATTCCCCTGCTATGTCTCTCACCAGGTAGTCAGGGCTGCCCCAGCTTGTGGCGTCTCCCACCAAGACTACTCACATCTCAGCCACATCGTGAGTTCTCCCACACAGCTTCAGTTTTGTTTTATTTTTTTTTCACAGTCCCAGTTCATAAGCTCCACACATACACTAGGTCTCAGTCTCCTGTTATTACTCCCCACCAGAGTCAGGTTTATCTGCTTGTTGATTGTAGGGTGCAGCCCCGAGCTGGTGCAGCTGTTACATATGTCCAAAATGGCGCCTGCTCTGTTGGCTCATATGCCTTTGTAAGGTGATTGGAGAGAGAGAATTGTGTCCGTACCTTCCCTTTTATTTTTTCTCTCCTCTAGTTAGTCTGGTGTACTTTCTCCTGGTGCTTTAATTCTTGTTCCATCTAGACTCTTCCTGCCACTTTTCTGCCAGTGTCCCAGGCTACTGCAGTTTCATATCATCTCTCTTTCCAGTGCTGATGTGGAGACTCTCAGCAGCAGGGGTCCTGAGCCATGGGCACCCATCCCCTCCATGTAGATCCACCATCTCCCTCTAATTCTGGAAGAGTTTCCTCTGCCATTTTTTCCCTAACTCTTCCCTGAGACTACACTATCTCCACTTTTATTAAACTATCTTCTCTTGGACTATCAGTAAGCTCCCTCCCCATTCTGCCACCTTGAACCCTCCGAAGTCTAATGTTTGTAAAAAACCCAAATTAAGTTCAACAAAAAGTGTGTATTAAAATTATATCAGCATATTTTTAAGCTATCTCAATTTCTCTTCGAGTTCAATAGTGTATAAATATATAGTAGACATAATATACATTAGCAATAATTATTTGTCATTAGATTTTTTTTTTAGAGTTTTATTTAACTCCATGCATTTTGTTGCTCTAGGTTCTTGGGATTTTTTTTTCATTGTTCCTTTTTTAAAGTAATTTTAGGTCTGTTGTTAAATATCCACAAAAGGATAAATTATTCTTTCTAAGATAATAAAATTAAGTTTTGAAATTCCACATGAACAAATACTTCTCTCAGTACATATGCCATTTTTGATGTGTCCTCACTGATTTCTAGAACATAAATAAGTGAGTAGATAACTGAAATATTATATAGCCCTGTGACCAGTGTTGTGGTAGAGTGGGTAAAGGAGCCACCTGCAGTGCCAGCATCCCATGTGGATGCCAGTTCAAGACCTGGCTGCTTCACTCTGATCCAGCTTTCTGCTATGGCCTGGGAAAGCAGTGGAAGATAGCCCAAGTCCTTGGGCACCTGCCCCTGCATGGCAGACCCATAACAAGCTCCTGGTTCCTGGCTTTGTTGTACAGACACATCTCTAGCCATTGGGGCCAACTGGGGAGTGAACCAGTGGATGGAAAAACCTCTCTCTCTTTCTCTCTCTCTCTCTCTCTGCCTCTGCCTCTGCCTCTCTGTAACACTGCTTTTCAGATACGTAAATAAATCTTTTAAAAACTGTCTTTCTGGCCATGGCAAAATAACCTGAACAGTGAATGTACATGTATAATCATGAAAATAAAGGCCATAAAATCTACCAAATAACAAACAATACAATATACCTTGTCACAATTGAGTGTTTTAAAATATTAACTTATTCTTTCAACCGAACTCAAATATGAGGCAAAAAAAATCATGACTGATAAGACATGAACGTCCAGTACACTAAATTGCTTGAAAATATATGCTCCAAAATTAAATAGGAGAAATGTACTAGAATTATCTAGTGTTTGGAAATAAAGCTATCTCTACTTTCCAGGTACTGTGTATTAGTAGAGTTTAGAATAAATTTATGTGTAACAAGAAAGCATGGTACACATTTTAAAAAGTTAGAAAATGAAAAGGACATAAATGTCTTCAACCATGGAAACATGACAAAATGTGAGAATTCTGTATATATACATTCTCATAAATTTTCACAGCAAGGAATGTCACCTTTTATATTATAAAATTTTTAAAAAGGCAGTTATACCAATGCACCAGGGATTTTTAATTTTAGATTCCTCATCATTTGAAAAATATGACAGTTTAAAATGAAACTGTAAGTAGAATAAAGCACAGAAGAGTTTTTTTTGTATTTACATATTTAAAAAAAATGATTAACATGTAGTACTTGTCCATTTGTATGAGATAGGGTGCAGTATTTCAGCACACATATACAACACAGCCTGATGAATTGTGTGATAAGATTTACCATTTCCTTAACTTTTCTTTATGTTTGCAGCCTGCCAGCTCTCTGGAAGTTCTTTGTACAGTATGTAATGCATTATTGAGGAACCTAGTCACCCCACTCTGCTGTGGAATACCAGAACTACTTGTTACTTCTATCTGTCTTCTATATGACTATATTTTACTTGCTCCTCACTGTTTTGGTCATCTGCATTCCATCCCTCCTTCATCCAACCTCCTAGTCTTTAGTAGTCACTACTATAATTTCAGATCAACTATTTTAATTTTTTTTAAAAATTCCACATATAAGAGAGAACATGCAGTATTTATCTTTCTGTTTCTGGATTCAATCAAGGGAGAATGGAAACAACTGAATTCTTTAAAATAATTTGCCACTTTATTTCTATGTTTCCTAACTGAAACACTATATTTTGTTGTTTTTATATTAGAACAAAATATTCAAAACCAATGTCTACCTTTTGTACTTTGCAGAGTCCATAATGTGACTATAACTTGATTATTTCAATAACATACATAACTAAATAGTCTGCTTTGTTAACTAAAACACTTTATAAATGAATTTGTATGTATCTATTATGTTAGTGCTGGCTCAGTCCTCATTTGTCATAGAACAAAAGAGAAAGCATTGCTGGACTAGCAATCCTGTGGAGAGATGATTATTAATTCAACAATCAGACAAGTATGTTTAATCAGGGAAAACAGTGGGAGTATTTTAAACATGGTCTACTTAACACCTAAGTCCAAGACAATTACCAGTCTGTCTGTGAATCCTAGAGCCTGTTTCAAATTCTGGCTTTCAATTCTCTAAAGATTTCTGACCTGGTTCTCTCACTTAGGTAAAAGAGTCCTGATTAAAATCAAGTCTTCTTCTTTCTGATATTATAGATCTGTATTGCTACACTTTATAAGCTTCAATGCATCCAATAAAGATAAAATTTAATCCTTTTTAAATTTTTTGTTACATAGATGTATGGACTAAAATCAAAACATACTCTAAAAAAAGGCATGTTATCAAATATCTTCATATCTCAAGGAATATATATGAAAGTAAAATAAATTGGGAGATTTAAATAGTGACTCCAATTGTATGGATCTGTAAGAATTAAAAATAAATTTAACTGTAAGAAATACAAACTTTTCATACCAAACATCTCAATATATGCTAATTAGGAAATAAGCTTTTAAAATAATTATTTTATAATAAATTTAATAAATCATGAATAATGGAATTTGTGAATAAGGCTGTAAAAGTATGGAGGCAATTAGAAAAGAACTCATCATTGGCAATGAGATGAGAAAAATAATTTCCTATTAGAAAAACACTTTAGAAGTGTAAGAATAGAAAATAAATACAGATATCTCATTACATAAAACCCACTTACTGCACCTTGAATCTTATGTCCCTGCTTCACTCATTGGTCTGTTTTTCTTTATAACTTCCATAGAAAGCCTTTATAAAACATTATGTGCCTATTATGACTTTGAAATACATTGTGCTTACAATAGGATACACATAGTGAGTCTTTGTCATTTTGAGTCTTAGCCTTATTTAAGCCTTGCATAAGATGGTGATATGAATGTTTAACAGTTCTGATCAAAAGTTGCAGAAGTTCATCTACTCTAAAACAGAGAGATAATGATGTCTAAAAAGTTTTATCATAATAAAAAAAAATCACTGTGCTCTAGAAAAATAGCAATAGCATTTCTCCTTTCCCTCCTTTTTACAAAAAAAAGGTATTGAACACTACTGCAATTAAATCGAGTTCATAAAATATTAACAGATTTCCAGGGCAATTTTGGTCATCAGGAACTTTTTCCCACTGAGACAGGTAGGGGTGAAGGAGAAGCTTTTTGAAATCAAACACAGGGCCGGTGCCATGGCTCAATAGGCTAATCCTCCGCCTTACGCCGCCGGCACACCAGGTTTTAGTCCCAGTCGGGGCACCAGATTCTGTCCCTGTTGCCCCTCTTCCAGGCCAGTTCTCTGCTGTGGCCCGGGAGTGCAGTGGAGGATAGCCCAAGTGCTTGGGCCCTGCATCCCATGAGAGACCAGGAGAAGCACCTAGCTCCTGCCTTTGGATCAGCGCGATGTGCCGGCTGCAGCACGCAGCACGCCGGCCGTGGCGGCCATTGGAGGGCGAACCAATGGCAAAGGAAGACCTTTCTCTCTGTCTCTCTCTCATTGTCCACTCTGCCTGTCAAAAATTAAAAAAAAAAGAAACCAAACACAGACTTATGTACCTTTAATGCACTGAACTTTGTGCTTAGATACACAGGCACTGTATGTGTAAAGAATTGTTGCTTCAGTTTTAAGGGATAATTAGTGGTGAAATTTCAGCATTAATTATGGGGATTTTCCTTTATAATAGTTAGCATTAGAAAAAGGAGACATAATTATATTGAGATAAGAATAGAATATAAAACATGCATAAACACATACACACACACACACACCCAGTGAGCTCATACACACCTATATTTATTGAGGTCACTGAACAGTGCCAGTGAAACTTGTAATTGCATCCATACATTATATCATTACACATAAGCATTCATTACCTTTGCATAGATGTAGAAGGCATTAACATCTATTTAGATTAATAACATCTCAGTGAAAAGGAAACATTTTATCATTGTATGTGTTTATAATTGTGTTAAAGGAAAATACCACTGCTTTATATAGTTAATAGGGCTGCTAATCAGTGAGCTTCAAACAGGCCCAGCTCTGGCTGTTGTGGCCATTAGGGGAGTGAGCCAGTGAATGGAAGATCTCTCTCAGTCTCTCCCTCTCTCTCTCTCTCTAACTCTGCTTTTCTAATAAATAAATCTGTAAACAAAAAATAAAGAAAATAAGAATATGATCCTTTGCTCAAAAATTAGTAATTTCCAAATGGTGTTATCTGAGTGTTAGACATGTGATCTATCTAAAGGTGAGATCTCATCAACTCTACCAACTTTATGCCCATGAAGCCAACCCTGGCCTGAGCAACTGGAGATTTTTCTATTCCCAATAACATTTTTAGGAAGAAAAGACCTGAGGATACTTTCCAATATATAAAACCACCCCGTTATATGTATAAACAAAGATTTCTAACGTTGATATAATAGCACAAAGCTGTCTAGGCTTTCCATTTTTATGAATCTTGCTCTGGATAAGACAAAGGCTAAGAAGGAAAAATGTATATGAATGTGAACTGCAAATCTATTCATGTACATTTCCTACAGAGCTGTGTAGTACAGTAGCTAATATAAAATTTTATTTTTTGAAAACTAAAGATAAATAGTACTGCCTAAAATTAGACTGATGAAAAAAAATGAGAAAATAAAACAGATAAGACAGCTTGCATATTTTTAAATAGTTTTATGATAAAAGATTTGCTTAGAAAGCTGAAGTATAGGTCAAAGTGTGGAGCCTAACTCAGATTTTGTGGTTAGAACCTAGGTCTGGGAGCAGTGCACAAAAGACTGACTGTAATTCTTTTTCAGCTTTTGCCTTTTCAACCCATTTTAGTCATTCTCTCCTTTAACTCATTACCCATGTTATTAGCAGTTATATGGAAGTCTTATTGTATTCACGATTAGTTTAAATGTAGTTAACGTGAGTCCAGCAATAGAAAATATTTTTATATTGTTTCATTTTGTTTCAACAGTAATAATATAGACTGTAATAACATTGGGAAGTTAGCAAGTGTCTGTTGAAAGAAAGGTAATTCAGTGAAAGGATTGTTGATGGTCAATAGAAATTACTAGGAGAAAAGCCGTTATACAAATTTATATGCATAGGTTCCCTGAACATGTGAACGTGTGGAGAGGTGAGAAGAAAATAGGACAAATAATAAATAAAATGCCTCTCACAACAGCCAAGGTGTAATCTTGAGATATGAATATGTCTATTTACACCAAAAACAATCACAGTTCACCTAGTTTTAGAATAAGGAAACACATACTGCAAAAACAAACAAACAAAAACAAAACAAACAAAAAAAATTTCTGTAAACTCTTATTTATATCTCAATCAATATTTATTATTCTATAATTAGTATAATTAATGTAAGAATACTTTTATTAATAAAACACTGTTAATATAATGAACATTAGAAGGGAGCTCTCTTTATTTTTTTTAAAGATTTATTTTATTTATTTCAAAGAGTTACAGAGAAAACAGACAGAGAGAGGTCTTCCATCCACTGGTTCACTCCCCAAATGGCTACAAGAGCTGGAGCTGAACCATCCGAAGCCAGGAGCTTTTTTCTGGTCTCCCTTGTGGGTGCAGGGGCCCAAGGGCTTGGACCATCTTCTGCTGCTTTCACAGGCACATTAACAGGGAGCTGGATCAAAAGTGGAGTAGCTGGAACTAAAACCGGTACCCATATGAGATGCACAAGCACGGCTGGCTGGGGCTTTAAATTACTACGCCCAGGAAGCTCTCTTTAATAATATCAGTGTACATTCATATTCGTGAAATAACAAAAAATATTTTAATGATAATCACAATGTAATACAAACATAATATTTAAAGAAAATATTATTGGGCCAGCACTGTGGCATAGCAGGTAAAGCCATCGCCTGCAATGCTGGCATCCCATGTGGATGTGGGTTCAAGCCTCAGCTGCTCCACTTCTGATCCAGCTCTCTGCTGTGGCCTGGGAAAGCAGTAGAAGAAAGCACCTGCATGGGAGACCTGGGAAAGCACCTGCATGGGAGACCCAGAAGAAGCTCCTGGCTCCTGGCTTCTGGCTTCTGGCTCCTGGCTCCTGGCTGCTGGCTCCTGGCTCCTGGCTCCTAGCTTCAGATCGGCCCAGCTCTGACCATTACAGTCATTTGGATAGTGAAGCAGCAGATGGAAGACTCTCTCTCTCTCTCTCTGCCTCTGTCCCTCTGTAACTGCGCCATTCAAAGAAATAAATAAATCTTAAAAAAAGAAAATATTAAGAGGCCTAAAGACCATTATCTGTCGGAGTGGGAATTGAGGCTTGGTACAGAGTTTGTTGCAGTATCAGGATAATTGATTGAATTTGTCTTGTAAATATTGACATTTCCACCTTAAGTGCATCTTTCTGGCAGTCTGCAATCCTGAGATAATATAGGATTAATAAATGTTTGTTCAATGAATGGCAATATACAAGGCAGAATTTGTTCTGAGACTTCCTTTAATTTAAAATTAAATTTATTTAATTTAATTTAATCCTGCTCTACATCATTTAATAGGAATCCACCTGGAAACATTTTGGAGGCAGTCACCATCTACTAATGCTAATCTAAGTTGTTGATAGCAAAATGAATTTGGTTTATTCCTATAAATATTAGAGGATCTATTTGAAGATTCTGTGACATGAAAATAAAATGCAGGAAGCATTTGTTTGAGAAGCCAAAGGAGGAGAGATAGTCAAGATGCAAGGAGTGATTAGGGATGAGTTAGCAAACTATGAACTACAATATCTTTAACTGATTTAAAAGTTAGCATAACATTGATGCCTGAGACACATACAAATTTTCAAGGTGAAATTAAAGGTGTGTATGCATACAAGTGAATATATAAGCAATCACTGTTTTACATAATAAAATCCTTATGCCAATAGGTCAAGTTTTCCCAATCTCACAGGTTTTCTGCTCTAAAAATGGTATATACTCTGGCTTCAGCTTTTATGTAAATCAAGGTTGAATTAAAATACCCTGGGTTTATGAACTTGAATCCTACATTACTAAGGTCTGTTCAATATAGAAAACTATAATCCTGGGTGAACACAGTATCTTATCTAGGCAAGAACAGGCAGCTTCTCTCTCTCTCTTTTTTTTTTTAACCAAATTCCACTACCTAAAGATAATATTACGTAGAAATTTATATTAGAGTTATCTTTCTTTTTTTCAGTGAATATGCATTTATAATTTTGTTAAGACAAAAACTGGCAGCTTGGTGTGAATTTACATTCAAACAAATTTTTCACAGAAACCTAACACAAGACTAAAGAGATTTTACATTCTAACTCTAGATGAAGGTCGAGACCATGTCAAAACCTGATGCACCTCATGAATCAAGATTGAACATCTTGGTAATCAGTTAATTCTTAGGACTGAAAAAAAAAAAAAAAACAACTTCGTATTATAAAGTAAGCCACTGCCCCAGTGTGAATGCTTAGTCTCCTCCTGAGGCCAAAGCTTCTGAGAGCATTCAACTCCTGAATAGTTGCCATGAAACTTCTGCTGTCAGTGACTGAACACTACTGTCACCCATGATTTCAGAGCTCAGAATTCAAACAAACAAAAAAAGAGAGAGAGAGAGAGAGAGAGAGAGAGAGAGAGAGGCTTCAAGGATTCACTACCTTGAGGGCATGAGTCCTTGACTTTCCCTACTCCTATACCACTCTCTTACCCTCTTCTAGTACCTCAGCCAGTGGTTTGGGTGGAAAAACTGATAAAACTTCAGAACTGTAAAAGAGAGGGTCTTCTTGTCTAATTTCTAGAATTAGGACCTCTAGGACAGAGTATCTGCCTGTGTAACCTCTTCAGGAAAGACTTGCCCTCCCCAGAGTGTCTCCATCTCCACAACGGCAGCTATGGTAACTTGTGAACTGGCTTAGTCCTTTGTGGGGAACAACATTAAGCTCAGGCTGGTAGAACCTCGGCTTATAGGTTTCAGAAATACACAGCTTTGGCCGGTGCCAGGGCTCACTAGGCTAATCCTCCACCTGCGGCGCCAGCACACCAGGTTCTAGTCCCGGGCGGGGCGCTGGATTCTGTCCCAGTTGCTCCACTTCCTGTCCAGCTCTCTGCTGTGGCCCAGAAAGGCGGTAGAGGATGGCCCAAATCCTTGGGCCCTGCACCTGCATGGGAGACCAGGAGAAGCACCTGGCTTCTGGTTTCGGATCAGTGCAGTACGCCGGCCGCAGCGGACACTGGGGGGTGAACCAATGGAAAGGGAAGACCTTTCTCTTTCTGTCTCTCTCTCACTGTCCACTCTGCCTGTAAAAAAAAAAAAAAAAAAAAAAAAAAAAAAAAAAAAAAAAAAAAAAAAAAAAAAAAAGAAGAAGAAGAAGAAGAAGGAGGGAAGGAAATCTCAAATTCAGATATTTTTAGTCAGGGAAATCAGAAACGTCCACCAAGTTAGGTTATAAATACATGCTCTATTGTTGCACAAAGTTACACTACTTTCTTGTAATATGTATGATTCAATACGTGAGGTTAATATTAAATACAGGTTTGCTCTTGAAAATCAGCCATAAAAGACTTACAGAGTGTAAAACATATTTTCACCATCCAAAATTTCAATTAAACTATCAAATAGTTCATATAAATGCCTACCAAATTTACAGCTTAGTAGTTTAGTATCATGTTGTACTTACCTACAGTTTATATATATATATATATATATGTTTTATATATATGTTTATGTATATATGTTTTATATATATGTTTATATGTTTTATAATATGTATATATATGTATATATACATATATATAAAACAATAGATATGGGATATCTCTCATTTGCAAAGTATAATTACTGATACTCTGATACAAGCATTAACAACTTGGAGTGCTTGGCTACAAGTGTGTATAGAGTCTTATATTCCAAAGAGACTAAGATTAAAATAATTGTGTAAAGGAGAGAAGAATAGGAATACAGAGGGGTGATGGACACTAGCATGAACACATGGAGCATTTTTTCTTATTATGTATCTTGCATTTACTTCCTATTCCATAAGAGTTAACAGCATGACAGGCACCTGTCTTGTTTGGAAACACAAATAGTGTAGAAGAATCTAAGGAGCTATGACAGTAACTACCTAACTTGGGTTTCAGTATGTGTGGCTTAGAATAAACCCAGGAGATAATAAGGCCTTTGGCTCCCGGAATTCACATAGCTGTCATGGAAAAGCACAATACAAAATTGGTTATTTCCATATAAAACCATAGATGCTAGTAGGGAGTGGTACATGGTTCAGCTGCTCCTTGGGTTGCCTGCATCCCATATCACAGTGCCTAGGTTCCAGTCCTGGCTCTGCTCCTTACTCCAGCTCCATGCTAATGCACATCCTGAATGACAGCAGGTGATGACCCAAGTACTTGAATCCTTGCCACCAATGTGAGAGACCTAGATTCAGTTTGTAGATCATAATCTCAGTCTAGCCCAACCCTGCCTTTGGCAGGTATTTGGAGAATGAACCAGCAAATGAGAAAAATATCTCTGTCTATGTCTGTGTTTCTGTCTCTCTGCCTTTCAAATTATTAATTTAATTTTAAATAAATGGGTAAAACAAGTGGGTGGACACAAGAATTTTGTGACTGAGCTTAATAATAGTTGAGCTATCCTGAAAAATAATATTTTGCTCCAAGAAAATAATGACTTTTCTATCCAAATAGATTTGATTAGAAAATGAATGACCACAGAAGCATAGGTACAGTGTTGCTAATACAATTTAGGCATCAGTAAACAATGTGGTCTTGACCTCTAAAGCCCTATGCATAACACTGGTAACAGAATATCTCAATATTACAGTAGATAAAATTTTTTTAAAATTGCATCTGGAGATCTTATGTACACTTATGTCTAGAATGTAGGTTGGTATAAATACTACAATTGAGTAGTACCGAGATCCCTAATGAACACTGTGAATAATTCTAATGATCAGAATTGAAATATATTCCAAAAGGGCATAAAATAATGTAGGAATTTAATTTTATAATGAAGAAGATACACACACATTTATGCACACACATATGGTTGCAGTTCATAGGTGTATGTTCATATACATACATTCAAACACATGCATTTGTGTTCTGTGTGGTCAGGAAAATAATGCCTTGTGAAGTGGTAGCTGGTGCTGTTTGGCCACATATCTGGGTACAAATATGATAGCAGATTTAATTACAAGCCCTGTTTGGATTAAAGCATATTTTGAAGTGTCCAAGAAGCACAAAGGTTGTAGTGTAATATATGTCAGATTTTGTTGAAATATCATGGAGGAAAAAATATGGTAATATCCATTTTGTGAATTTCGTTAAGCCAGAGGAAGGAAATCTTTCTGGTAAAGACATCTGACCTCAATGAATCTGAAATGTAATTTTAAAACAAATTTATTGCAGCCAAAAGAGAACAAGATGGATTTCAGAAAACTTGGAATGTGGCATGTAATGAATAAGGAAAAAAGATGCCAGATTATTCTGAAGTATTGAAATGAGAATTTTATGTGAATAACCCATGAGAAATCATACTTAGATTAATGCATTCTGAATGAATACAAGTAGATTTGGGACAGTTTCTCAACACTGTGGTGGGGACTACAGTTGAAAAGAGAGACATGTTTATAGTGTCAAAAAAATTCTCACTGTGCACCAATTTGTTCTCAGTTAAAAGGAAATGCTCAAAATTCATTTTTGTATATATGAGGTATAATAGTTTACCATTTTATGGAATGGTATTATAGAAATGAGAGTAATATGAACAAAATCCATCTACATATTATATAAATCTCACAAAATTAAAAACTGAGGAGTTTGGTAACTTGGGATCCTGTATTTTGTCTCTTCAAAAAAAATTAAGTCTCCTATTTAATAAAAAAAAAAAATGAAAAGTGAGAGGCAAGAGGAGAGAAAGAGAGAGAGAGCAAGAGTAAAAGCCAGTGAGTAAGAGAGAGAGAAATATTTAGGTCATTAGAGAGCTTTTATTTGCTAGTTCACCAGATGCCTACAATGTCCTCCAGTCATGACCAAGGTTGGGAGCCCAGGACTCAATCCACTTCTCTCACAACAGTGAGTAGAACCCAGTTACCTGACTCATCTGTTCTACACTGACAGGAAGCTGGAACCAGAAGCCAGAGCTGCAATTCAAGTGCAGGACTCTGATGTGGGACAGAACATCTTAACTGTATCCTAACCACCAGGCTAAAGGCCCACCCCATCTCAGGCCTTTTATCAGACACATTTAAATACGAATGAAAAGTGAAAGTTATTACCTATAGCCTCTACACACTAAATCAATATTTCTGTAAAAATAGATGGCATGAACAAATGAGTCATCAAAATATAATTTTTCTCTTGAGATACTGATGTTCTGTATCTTGACTTATATCCCTCAAAAGATCTGAAGTGCTTTTTAAAGAATAATTACATTATTATTTTGTTTGGAAAGAGTGCAGAGTTCACATTTAGTAAACATGAGTGGCATCATAACCCCATGAGGTTCTTGGAACCTAGCTACTGCTTTTTGTATATCTTAATCTTTAATACTACAAGGAATGTCATTTCAAATGCATTTTACTGAAACACTCCACGATCACATATTTCTGAAATAAATATGACTGAAGACATTTGCAGGATGACATAGCCCACACAGGGGCTATGAGAGAGCTTTAAGAGAAACTTTGAACTTCTACTTAAGGAGCAAGTACATTCTAACACCAAAAATATTATAAACAGCATACTTTAAGTCTCTCAGGAGTTCATTGTTCATAAGTCTGTCTACTTTTTCTAAAATTCTCAGATAGAAGTCTGGCCTTCAGTTCATGAACAGATACTCTCCTCCTCTCCTCTGCTGTTGTTTTCTGCCTGTGTACACTTTTCCAATGCCTGTTAAGCTACGTTACTGTGAACAAAATCATGAGCACTCTGTATCCTCTTATTGTTTGAAATAAACAAACTACTTTATCATCTATAGCAGAATAAATACACTGTTCTTAATAAATACAATAATTGTCTTCATGGAAACTTGGCTTTGCCCTAAAATTCATTTCTTTTTAATATTTACTTATTTTAGTTTTTATTAATACAAAGAGAAAAGATTGCATGTATTGTTGTAGATACAATTCTAAGATAACTGTACTTCCCTGCCTCCTATCCTCACTCTCCTCTCCTTCCTTTTTTCTTTTCTTTTTTTAAGATTTATTTACTTGAAAGGCAGAGTTACAGAGCGGCAGAGGCAAAGGCAGAGAGAGAGAGAGAATGTCCTTCATCCGCTGGTTTACTCCCCAGATGTCTGCGCCAATACAAAGCCAGGTACAGGAGCTTCTTCTGGGTTTCCCATGTGGGTGCAGGGGCCCAAGGTCTTGGGCCAACTTCTGCTTTCCCCGGCCATAGCAGAGAGCTAGATCAGAAGTAGAGCAGCCAAGACTCAAAATGGCTCCCATATGGGATGCTGGCACCGCAGGCAGCCACCTGCTGTTTCACAGTGCTGGCCCCCTTTTAATTTCTTTTAAGTACAACTAAATTTTTAGATTGATTATTTATTTATTTATTTATTTAAAGTCAGAGTTACAGAAAGAGAGAGGTCTCCATCAGCTGATTCACTCCCCAGATAGCCACGATGACTAGAGCCATGCCAGGCTGAAGATTGGGAGCAAGGAGTGTCATCTAGGTCTCCCTTGAGGGGCACAGGAGCCCACACAATTAGGCCATATTCTGCTGCTCTTTCCAGGCCTTCACAGGGAGCTGGATTGGAAGTGGAGCAGCTGGGAGTTGAAGCAGCACCCATATAGGATGCCGGCACTGCAGGTGGAGGACTTACTTGCAAAGTCATAAGGACTGTCCCATAAAATGAACTTGTTTGCCTATATCATTCTATATTTCTCTGACTTTCAAATAAATAAGATGAGTAGAAAAGCCAAATATATATACTTCTATAACATTTTTTAAAGATTTATTTATTTATTTGAATGGCAGAGTGTCAGAGAGAAAGGCAGAGACAGAAAGAAATATCTTCATCAGTAAGTTTCACTAACCAAATGGCCAAAACAGCCAGCTTGAAAGTAAGAGCCAGGAACTCCATCTCAGTCTTCCCTGTGACTGATAGGGGCTCAAGTACTAGACCCATCATCTGATGCTTCCCAGGCACATTAATTGGGAGTTAGATCAGAAGCAGAGTAGCTGGAATTGGAACTGGCTCTCTTATATGGGTCATGGGTTTCACAAGTGGGGACTTAACCAAATTTGGGCTTAGCCAAAATTCCAGCCCTGATAAGTATACCTTTTATTGTGAGGTTTTAAAAAGAGAAAATTATGTTTCTTTTTTTCCATAAATATTTCATTTAAGGTATACAAACTTTATGCATTTCATAAATGCAACTTTAGGAGCATAGTGTTTTCTCGCCATACCCTCCCTAAATTATATTTCAATGAATTCTATCAGCAGGAGGCTGCAAATATGATTTATTACAAGAACCCAAGAATAAAGACTGCAGATAATGAAACAAACCTTTATTATACTTGACACTGTTTGTCAATATGCAATTATAATTAAACAGACTATATGTGATGCAAATATTTTCCCAAATTAAATGTATATACAATGTGGGTATCAATAATTATAGTATTTTTGAAATATAAATACTTGAAGAGTTACACAGAGAAAGAGAGAGAGCTTCCATATGCTGCTTTACTCCCCAAATAACCTCAAGGGCTGGCATTGGGCTTGGCAGAAGCCAGGAGCTAGCAGTTCATCTGGGTCTCCTACAAGAGTGGCAAGGGCCCAAGCATGGACCAACTTCTGCTGCCTTTCCAGGCACATTAACAGGGAGAACACCCAGGACTTGATTGACACTCATATGGTGTGTCCTGGGGCAGCAGCTTAACCTGCTGAACCATAGTGTGGCCCCTAATTGTACTATCTTAATGTAGCAGATGAACTTGCTTCTAGTTTATTAACCTACATACTCTTGGATAAACCAATGAGGCTGTAACTCGAAGGGATAATGTATATCTAACTTGTTTATGTGTTTTATCTTAACAAAATTCAGTGAAAAGAGATTATTTTCATGTGGTAGTCATGTATGTTGATAGGTTTAGAAGAATATATTTAACATAATTTATTTTTTTGCAGTCCCACCCCCCCATCTCCCGCTACCTCTCCCATTCCATTCACATCAACATTCATTTTCAATTATCTTTATATACAGAAGATTGATTTAGTACATATTAAGTAAAGATTTCATCTGTTTGCACACACAGAAACACAAAGTGTAAAATACTGTTTCAGTAATAGTTATAGCATTACTTCACACTGAACAACACATTAAGGACAGATCCCACATGAGAAGTAAGTACACAGTGACTCCTGTTGTTAAATTAACAATTTGACACTCTTGTTTATGGCATCAGTAGTCTCCCTAGGCTCTTTTCATGAGTTGCCAAGGCTATGGAAGCCTTTTGAGTCCCTGACTTCGATCTTATTCTGAGGTTCATAGTCAAAGTGGAAGTTCTCTCCTCCCTTCAGAGAAAGGTACCTCATTCTTTGATGGCCCTTTCTTTCCACTGGGATCTCACTCACAGAGATCTTTCATTTAGGTCTTTTTTTTTCCAGAATGTCTTGGCTTTCCATGCCTAAAATACTCTAATGGGCTCTTCAGCCATACACAAATGCCTTAAGGAATGATTCTGAGTGCTATTTAGGACATCTGCCATTCTATGTGTATCCCACTCCCCATGTTGGATCATTCTCTCCCTTTTTGATTCTATCAGTTAGTATTAGCAGACACTAGCTTTGTTTGTGTGATCCCTTTGACTCTTAGACCTATCAGTGTGATCAATTATGAACTGAAGATGATCACTTGGACTAGTGAGATGGCATTGGACATGCCACCTTGATGGGATTGTATTGGAATCCACTGGCACATTTCTAAATCCACCATTTGGGGCAAGTCTGATTGAGCATGTCCCAAATTGTACATCTCCTCCCTCTCTTTTTCCCACTCTTATATTTAACAGGGATCATTTTTCAGTTAAAATTTAAACACCTAAGAATAATTGTGTGTTAATTACAGAGTTCAACCACTAGTACTAGAACAAAACAAAACAAAAATACTAAAATGGATAAAGTATTACATTGTACAACAACAGTCAGGACAAGAGCTGATGAATCCACTGATTCTCATAGTGTCCTTTTCACTTTAAAAGGTTTCCTCTTTGTGCTCAGTTAGTTGTCGCCGATCAGGGAGAACATATGATGTTTGTCCCTTTGGGACTGGCTTAATTAACTCAGCATAATGTTTTCCAGATTCCTCCATCTTGTTGCAAATGACCGGATTTCATTGTTTTTCACTGCTGTATAGTATTCTATAGAGTATATGTCCCATAATTTCTTTATCCAATCTGCTGTTGATGTGCATTTGGGTTGGTTCCAGGTCTTAGCTATTGTGAATTGAACTGCAATAAACATTATGGTAAAGACTGCTTTTGTGTTTGCCAATTTAATTTTGTTTGGGTAAATTCCAAGGAGTGGTTTGGCTAGGATGTATGGTAGGGTTATATTAAGGTTTCTGAGGAATCTCCAGACTGACTTCCATAGTGGCTTAACCAGCTTGCATTCCCACCAACAGTGGGTTAGTGTCCCATTTTCCCCACATCCTCGCCAGCATTGGTTGTTAGTAGATTTCTGAATGTGAGCCATTCTCACCGGGGTGAGGTGAAACCGCATTGTGGTTTTGATTTGCATTTCCCTGATTGCTAGTGATCTTGAACATTTTTTCATGTGTCTTTTGGCCATTTTGATTTCCTCTTTTGGAAAATGTCTATTGAGGTCCTTGGCCCATCTCTTAAGTGGGTTGTTTGTTTTGATATTGTGGATTTTCTTGAATTCTTTGTAGATTCTGGTTATCAACCCTTTATCTGTTGCATAGTTTGCAAATATTTTTTCCCATTCTGTCAGTTGCCTCTTCACTCTCCTGAGTGTTTCTTTTGAAGTACAGAAACTTCTCAATTTGATGCAATCCCAAATGTTAATTTTGGCTTTGACTGCCTGTGCTTTTGGGGTCTTTTCCAAGAAGTCTTTGTCGGTACCTATATCTTGCAGGGTTTCAACAATGCTCTCTAATAATTTCATGGTGTCGGGTCGTAGATTTAAGTCTTTAATCCATGTTGAGTGCATTTTTGTGTAAGGTGAAAGGTAGGGGTCTTGCTTCATGATTCTGCACGTGAAAATCCAGTTTTCCCAGCAGCATTTATTGAATAGACTGTCCTTACTCCAGGAATTGGTTTTGTATCCTTGATCAAATATAAGTTGGCTGTAAATGTTTGCATTGACTTCTGATGTTTCTATTCTGTTCCATTGGTCTATCCATCTGGTTCTGTACTAGTACCATTCTGTTTTGATAACAACTGCCCTGTAGTTTGTTCTGGAATCTGGTAGTGTGATGCCTCCAACTTTGTTTTTGTTGTACATGATTTCTTAAGCTATTCGTGGTATCCTGTGCTTCCATATGAATTTCAGCATCATTTTTTCCAGATCTGAGAAGAAGGTCTTTTATTGGTATTGCATTGAATCTGTAAATTGCTTTTGGGAGAATGGACATTTGATGAGTTGATTCTTCCAATCCATGAGCATGGAAGATTTTTCCATTTTTTTGGTATCCTCTTATATTTCTTTCTTTAAGGTTTTGTAATTTTCATCGTAGAGATATTTAACATCCTTGGTTAAGTTTATTCCCAGGTATTTGATTGTTTTTGTACCTATTGTGAATGGGATTGATCTTAGAAGTTCTTCCTCAGCCATGACATTGCCTGTGTATACAAAGGCTATTGATTTTTTGCATTGATTTTATATCCTGCTACTTTGCCAAAGTCTTCTATGCGTTCCAATAGTCTCTTAGTGGAGTTCTTTGGGTCCCCTAAATAAAGAATCACATCATCTGCAAGGAGGGATAGTTTGAGTTCTTCCTTCCCAATTTTTATCCCTTTAATTTCTTTTTCTTGCCTAATAGCTCTGGCTAAAACTTCCAGAACTATATTGAATAGCAGTGGTGACAGTGGGCATCCCTGCCTGGTACCCGATCTCAGTGGAAATGCTTCCAAATTTTCCCCATTCAATAGGATGTTGGCCGTGGGTTTTTCATAAATTGCTTTGATTGTATTGAGGAATGTTCCTTCTATACCCAGTTTGCTTACAGTTTTCATCATGAATGGGTGTTGTATTTTATGAAATGCTTTCTCTGTGTCTATTGAGATAATCATATGGTTTTTCTTCTGCAGTCCCTTAATGTGGTGTATCACATTGATTGATTTGCGAACACTGAACCATCCCTGCATACCAGGGATACATCCCACTTGGTCTGGGCAGATGAACTCTCTGATGTGTTGTTGCATTCTATGGGCCAGAATTTTATTGAGTATTTTTGTATCTATGTTCATCAGGGATATTGGTCTGTAATTTTCTTTCAATGCTGCATCTTTCTCTAGCTTAGGGATTTAGGTGATGCTGACTTCATAGAAAGAATTTGGGAGGATTCCCTCTTTTTCGATTGTTCTGAATAGTTTCAGAAGAATTGGAGTTAGTTCTTCTTTAAATGTCTGGTATAACTCAGCAGTGAATCCATCTGGTCCTGGGCTTTTCTTTGTTGGGAGGGCCTTTATTACTGTTTCAATGTCTGTCCCAGTTATGGGTCTGTTTAAGTGTTCTGTGTCTTCATGGTTCAATTTAGGTAGGTTGCATGTGTCCAGCAATCTATCCATTTCTGATACATTTCCCTGTTTGCTGGCATACAAGTCCTTGTAGTAATTTCTGATAATTCTTTTTATTTCTGTGGTGTCTGTTGTTACGTTTCCTTTTTCATCTCTGAT
The DNA here is from genome assembly GCF_033115175.1 of Lepus europaeus. Taxonomy (NCBI): domain Eukaryota; kingdom Metazoa; phylum Chordata; class Mammalia; order Lagomorpha; family Leporidae; genus Lepus; species Lepus europaeus. The sequence continues at coordinate 86,962,184 of NC_084833.1, read as the reverse complement.
TTTATTGATTTGGGTCTTTTCTCTTAATTTTTTTAGTTATTTGGGCAAATGGTGTGTCAATTTTGTTTATTTTTTCAAAAAACCAGCTCCTTATTTCGCTGATTTTTTGTAGTGTTTTTTTTTTTTTTATTCAATCATGTTGAGTTTTTCAGATTTTAATTATTTATCTTCTCCTACTAGATTTGGGTCTGGTTTCCTGCATATTTTCTAGATCCTTGAGATGTGTTGAAAGCTCGTTTTCTTGGTGACTTTTCAATTTCTTGAGGTTGGCACCTGTTGATATAAACTTTCTTCTGAACACTGCTCTTGCTGTATCCCATAAGTTTTGGTATTTCGTTGTTATCTTCGTTTACTTCCAGAAAATTTTTTATTTCTCTTTTGATTTCTTCTATGACCCACTGTTCATTCAGGAGCATGTTGTTCAATCTCCATGTGATTGCATATGCTCTAGGAATCCTGAGTTGCTAATTTCCAGCTTCATTTCACTGTAGTCTGAGAAGCTGCATGATATGATTCAATTCTTTTGAATTTGCTGAGACTTGCTATATGGCCTAGTATGTGGTCAATCCTAGAGAAGGTTCCATGTACTGCTGAGAAGAATGTATATTCTTTAAGTGTAGGATGAAAAGTTCTGTAGATATCTGCTAGATCCATTTGGGCTATAGTGTCATTTACATCTACTGTCTCCTTGTTGATCTTCTGTCCTGTTGATCTGTCTGTTTCTGAGAGTGGAGTATTGACGTCCCCCAGTACTATTGTATTGGAGTCTAAGTCTCCCTTTAAGTCCCTTAACATATCTTTTAAATAAAGTGGTGCCCTGTAATTAGGTGCATATACATTGATAATCGTTATATCTTCCTGTTGAATTGATCCCTTAATCATCATATAGTGCCCCTCTTTGTCTCTCTTAACAGTTTTTGTGTTAAAGTTTATGTTGTCTGATATTAAGATGGCTACACCCGCTCTTTTTTCATTTCTGTTGGCATGGTATATCTTTTTCCAGCCTTTCACTTTCAGTGTGCATGTATCTTTGTTGGAAAGATGTGTTTCTTGTAAGCAGCAAATAGATGGTTTTTGTTCCTTAACCCAATCAGCCACTCAGTGTCTTTTAACTGGACAGTTCAGGCCATTAATGTTCAATGTGACTATTGATAAGTAGTAACTTTGCCCTGCCATTTGCCAAAGATATTTTCTAATATATGGTTTGAGTCTGCATGCATCTTTGCCCTGCCATTTTCCCAAAGATATTTTCTAATATATGCTTTGAGCTTCCTGTGATCTTTTGCTGTGAGGTTTCCTTCCTTTACCTTCTTTCATATCGATGGCCATGTTTCTGTGTGTAACACATCTTTAAGCATCTTTTGCAGGGCTGGATGAGTGGCAACAAATTCTTTCAATTTCTGTTTGCTATGAAAGGTCTTTATTTCACCTTCATTCACAAATGAGAGCTTTGCAGGATATAATATTCTGGGCTGGCAGTTTTTCTCTCTTAGTACCTGGGCTATGTCACGCCATTCCCTTCTAGCTTTAAGGGTTTCTGATGAGAAGTCAGCTGTAAGTCTAATTGGAGATCCTCTGAGAGTAATCTGACATTTCTCTCTTGCACATTTTAGGATCTTTTCTTTATGTTTCACTGTGGTGAGTTTAATTATAATGTATCATGGTGAGGATCTCTTTTCGTCATGTTTATTAGGGGTTCTATGAGCTTCCTGTACTAGGATGTCTCTATCCTTCTCCAAACCTGGGAAATGTTCTGCTAGTATCTCACTAAAAAGGCCTTCTAATCCTTTCTCTCTCTCCATGCGTTCAGGAACTCCTAGGACCCAAATGTTTGTTTTCTTCATAGTATCCTGTAGATTCCTGACAATACTTTTTAGATTTCTAATTTCCTCTTCTTTTCTTTGGTTTGTACACTTTCCTGTGCTCTGTCTTCTAAGTCCGATATTCTCTCTTCTGTTTCACTGACTCTGTTTTTAAGGCTCTCTAATGTGTTTGTCATTTGATCCAAAGAGTTCTTCATTTCATTTTGATTTCTCTTCACTATCACACTTTCCTGTTTTACTAATTTCTGGATTTCGTTTTGATTCTTCCTCAAAATTTCATTTTCATGAGAGAGATTTTCTATCCTGTCCAGTAAGGAATTCCGTAGCTCAAGCATTTGTTTTTGAAAACTTCTAATTCTTATCATAATTTTTTTGAAATCTGTATCTTGCATTTCTTCTATCTCATCATCTTCATAATCTTGGCTTGGGGTGTCTTGTTCATTTGGGGGCATCATAGTGTCTTCCTTGTTCTTGTTTCCTCGGTTTCTGTGTTTGTTGCTTGGCATTGTGTAGATATTCTTTGGATTCTTCTTCCCTCGCTGTGGTGTTTTTTCTTGTTATGCTATGACTGTATTAAGTGGTGGACTGTCTGCTTTTGATGGAGCCTTTGAGGCTTGAAATGGGTGTGGCCTGAGAGCTCTGTTTGGTTCCTTAGGGTAAAGGGTATGCCAAAGGTGACACTCCCAGGTTAGGTGTGGTTAATCTCTGTCTCTTTCTTTCTTTTTTTGATTCAAAAGGGAAGTAATTCCACATAGTTGTGTGGAATTGGAGGTAGTTAGCAGGTGAATGATATACCCGCAGGAGCCAGATTTTGAAAGTTCTTTCCCAAGGACCACACAGGGAATCTGTGCTGCCCTCAGTGTGGGCTCCAATTCTCCTGCAGTCTCCCACTGGGTTGCCAAGGTTACCGAATTGTAGCATCTCTGGAGAGTACTCACATGAATTCTGTGAGTTCTCTCCCCCATCATCTCTTTTTTCACAGTCTCTGTTCATTAGCACCACACATTCACTAGGTCCAAATCTCCTGTTATTCCCCCCCCTCCCACCCAGAGTCAGATTTTTCTGCTTGGCTGAGGGCGGGTGGAGTCCTGAGATCGCTCCACTTATGACATATGTCCAAAATGGCACCTGCTCTTTGTCTTGCTTTCCTTTGAGAGGTGAGCGGAGAGAGAGAAACTTGTGCCCGTATTGTTTACTTTTTTTTTTCCCTCTCTCTTCTAGATAGCCTGGTGAACTTTTCCCCATGGGGTTTCAAGCCTTATTTCCTGTACTCTCCTCTTTCCGCTTTCCTGCTGCTGTCTCGGGCTATTGAGGTTTGGCTCACCTCGCATTCCAGCGCTGGTGTGTTGATTCTCTTAATATAATTTATTTATAACAAAGAAAATAATGTTGTATTTTCAAAATTAATGCTGATTCACTTATTACTAGCCAATTTCAACTATTTAATTTATAAAATTGCATTTAAATTTAAAGTGTTTCACTGTAAAAGAGATTTGGGGGTCCAGAAATTTTCTTTTTTGCATAGCAATGGAAAATTAAATTTTCTGTATATTTGTATATTTTCTTTTAATGGAAAAGAAACTTCAAATTATTTTCTTAAATTTTAACTTGCTTAATTTGTAACTTTTCGTCGGCTACAATTTTGAAGATTTTAGTTAATATTGACAGAGAAATTCTATTTTTTCCAAGCTTTTCACTTTTGTTTTCCCTTTGAATATTGTGAAAACAATGGGCTTAGAATCCACTGAAAGAAAAAAGAATGATATCCAAAACTTCAGGGAGTTTTCACTTTTTGATTTGTCTGGAAACTACTTAGAATATACCTGTTCTCAGATCTCCTCTTCATTTCAGTGATCTCAGACTTCCTCAGTCAGAAACACCTATCTCTAAGTTTCAAAAACGTCATTGACAATTGAGATACTGGCACAAATTGGAGAAAATAAGAGGTAAACCAAAATACTTATCTAAACCACATGCTGAAGTCCTTGTATAAACAGAAACTGAAGGCCAAGGGAGAGTTATATAAACTGCTTGATCTTTTTAAGGTATAATGCAACAAATACACAGAGCCCTAGGGCAAAAGATGAGAGATACTGTGTCAGGAAATTTAAGAAATATCTGTCTAGTCGTTAGCAGGACAGCATGCAACAAAGAATAAAGACAATACAGCAATAGTTCATGGGATTTATAAAGGAAATATTTGACAGCATCTAGAGTGTAACAAACAGCAAAAACAACTCATGGCACAGTGGGACACCTAACTTCTGTAGTCACCACATTATTACATGAAATACATAGTTTCCAACAGGAAATTTGAGACATGCATAGAAACAGGATACTGTGGCCCATATACAGGATATAGAAAAACAACAGTAAATAGACACTTCCCTGAGAAATCACAGATGGTAGACTAGTTAAAATATTATTTCATGTCAGTAGTGTAAGTATGTTTGACTAACTAAGGGAAATTAAGTCAAAGAATTAGAGAAAATCATTACATCAATGTCTTCCTAAATAAAAAAATATCAATAAAGACAAATAAATTATAGAAAACGGATGGATAGAAATTCTGGAATTGGAAAATTCAGTAAGTGAAATAATAAAGTTACATATTACAGTTTACAATTATAGGGGCTGAACCATGTATTTGAGTTGGTAGAGAAAAGAATCATCCAATTTGAAGATTGGTCACTTGAGTTTAAACGGAGTTGGGAACATATTTAATGCCTGAATACGGGCTTGCAGTTGGTGCAGAAGGTTGAATCATCATTGCAACTTCCTTATATCATATTAGAGTGCTAGTTTGAGGCCTGTATGCTCTGATTCAGATACAGCTCCCTCCTAATGTGCCTGGGAATGCGGTGGAAAATAGGCTAAATATTGGACTCCTGTGAGCCATATGGGAGACCTGGCCATTTGGTCAGTGAACCAGTAGATAGAAGGCTCTCTCTGTGTTTCTCTCTCTCTCTCTCTCTCTCTCTCTCTCTCTCTCTCTCTCTCTCTCTCTCTCTCTCTCTCTCAGTGTGTGTGTGTGTGTGTAGCAGTCAATCTGCCTTTCAAACACATAAATGAATAAACCACTTTAAAAATGGAGTATTAACAAACTCTGGAGACTTATGAGACACCATCAAGTGTATGCATAATAGAGAGTTAAGAGGAGCAAAATCTATACTTCGGGGCTGGCACCATAGTGTAGTAGTTTAAGCCTCCACCTGTAGCACCGGCATCCTATATGGGTACTGATTTGAGTCCTGGCTGCTCCTCTACTGATCCAGCTCCCTGCCACTGGCCTGGGAAAGCAGTGACAGATGACCAAGTGTTTGGGCCTCTGCACCAATGTGGGAGACTTTGAGGAAGCTCCTGCCTCCTGGCTTTGAGGTAGATGAAAGAAGTCTCTCTACATCCCCTCTCTGTAACTCTGCCTCTCAAATAATTGAATAAATAATCTTTAAAGTAATCTATACTTAAAGAACTAATAGACACATTGAAAGATGACTGTTTCACCCATATAGCTCTTGCCTATATTACCACTGAGCTAGCATCTTTTACCTGTTCATTTCTTTATTTAGTGGAGTATTAATTCCTTGACTGTAATGTTAATTAAAATATGTTATCTTTAAAGCAACAAAAATGAAGAAGGAATGAAGGAAGGAGGAAAGGATGGAGGAAAGGAAGGACAGAAGGAAGGAAGGAAGGAAGGAAGGAAGGAAGGAAGGAAGGAAGGAAGGAAGGAAGGAAGGAAGGAAAGAAGGGAGGGAGGGAGGGAGGGAGGAAGGAAGGAAGGAAGGAAGGAAGGAAGGATGGAAAGAAGGGAGGGAGGGAGGGAGGAAGGAAGGAAGGAAGGAATAAGAAGTATGAGATGGAGAGGGGAGAAGGGATTATCATATTATTAGAATTGTGTCTGTCAACTACTTTGAATCTGTCTTCTCCCTCTCCCTTTCCCTCTTCCTCTCCTGTTTCTCTGCCTCTCAAAACAAACAAAGAAACAAATATATATATATATATATATATATATATATATATATATATATATCTCCAAGGGCCAGCACTGTGGTGCCAGCATCCCATATGGGTACTGGGTTCTAGTCCCGGTTGGTTACTTCTCTTCCTGTCCTGCTCTCTGCTGTGGCCCAGGAGGGCAGTGGAGGATGGCCCAAGTGCTTAGGCGCCTCCACCCGCATGGGAGACCAGGAAGAAGCACCTGGCTCCTGGCTTCAGATCGGTGTAGCTCCGGTCATAGCAGCCATTTGGGAAGTGAACCAACAGAGGGAAGACCTTTCTCTCTGTCTCTCTCTCTCTCAGTCACTGTCTATAACTCTACCTGTCAAATAATATATATATATATATATATATATATATATATATATATATATCTCCAAACATTACTTTTGGTAAGCAAAGTAAGAGACTGAACAAGAGTAAAGTAACTCATCGTGCATGTGACATTCTCATTAACAGTTGACTTGCATTAGCAACCATAGATTTAAGAAGACAGTGACATGATATATTTAAAGTGTTGAAAGAATGGCAGTCAGGATTCTATATGAAACAAAACTATTCTCCAAAACAAGATTACTTAAGATATTTATCAGATAAATAAAAAATTGAGGGAATTCATTCCTAGCATACTTGCCCTACAAGATACATTAAAGAGTATTCTACAGGGTGAAATGGCATACTTATCCTAACCTTCTTTTAAAATGAAAAGGACCCAGAATAGTCAAAATATTCCTGAAAGAAAAGCAAACAAACAAATTTGATGACTCACTCTTTCAGATACAAATGCTTATTGAAAAACTACAGTATTCGAGTGTGTTCCTAATATTGAAAAGACTCAGTAAAACAGAATTTGGAAATAAATTTTTGTATTTAGGGTCAGTCAAGTTCCAGTAAGGTAGTCAAAGCAAATTAATGTGAAAAGAATACTCTTGTTAGTAAGAGACTATTTGATATTGGCTCTTCAAAACATGATGTTGAGGGGCCAGCATTGTAGTATAGGTGGTAAAGCTGTCACCTGTGACCCTGGCATCACATTTGGGCAACAGTTCCACTCCTTCCTGGCTGCTCTACTTCCAATGCATGCTGCTAATATGCCAGGGAATGTAGTGGATCATGGCCCAAGTTCCTGGACCCCTGAACCATGTGGGAGACTGGGAAGAAACTTCTGGCTCCTGGATTTGACCTTGTCCAGGCCTAGACCATTTGGAGAGTGAAAAGTGAACCAACAGATTGAAGACCTCTCTGTCTAATTCTGCCTTTAAAAAAAATGTTGCTGAGAAGACTTGATATTCAAAGGAATTATATTTTATACATATATTTGTATCCAACTGTTTATAATAGTATTATTAATATGTTAAACTTGGAAATAACCAATATTTTCCTGAACTGATAAGAGAGAAGAAAATGCCAAATAACCACACAATGAAACATTATTAAGTAATAACAAAGAATAGAATACTGAGACTATGGTACAATAAAAATGAACCTCAAAAATGCTGTGTTTAATGAAATAATCAAAATGCAAAAAGTTACATGTGTATAGTACTAACTTGTATGACATATCCAGAAAAGCCAAATCGAGAAGAGCAAGTAAGTGGATTCTCATTCTTCTAAGGAAGGAAGTGCTAACAGTGAACGACTACAACCGTGCACAAGTGACCTGAGTGGCAGATACATAAATGCTCCCAAATCAGATTGTGGTGATGGTTGCACAACTCTGTAGCCTTACTGAAATAAATTACTCAAATGCTGAAAATTAGTATATTCCCTGGTGTATAAATTATATCTTAGTAATGTTGTTAACAGCAAAACACTCATGCATATGCATGCATACATTGAGGTAGCACTGTTAATACAAGAAGGAGAGTAGTGAAGATAGGAGAAACTGGAAGTCATCTTTATACTCTGATGAAATAAAAAAGATACAACCCCAATAGGACACCTATTACTGGCTTTGTTTTATTTTAAAGTTAAAGTTATCATTTGATCTAGTTATTTAAGCTCTAGGTGTTTATTCAAAAGAAATAAAATCATATGTTGATATAAAATGTTGAATATGAATATCATAGACCCTTTATTTTTAATAGCCCCAAATTGGAAACAACAAATGACTGTCAGTGGAAAAGCCTTTCTACCATCTATTAATTTAACTAAATAAGAATTAGTACTCATTTACCAAATGTATTTAATTGGCACTTTATAATTTTTATGTTTTGAGATGCAGTTTCTATTTGATTCATGCAGGTTTCTAATTATAAAATGCATTGACATACTTAGATTATACTTTTGACCAGTAGCTAAAATTTCTAAATAGCAATGTTACTAACATTTTCTGAAATCATTAGTCACATTGCTATTTTTCAGTATTTCTTTAATCTTATTATTGATGCTTTATATACATAAATACACACATACATATATTTGAAAATTTAGTTACTTATTCAAAAGACAGAGTTACAGAGAGGAAAGTGGAGAGGGAGGGAGAGAGAGAGTGAGAGAGAGAGAGAATCTCCCATTGACTGGTTCCCTCTCCAAATAGCTGCAATGGCCAGGAATGGGCTAAGCTGAAGCCTGCAGTCTCAAACTCCTTTCAAGTCCCCCACATGTGTGTAGGGCCCAAGCACTGCTTTCCCAGGGGCATTAGCAAGAAGCTAGATCAGAAGTGGGATAGCTGGACATCAAACTGGCACCATATGGGATCTGTTGTCTCAGGTGCTATGTTAACCCACTGCACCACAATGCCAGCGCCTGTAATGATGCTTTTAATATTCATTTAAGATTTAATAATATCACCTACTATATTTTGTATTATACTTTTCATATCCATTGTTAGATATTTTGTATTTATTATATTTAATATCTATGGAATTTTCCTGAAGTATTGTACTCTCATTTTGTAGCTGAAGAAATTTAGTCTTATAAGTGAAGTAACATTCCCCATTTAATATCAGAAATGGGATGTGCATTTATTTTGGCCTCATTTGAAGACCAGTATTTTTATATTCTATTGTATTATTCTGTCATTTTAATCTTTGATTTAATATTGAACTGTATTTTTATTTTTCAATGCATTGGCTTTCTTATCAGATTATTTTATAGATTTATTTTTGGTTAAGAAGGTAATTTTTTTCAGTTTTGCCCATAACCTTGGCTGTATTTTTCTATTTGATAGCCATTATGAATGAGTTTTACTCATGTTTTTATAAAGTTATAGCTTTCTGTTATGGAATTTAAGGCTTCCTACACAACATGACATTTCCATGTTTCTGTTTGGTTCTTCAACATTGTGCAGTTTTTCTCTCCATAGTTTGATCTGTAAGAATCTGTTTTCTTCTATTAGTCTTGCTATCTCTGAATTAGCTATTTAACTTCCTTATCATGATGTGTTACATATGATTGGATTGGTTCTGCATATAATTCTTTCTCCTTTTCTATTTGAATGATCAAGTTTTAAGCTCCAGTTTGTCCTGTATTTCAATATATGTGTTGTTCACAGACTTTAGTTAAATGCCCAGCATATTTTCCTTAGTCAGTGAGGAAAATTGAAATTAAACAGATACACATACAATAGGCATGGGTTAATTATTGATTATGTGCTTTACATATATATTATTTATTTAACCCAAACCTAAACCTATACTAAGTCTTTGATATACGTAATATCTTTTTTTTTTTTATTTGACAGATAGAGTTAGACAGTGAGAGAGACAGACAAAAAGAAAGGTCTTCCTTCCATTGGTTCACCCCCCAAATGGCCACCACAGCCAGAGCTACGCTGATCCGAAGCCAGGAGCCAGGTGCTTCCTCCTGGTCTTCCATGCGGGTGCAGGACCCAAGCACTTGGGCCATCCTCCACTACCTTCCTGGACCTCAGCAGAGAGCTGGGCTAGAAGAGAAGCAACAGGGACTAGAAACCATTGCCCATATGGGATGCTGGCGCCACAGGCGGAGTATTAACCAACTGAGCCACAGCACCGGCCCCTTGATATAGGTAATATTAACAGCCCCAACTTTATAACTGAGGAAAGTATGAGAAATTATACAAATTTTCCAGGGTCATTGTATACCCAGAGCTTAGGGCCCAAGACAAGCAGATCCAAATTCTGACAGATCAGAGAACAACTTGGAGCTGTTTGTGGGATTTTAATCTCCTTTACTCAAAGTGACAGTGAGAAAGTCACAACAAATAGTCACTAGCCCCCGGAGTGGTGGGGCCTCTTTTGTGTTCATGGTGGCAGTCGGACACACTGCCACCAGGAACATCTACACTTATCCGCACATAGCCACATGCAGTCACACTGCCACACATCCACATACAGTCACATCCACCAGTAGCCATGTATGTGTTCACATCTACTCAAAAACAGCCACACCTAATCATGCCCCCAGTTGTTATATGGATTTACAGATGATAGTAGACCAAAGCCAAACTGTTACATTACAGACTTGTGGGCAGTTAGCCAAGCAGATGGACATATAGGTTTTACAATGATACTGGTTACTATAGAGAGGCAGACATGGGAGCACCCAGATAAGGGGGCAAAGGCAAAAGGCATGGGAACTTAATAAACACCATATTCCTAACTTGGAGTTTGAACCCAAGAAGTCTTGTTTCTGAATTCCACGCTGTTCATTTCATTGTTACACTACTCTCATTAACTGAATAGCACATTTCTACTCTGGGTTGTCTAATTATTTTCTTTTAAAGAAAATATAAAATAATTTTGTGTCTACTTTTTTTTTTATTATATGAAAGTAGATTTAAAGTCTGGGAGCCATGGCTGGCGCCACAGCTCAATAGGCTAATCCTCCGCCTGCGGCACCGGCACACCGGGTTCTAGTCCCAGTCGGGGTGCCAGATTCTGTCCCGGTTGCCCCTCTTCCAGGCCAGCTCCCTGCTGTGGCCCGGGAATACAGTGGAGGATGGCCCAAGACCTTGGGCCCTGCACCCCATGGGAGATCAGGAGAAGCACCTGGCTCCTGGCTTCAGATCAGCTGGCCACAGTGCGCCGGCCGTGGCGGCATTGGGCGGGGGGGGGGTGAACCAACAAAAAAAGGAAGACCTTTCTCTCTGTCTCTCTCTCTCTCTCACTGTCCACTCTGCCTGTCCAAAAAAAAAAAAGTCTGGGAGCCAGATTTGTGGCACAGAGGGTGAGGCTGCTGCCTGCAATGCCAAGATCCCATATGTGCACCAGTTTGAGTCCTGGGTTCTCCATTTCTAATCCAGCTCCCTTCTGGGAAAAACAGCAAAAGATGATTCAAGTACCTGGGTCTCTTCCACCCATGCAGGAGGCCTGGATGAAGCTCCTGGCCCCAGGCTTCAGCCCTGCCCATCCCTGGCTATTGCAGTCATCTGGGACATGAACTAGCAAATAGATCTCTCTCTCTCCTTCTCTGCGTCTCTGTCTCTTCTTCTTTATCTGTAATTTTGATTTCAAATAACTAAATACATCTTCCAAAAGAAGAAAATATCGTTTGCCTTTTTTCTGAGTTCTAAAAAATGTTTTGACATGAAATGTAAGTTTGACTACATATACTGAAATGTGCTCCCATTATAGATCATTGGCATTTCAGCTAAATGTGTTCCCTTTATGCTACATACCCCTTGACTGTCTTCCTCCTTTTTGCAACAAATGTACATGATGACACATTTTTCTTTCTATTTACTGGAGCCACACATATATAATATTCTCAGATACTAATACCAGAAAATACATTGGCTCATTTGCTTATCCTTTTTTCTCTAACAATGACTTCCCAAGTCTGCATCAGATAATATTCTTCTAAAAGTTTTAGTCTCCACAGTGGTTGTACTAATTCACATTCCCACCAACACTGGATTAGGGTAACTTTTTCCCCACACCCTTGCCAAAACTTATTGCTTTTTGATTTGTATATCATTCTTGTATTCATGTCCATTGTACCATGTTACTTTTGAGCTCTTCCCATCACTGAAATCTAGGTGTATATATAGGAAAAATGACTTTTTGTCAATGAGATGTTAGGAAATACGATGCGAACAAAAACTAAGAAGTTTGTACCATAAATGTGTTCTCTTTTGCTGGTATAAACTTTAAAGCATTGTTTTATCAAAGGTAGGCTATCATATCATATCATAACCTGGAAAGTATCATATTGGTTGAAGTCCCATGTGTCCATTAAACCTGGCTTATAAGCCACAGGTACATTAATGATGTCATCCTAAATCTAGAGCCACTAGCCCAAACCAGAATAATCACAAAGAGCTATCTCTATAGAATCTTGAGAAAGTCACCTGCCAGTCTACCTCTCCCCCTTCTTTTCCTCTCTCCCTCTCCCTCTCTCACTCTCCCTCTCTCCCTCTCCCTCTCTCCCCCTCCCCCCTTCCCTCTCCCTCTCCCTGACTTCAATCCCCTGAATTTTGTTGTGTCTTATTTACCCAGCAAGAGTTCATTGATAGGGATGACATATTGTATTTCTTTCATAGTATTAAGCTAAATCTTCATTTGTTAGAGTTTTGCTTTCTTATGCTACAACTGTTCATTCCATTTTTGAAATTATTTTACTTACTATATTAATTCACTTTGAATTTTATTATCTGTTTCTATAAATGTAAATGTGATCACGTATGCACATCCCACTTTAAGGTAAAAAGCTAATTATAATTACTTAGATCTATATATAAAAGTTTTAACTGTGTATGTCTCAGCTTGGAAGAGTAAAAGAATAACATTTAAGGAGCATTTTGTCTTGTTTGGGTCTTTCCATTGGCACTAGTTTTATTTTTAAGACTGTTTGGTGCTTTCTGTAGTTTAACAATTTATTGTTAAATCTATCTTGTATGATTTTGATGCCTTTTTGTAGCAGCAAGACATGATGAGAGCAATCAAGGCTTCAGGATGCCAAATTTACAGCAAGTCAGTCAAATTATCAGATAAACATTTCCTTTGAAAGATGAGCTTCACTCTCCAGTCTGAGGACTGCTTCCCTTGTAACAGTGCCAAAAGGCAAAGTATATTGAATAGGATATATTCTCCAAAACACTTATTTTTCCTGACATGACTAAATTGAGAAAAGTTACAAGAACTCTGCGTTTCTCCAGGGAAACAGAATAGAGATAAAGACAGTGGAAAGAAAATGAAGGAGAGAGGGAGAGAGATATTATGAGTGCTAGTACTATTTACTTTCATAAATTCTGTATTCACCCTATTTTGATGGTTACTAAGTCTGAAATTTACTAGGTAGGTAAGAAGACTGGAGACCTAAGGAAAGGTAACATTGTTGCAGGATTTAGTTCAAAGGAAATGTAGAGAGAGAATTCCACTTTCCTTGGGAGCACATGGGTTTCTCTTAAAGGCCTCAGCTGATTAGATGAAGCTGATCTATATTATGGAGGTTAATCTAGTCATTCCAAGTACTAGTTTAAATGTTAATCATATCTAAAAAGTACATTCAAATATAGAAACATCTGCACTTGCATTTGATTAAACAGCAGCATACCACAGTTTACTATGTTGACACATGAAATTAACTGATACTACTTATAATATGCCTAATTTTGAAGGCTTATAAATTCGTCATGTTCTTTAATATAATCTTCTTCTCTTTTCTTCATTTAACACTCCACAAATCCATTGTAACTCCTCCCCAGTCATTCAACAAGTGGGAATAGTAATACTAACCATCATGTACCATAACTGTCATTTACAACAACATTACTTTCACAATGAATGCTTAAGCTTCATAGAAAAATTTTATGGTATTTTCAATATCTGCTTTTACTTTGATATGGCATATCTATTCTCTCCTATTCTAGTCCCTCCCCTGCCTGTAGTCTTTATTTTCAGGTTCTCATACCTCACCGAGGATTCTTGAGGATTTAAGAATCCCACAAGCCACCACCTAAGGCTGAAAAGGCCAGTAAGAAATTTGATGGATACTTCATTATAGATGGGCTTTGGAGATACAAAATTGCTCGTCCTCTCTTTGGTAAATGACTTAGAATTGTGTCCACAACCTTTGTGAAGTTGTATATTAGAGTTACAGAAAATTTTGAAAGGATAGCCCCATCTCAATGGATTATTAGGGCACCAGATCAGATGGGTTGCACAGGATAGAATAGGAAGAAGCACTTTGGATTTATAAGGACATGTGTCCAGGCTGCTACTTTTGGGAATACATGTGAGAAATTAATATGCAGAGGAAAAAAACTGCAAATTGTGATTTTAGAGATAAAGTACACCCATAAGTAAGAAAACACTGTCCCGGGGAAATAGCTAAGAATATAATTTTCAGGAAAATATCACTTCTGAATACTGATTTTTCCCTTCAATTCATACCCCTAGTAATTTAGACTTTGTGGAAAGATGTTAATCACACATTTACACTTGACAGGTTTAAGGGAAAGTATTCAAAAAAGAAAGATGAGTGTTAGGGACACAGGAAATAATTGCAGTGTACAATTCATAATAGAAAATATAATTGAGGATAAACCATGGGAATGTAGTCACTGTATGAAAGCTTTCAGGCCTAACTCAGAACTTACATATAGCCCAGCAGTAACCAATTATCTTGTGTGCAAATGGAAAATGCTTCTATCTACAAAGAAAGCCACCATGTGTAACAGGTATGAGAAAGTCTTCTACTGCAAGGCTGAATTCACAAAGACATCACAGAAATCACACTGGGAAGAAACTGCATGGATGTACTTACTGTGGGAAAGCCTTTTCACATAAGTCAGTCCTCATCAAATATCAGAAAATTCACACTGCTTTTTTATGTGTTACATTTGCTGGGGATATCAGAGAACACACGGAGGAGAGACACTTTGTACCTTTATGAGCAGTGAATGTAGGAAGGCTTTTAGCAAGAAATCATACATTAATGTACATTGGGAAAGGCACACAAGAGAACCTCCTTATTACAGAGAGTATGGATGTCCCTTCAGCCAGAAATCATGCATCAGAACACACTGCAGAACATGGATAGAAGACAAAAGTCTATGGAGTCTGAGAATATGGCAAAGCTGTCCACCAGAAGCCAGTCCTAGTAGGTACATAAAAACATTCAGGCTAGGAAGAACATTTACATAATAGAAAAATAATTATAGGAAAATGTTGAGTAAGATGCTCAACTTCATTATATATAGAGGAATTAATCCATAGAAGAGAGTTTTTAGTTTAGTGAATTTGTGTTAAGTATTTTGGCATAAAGGATATCATGCTAAATTTTTATAGAAAATGTGGTTCAAATTTTTATAGAAAATACTTTATAAAATATAAACATAATCACCTTCTCAGGCTTGAAAACCTATAAAGATGGATTAAATGGAATGAGAACAGACTATGAAATATATGTAAAGACCAACAGGCATATTATGATGCATTCCATAGTAAGTTATATAATAAACACTGTTTATGTTTTTTGAATATCTAAACTTTATATAAAGAGTGATTCCAGTATTGCTTAAAATATTTCTACCCATAGACCACACTTGCCAATATATTTTATGTAATTAGAATAGGATTAACACTAAAGAAGTTTGAAAAACAAATCCATACAAGTTTTATTCATGAATACAAGAAAAAAAAATATAAGAAAAATAATAGCATGTAGAATTCAATAAAAATATAAACAATGATTATCATAATTATCCACCAAGAATTTCTCCTAAAATTCAGAACCTAGTCACTAGGAAGAAAAATAACCAAAAAACTAACAGTTTAAAGGAGAAAAGTCATCTGTGGGGTATACATATAAGATATTTAATAGAATTTGCAAGCATTTCTAATTTATGAAATATAAATTACATTGCAACTGATAATAATTACATAAAGAGTGTTTCTACACAAACCACAAAACAAATACTTGGCTTAAGCTGTTTTTTAATCAGGATTCAATAGTACAAATGTTATACTAAAGAATGTCCATCATCATGTACTATTACTAAATATGGGGAATTTCAGTCCTGGAGATTTGAGTGAAGGCAATAAAAGAGAAAACTAAATAATTTTGGTAAACAATATAATAAAAGGACAAAAATGTCCCTTTTTTTATCATGGCATAAGTATATACAAGTAAGTAAAGAGGCTGTAATACTTTTTTTCAAACAAATTTTTTTTCCTGCAGTAACAGTAAGTACATATTAATGCATATGTGCTTTTTTGATACCTGGAGTTAAAGAACTTGAGGGGCTACTTCTGATGCTCCCTGACATGATACTAATATATTGCTGGTTGAAGAACCTTTTTTATTTAAAGAACCTTTTTTTTAAACTTTTATTTAATGAATATAAATTTCCAATGTATAGCTTATGGATTACAATAGCTTCCCCCTCCCATAACTTCCCTCCCACCCGCAACCCTCCCCTCTCCCCTTCCATTTGCATCAAGATTCATTTTCAATTCTCTTTATATACAGAAGATCAATTTAGTATAAAGATTTCAACAGTTTTGATTGAAATCTTTATAAAGAACCTTTTTTTTTAAATATTAATGATTTATAAGATTTAATACCACCATTTACCATAATTCTAGTTTGCTTTTGAATTTTTCTATGTGTTTATTAATGTACATGTGTGATTCATTTACTTAAAATATATTTAAATTGCATTTAATCTAGTCAAACATAATTTTCCTACTGTAATGACTTCCATAGTCTGCACATCTACAAAGGCACCCCAAACATGATGGCATTCTGTTTCAATGGGCTCTTTTCTCATGATTCTCTATGTAAAATTATCTTCAGTTTTCTTTGTAATAGTTGCATGAGATCTTTATAAGTGTGAACTCTTTTTTCAAATCTGCCAAGTTTCTACCATTTTTAAATAATATAAATTTTCTTTTTTTAACTTTTATTTAATAGATATAAATTTCCAAAGTACAGTTTATGGATTACAATGGCTTCCCCCTCATAACTTCCCTACCACCCACAACTCTCCCAACTCCTGCTCCCTCTCCCATTCCATTCACATTGATTCATTTTCACTTATCTTCATATACAGAAGATCAATTTAATATATATTAAGTAAAGATTTCAACAGTTTGCACCCACACTGAAACACAAAGTGTAAAATACAATTTGAGTACTAGTTATAGCATTTATTCACATTGTACAACACATTAAGGACAGAGATCCTACAAGGGGAGTAAGTGCACAGTGACTCCTGTTGTTGACTTAACAAATTGACACTCTTGTTTATGGCGTCAGTAATCACCCAAGGTTCTTGTCATGAGTTGCCAAGGATATGGAAGCTTTTTGAGTTCACCAACTCTGATCTTATTTAGATAAGGTCATAGTCAAATTGGAAGTGCTTTCCTCCCTTCAGAGAAAGGTACCTCCTTCTTCGATGGCCCGTTCTTTCCACTGGGATATCACTCACAGAGATCTTTCACTTAGTTTTTTTTGTTGTTTTGTTTTATTTTGTTTTGTTGTTGTTGTTGTTGTTGTTGTTTTGCCAGAGTGTCTTGGCTTTCCATGCCTAAAATACTCTCATGGGATCTTCAGCCAGATCTGAATGTCTTAAGGGTTGATTCTGAGGCCAGAGTGCTATTTAGGACATCTGCCATTCTATGAGTCTGCTGTGTCTCCTGCTTCCCATGTTGGATCGTTCTCTCCTTCTTAATTCTATCAGTTAATATTAGCAGACACTGGTCTTGTTTATGTGATCTCTTTGACTCTTAGACCTATCATTATTATCAACTGTGAACTGAAATTGATCACTTGGACTAGTGAGATGGCATTGGTACATGCCACATTGATGGGGTTGAATTGGAATCCCTTGGCACATTTCTAACATTACCTTTTGGGGAAAGTCAGATTGAGCATGTGCCAAACTATACATCTCCTCCCTCTCTTAATCTCACTCTTATATTTAACAGAGATCACCTTACAGTTAAATTTAAACACCTAAGAATAACTGTGTGTAAATACAGAGTTCAACCTATAGTATTAAGTAGGACAAAAAAATACTAAAAGGAATAAAGTGTTAAGTTGTTCATCAACAGTCAGGACAAGGGCTGATCAAGTCACTGTTTCTCATAGTGTCCATTTCATTTCAACATGTTTCCTTTTAGGTGCTTGGTTAGTTGTCACCAATGAGGGAGAACATATGATATTTGTCTCTTTGGGATTGGCTTAATTCACTCAGAATGATGTCTCTCAGATTCCTCCATTTTGTTGCAAATGACCAGATTTCATTGTTTTTTACTGCTGTATAGTATTCTATAGAATACAAGTCCCATAATTTCTTTATCCAATCTACAGTTGATGGGCATTTAGGTTTATTCCAGGTCTTAGCTATTGTGAATTGAGCTGCAATAAACATTACAGTGCAGACCGCTTTTTTTGTTTGCCAATTTAATTTCCATTGGGTAAATTACAAGGAGTGGGATGTCTGGGTTGTATGGTAGGGTTCTATTCAGGTTTCTGAGGAATCTCCAGACTGACTTCCACAGTGGCTTAACTAGTTTGCATTCCCACCAACAGTGGGTTAGTGTCCCTTTGTCCCCACATCCTCGCCAGCATCTGTTGTTGGTAGATTTCTGAATGTGAGCCATTCTAACTGGGTGAGGTGAAACCTCATTGTGGTTTTGATTTGCATTTCCCTGATTGCTAGTGATCTTGAACATTTTTTCATGTGTCCGTTGGCCATTTGGATTTCCTCTTTTGGAAAATGTCTATTGAGGTTCTTAGCCCTTCTCTTCAGTGGGTTGTTTGTTTTGATGTTGTGGAGTTTCTTGATCTCTTTGTAGATTCTGGTTATTAATCCTCTATCTGTTCCTCTATCTGTTGCATAGGTTTCAAATATTTTTTCCCATTCTGTCAGTTGCCTCTTCACTTTCCTGACTTTTTTTTTTTTTGCAGTATAGAAACTTTTCAATTTGATGCAATCCCAATAGTTAATTTTGGCTTTGACTGCCTGTGTCTCCAGGGTATTTTCCAAGAAGTCTTCACTGGAGCCTATATTTTGCAGTTTTTCTCCAATGTTGTCTAATAATTTAATCTTGTCGGGTCATAGATTTAGGTTTGTAATCCATGTTGAGTGGATTTTTGTGGCTGAATGGATTAATGAACAAAACCCATCTATTTGCTGCTTACAAAAAGAAACACATGTTTCCAACAAAGATGCATGCAGAATGAAAGTGAAACGTTGGGAAAAGATATTCCATGCCAACAGAAACCAAGAAAAAAGTTGGGGTAGCCATATTAATAAGAGACAAAATAAAGTTTAACACAAAAACTATTAACATAGACACATAGGGCACTATATAATGATTAAGAGATCCATTCAACAGGAAGATGTAACTATTATAAATGTATATGCACCTAATTACAGGGCACCACTTTATTTAAAAGATATGTTAAGGGACTTAAAGGGAGACTTAGACTCCAATACAATAGTACTGGGGGACTTCAATACTCCACTCTCAGAAGTAGACAGATAAACTGGACAGAATATGAACAAGGAAACAGCAGATGTAATCGACACTATAGCCCAAATGGATCTAACAGATATCTACAAAACTTTCAATCCTACACTTAAAGAATTTATGTTTTTCTCAGCAGTGCATGGAACCTATTCTAGGATTGACCACATACTAGGCCATATAGCAAGTCTCAGCAAATTCAAAAGAATTAGAATCATACCATGCAGCATCTCAGACCACAGTGGAATGAAGTTGGAAATTAGCAACTCAGGAATACCTAGAGCATATGCAAACACATGGAGATTGAACACCATGCTCCTGAATGAACACTGAGTCATAGAAGAAATCAAAAGAGAAATCAAAAACTTTCTGGAAGTAAATGAGGATAACAGCACAACATATCAAAACTTATGGGATACAGCAAAAGCAGTGTTCAGCGGAAAGTTTATATCAGTAGGGGCCTACATCAAGAAATTGGAAAGGCACAAAATAAATGAGCTTTCAATACAGCTCAAGGATGAGAAAAACTGCAGCAAACCAGACCCAAATTTAGTAGGAGAAAAGAAATAATTAAAATCAGAGAAGAAATCAACAGGATTGAATCAAAAAAAAAAAAAAACTACAAAAATCAGTGAAACGAGGAGCTGGTTTTTGAAAAAAATAAACAAAATTGACACCCCACTGGCCCAACTAACTAAAAAAAAAAAAAGACCCAAATCAATAAAATCAAGGTGAGAAAGGGAATGTAACAACAGACACCACAGAAATAAAAAGAATTATCAGAAATTACTACAAGGACTTGTATGCCAGCAAACAGGGAAATCTTTCAGAAATTGATAGATTCCTGGACACATGCAACCTACTTAAATTGAACCATGAAGACAAAGAAAACCTAAACAGACCCATAACTGGGACAGACATTGAAAAAGTAATAAAGGCCCTCCCAACAAAGAAAAGCCCAGCACCAGATGGATTCACTGCTGAATTCTACCAGACATTTAAAAAGAACTAACTCCAATTCTTCTGAAACTATTCAGAACAATTGAAAGATATGGAATTCTCCCAAATTCTTTCTATGAAGCCAGCATCACCTTAATCCCTAAGCTGGAAAAAGATGCAGCACTGAAAAAATTACAAACCAGTATCCCTGATGAACCTAGATACAAAAATCCTCAATAAAATTCTGGCCAATAGAATGCAACAACACATCAGAAAGAGCATCCACCCAGGCCAAGGGGGATTTATCCCTGGTTTGCAGGGATGGTTCAATGTTCACAAATAAATTTTCTTTTATATAATAATGTATGCATCTTTCTGACTCATAAATTCAAAATCCTGTATATCAGAGTTTCATTTTTATCATTTTTAAACTGTGATATCTGCTAAGTAATCCACTTCCTGTGTGTAAGTTTAGCTGTAATTGCCTTATACCATTATCGTGAGCGTGCTGTCCTATTTCCTTGCTTATGAAAGCCTACCTCCCTTCCAGCTTTATTTCTATCCTTTCTCCCTTTCACACAATCTCAGTATCTCCACATATATTTATTACTTTCCTTTTGGCTTTTTGAGCTTTTATTAGTTGTGTAATCTTATACCCCATTGCAAATTTTTCATTAATTTGGATTTTTAATGTTTAGATTTATTATTCACATTATCTTTGTCTGTTTTTACCCTTTCTACTCATTTCTCATGTAATCACAAACTGTGTTCCATGGCCCTCATATAAATGTTGTTATATTTTTCTAAGAGCATCATTACCATAGTGATATATTAATATTCTGAATTCCTAATGCCTACATATAATTAAAGTTCTCAGTTTGAGAGTTGTATGTGTGTGTGTATATATATATGTATACACATACATACTTCTTGGTCGGTTGAAACAGCTCATACTTTTACCACTTTCCCATGATCACCAAATGCAGCCTAATGAACTTCAGCAATTTTTGATGTCATTGATTTTACTATTTTTTTTTCCTGGGCAATCCAGAAGGGGCTGCTATTTATTTTCACTTTTGGGTCAATGCAGCAAGAAGTAACAGTAGATGAATGGGAGACTGTTTCTTCAGAAACAAACAAAATAAGACAGGGAAAATAAGTTGTTGTGAATTAGCATTAATGATTTGAGTTTTTTGGTGATGCCACAGAGTGTGGAAATGTAGTTTGTTCTCCAAGAGATAATATGACTGCTAGATAATAAGATATAAAGATATCTTGTTCTCATGCTGTATGTCATAAAAATCTGCAGTAATTATATCTATGTAGACATATATTTTTCTTGGTCCATTTCAACCAACATGTGAAAGAAACACTTAAAGTCTACTTGCTAATTATCACAAGTGTTCATTTTCCAAATGAGGCAATTAAAGAAGATTTAATTACAAATTTAAATTGTAAAAAATGAGTACTTCCTAATGGCATTGTCAAACAGTTAGCAATGTAAATACAATTGTAATCATGTATTTTGATGAATAAATACATTAACTGAAGGTTTTCAGAAATGTGTCTGTCCAGCCATAAATTTGAAGTTAACATAAACTCATAGGCTCTTCTAAGTAAATGCACAAAATATGAGAAACTTACTAAATTTTTTCAAAGAAGCCAAACATATAATAAAGTAAAGAACTATTTCTAGCTGTTTTGAGTGGTAAAATTGCCATAGGGACATTTTATCCCATATTGGTTGTCAGATCAATGCACTAGTTATTCTCACATAATAGCAAAATCCCCAGGCATGACTGAGAGAATTGAAAGTTACAAAACACAACGGTACTGAAATGGTTTTGTCACTTGTTTAGGGACAATGGTAAATTCACAGCTGTTTGCTCAATATGTTCTTATAAAATGTCTATATTATTTGCCAGAAAAATGAGTTGAAACCAACGAACACTGCACTTAGGATCCATCTTCCTAATCAACAAACTGCAATCCTTCAATTGCATTTCTGAATATTGAGCAAGAATACTACTGTTGATTAAATCTTTAATAATGAAACAGTGTCTTGAGTGTGAAACTCATCCTACGTAGATATTTTCTATCTCTGAGTAATAGATAATGACCTTTATTTAAGAGCCATCTCATAAATACCTGTCAAGGATGGAGAACCATTATTCTGCCAAGGGCTATTTGGATATTTATAACATCAATCCTGGGTCATACAGAATGATTAACATAAAAATTAGCCTGCTATAGATTCATTGAATTTTGAGTTCCACCTGTGATTTTATGGGCCTTTTATCGCCCAAAGGCTAAACATTCCCCACCCATGATTACCCTCTGCTTCAAAAAGACATTAACCATGCAACTTCATTTTTCTACAAAACTTGATGCATTTATTCATGTCAGGCTAGAACCAGAGCCACAGATAAGAATAGAAAAGAAGAAACCCAGGATTATAAGTGTACAATACATGAGGGAAATGGAACTTTACTGTTTTTACCCCCAAGAGACACTCTTTAGAACCTGTGGTATATTCTACAGAATTTAATCATATTAATAGGGCAAAGTAATAATGAAATCTATTTCAAAGAAGCACCGGTACACTTGAAGGTCCAGGTAACAAGTGTATTTAAAGGATTGGGACAAGAAATTTTATTTTAGCTACTCTTGAGAGTATGCTAATTTACAATTATATTTTGCCAGATTGGCTTGAGCTTGTGATTATTGAATAAACTGAAAGTATATTATTATAAAACTGAAAAAATAAGAAAGGAAGAAGGATGCAGGGTGGAAGCAAGGGTGGGATAGATGGTAGGATGGGAAGTAACCTTATGATCTTAAATCTGTATGTATGAATTAGATGAAATTTGTTCACCTTATATAAATAAAAATATTTAAAAATGATCCAGTATTTTCCAAGTATTACCTGTGAGTAAGGCCAGGAAATATATATTAATAAATTGGCAAATAAAAGAGCTGTCTGCACCTCAATGTTTATTGCAGCTCAATTCACAATAGCTGAGACATGGAATCAACATAAATGCCCAACAACAGTAGACTGGATAAAGAAATTATGGGATATGTACTCTATAGAATAGTATACAGCAGTAAAAAAAAAAAGAAAGAAAGAAATCCGGTCATGTGCAACAAAATGGAGGAGTCTGAGAGACATCATGCTGAGTGAATTAAGCCAGTCCCAAAGAGACAAATATCATATGTTCTCTCTGATTGGTGACAAAGGAAACCTGCTGAAGTGAAATGGACACTATGAGAAACAATGACTTGAAGAGTCCTTGTCCTTACTGTCGAGGAACAATTTACTACTTTATTCCTCTTAGTTTTTGTTGTTGTTGTTGTTGTTCTACTTAATACTATTGGTTGAACTCTTTAACACACAATTATTCTTAAGTGTTTAAATTTAACTGAAAAGGGATCCCTGTTAAATATAAGAGTGAGAGTAAGAGAGGGAGGAGATGTACAGTTTGGCACATGCGCAATCTGACTTTCCCCAAAGGTAGAGTTAGAAACGTGCCATGGGATTCCAATACAATCTCATCAATGGGGCATGTACCAATGCCATCTCACTAGTCCAAGTGATCATCTTCAGTTCACAATGATGACTCTGATAGGTCTAAGAGTCAAAGGGATCACATAAACAAGACTAGTGTCTGCGAATACTAGCTGATAGAATTAAGAATGGAGAGAACGATCCAACATGGGAAGCGGGATACACAGCAGACTCATAGAATGGCAGATGTCCTAAATAGCACTCTGGCCTCAGAATCATCCCTTAAGGCATTCAGATCTGGCTGAAGATCACATGAGAGTATTTTAGGCATGGAAAGCCAAGACACTCTGGCAAAAAAAAAAAAAAAAAACTAAATGAAAGATCTCTGCAAGTGAGATCTCAGTGGAAAGAACAGGCCATCTAAGAAGGAGGTAACTTTCTTTGAAGGGAGGAAAGCACTTCCAATTTGACTATGACCTTATCTAAATAAGATCAGAGTTGGTGAACTCAAAAAGCTTCCATATCCTTGGCAACTCATGACAAGAACCTTGGGTGATTACTGACGCCATAAACAAGAGTGTCAATTTGTTAAGTCAACAACAGGAGTCACTGTGCACTTACTCCCCTTGTAGGATCTCTGTCCTTAATGTATTGTACTATGTGAGTTAACGGTAAAACTGGTACTCAAACAGTACTTTATACTTTGTGTTTCAGTGTGGGTGCAAACTGTAGAAATATTTACTTAGTATATACTAAAATGATCTTCTGCATATAAAGATAATTGAAAATAAATCTTGATGTGAATGGGATGGGAGAGGGAGTGGGAGATGGGATGTTTGCAGTTGGGAGGGAGGTTATGGGGGGAAAAAGCCACTATAATCCGAAAGTTGTACTTTGGAAATTTATACTTATTAAATAAAAGTTAAAAAAGAATATCAATGAAAGAATCTTTATATGAGAGAGAGGATGAAACAAATAGAAAAAAATTAAATCCACATATCACTAATTAAATATCAAGGAACAGTGTTTTTTTTTTTTTTTCTTCTTTTTACTATTATTGAACTCTTTACTTAGTGGGTCTTTTTTAAATTGTACTTGTTGAGCAGCTTATTTAATTTACAATTAATCCTTTGTTTATCATATAAATTTAAAATATTTTATATTAAAAATTAAATGAAGAAAGGAAGGAAAGGCAAAAAAGAGAAAGAAGAGAGAGAGAGGTAGCAGAGAATGAAAGAGGGAAGTATCATTATATTCTCAGAATTTGGGGTCCAGCATTGTGGTAGAACAGGTAAATGCCACTGGTTCTGATGCTGCCATCTCTTAAGGGCACAGGTTCATGTCCTGGCTGTTCCACTTCTTATTCAGCTCCTTGTTAGTGGCCTGGATAAAGCAGCAGATGATGGCCCACGTGTTTTGACCCCTGCCACCCAAATGGGAATCCAGATGAAGCTCTTGGTTCTAGCTTCAGCCTAACTAAACTTTAGCCTTTGTGGCCATCTCAGGGACTGAACCAGTGAACTTGATTGAAGAGCTCTCTTTCTCTATCTCTGTGTCTCTCGCTATCTCTCTCTCTCTCTCTGTAACTTTTTCAAATAAATAAATATTAAAAAAGAATTATACCTAAGAACTATATTGTCAGTTTTCTTTATATCACCTATTAACATGAGAATCATATTGTAGTAATTATCATGTATTTTGAAGTGGTGGGAGAATCAAATATATTTTAAAAATCCCTAAAAGAAACATATGCACACACACAAATGTTGAAGTAAAAAGTTGGCAGTGCTAAGTAACTAAAAAAAAGTAAGCATTTCACACACACATATACTCATGTAAACTGGAAATTATTTTTGTTGCTGTTTAGTAGACTAGTCAAAATTAAGATTCAGCTCTTTTACTGTTCATATTTTCACCAATACCAATTAGTAGGAGCTTACTAGGTTTTAATATTAAGATATTATTTTATCTCTCCACTTCAGATGTAAATAAGAATAAAAAATATAAACAAATCCACAAATTACCTATTTAGCAAAATGAAGAGAAAACTCAATATGTAAGTTGTGTAAATATTGCTAAAATATTTTTACCAACAGAGTCACCAGGCAAGTGTCCAAAAAGAAAGATTTGAATGCCACAGTGCTTAGGAAATCTCTTTAGATAGGTATAAATGTGAAGATTTATGCCATAAAAAAGAGAAATCAACCTTTAGAGAGCTGATGATCCCAAAGAAACCACTACCCTCTGTTTTGATCTGCCAAGACATTCCCTCTCAGAGCTTTTGCACAAATAGAAGTTGTACTTGGTGAGACACCAGACAAGACAGATATGTGCCTAAATTTCTAATGTGTTCTATGGGTTTTAATTTTGACAAAAAAAGAATAAACATTTTAATAAATAAAAAAGTTATGCTTATGTTTAGCTAAACTCAATGAATTTTAACAAGTAGAAGTAATTCAGGAAGTTTTCTCTGATCACAGTGTAATGAAACAAAAAATTCATAAGAAAATCAAACAATTTTTTTAAAATATGAATAAAATTATCTCCTGAGTAAATCTTTAGATTTCCTAGAATACAGCAATCATTGAAACATTATATATCACAAAGTATGAGATAAGCACATGACATAAGGCATAAGGCAGCATGCAGAGGGAAAATACTGATCTTACTTCTGAAAAGGATAATAGTCAACAATTTAGGTAGCTGCCTAAAAAGTGTTTTAAAAAGACAAAATAAGCCGAATAAAAATAAAATTCATAGGGTCTGGATTAGAAAATGTCAGGATACTTTAGTGTCCTGTTTCATTTTATTTTTTGCTTTGTGTGATGCTGTCAATCATAAGTAAACACAGAAATAGATCCATGTCCAGACAGCTTTTTAGTTTGCCAATTTAATTTCCTTTGGGTAAATTCCAAGGAGTGGGATGGCTGGGTTGAATGGTAGGGTTCTATTCAGGTTTCTGAGGAATCTCCAGACTGACTTCCATAGTGGCTTAACCAGTTTGCATTCCCACCAACAGTGGGTTAGTGTCCCTTTTTCCCCACATCCTCTCCAGCATCTACTATTGGTAGATTTCTGAATGTGAGCCATTCTAACTGGGTGAGGTGAAACCTCATTGTGGTTTTGATTTGCATTTCCCTGATTGCTAGTGATCTTGAACATTTTTTCATGTGCCTGTTGGCCATTTGGATTTCCTCTTTTGAAAAATGTCTATTGAGGTCCTTGGCCCATCTCTTAAGTGGGTTGTTTGTTTTGATGTTGTGGAGTTTCTTGATCTCTTTGTAGATTCTGGTTATTAATCCTTTATCTGTAACATAGTTTGCAAATATTTTTTCCCATTCTGTCGGTTGCCTCTTCACTTTCCTGACTGTTTCTTTTGCAGTACAGAAACAATCCCAAATGTTAATTTTGGCTTTGACTGCCTGCATCTCCAGGCTCTCTTTGAGGAAGTTTTTGCCAGTGCCAATATCTTGCAGGGTTTCTCCAATGTTCTCTAATAATTTGATGGTGTCGGGTCATAAATTTAAGTCTTTAATCCATGTTGAGTGGATTTTTGAGTAAGGTGTAAGGTAGGGATCTTGCCCTGTAGTATGTCCTGAACTCTGGTATTGTGATGCCTCCAGCTTTGTTTTTGTTGTACAAGATTGCTTAAGCTATTCGAGGTCTCCTGTGCCTTCATATGAATTTCAGCATCATTTTTTCCAGATCTGAGAAAATGCCTTTGGTATTTTGATTGGTACTGCATTGAATGTATAAATCGCTTTTGGGAGAATGGACATTTTGATGATGTTGATTCTCCCAACCCATGTGCATGGAAGATTTTTCCATTTTTTTGGTATCCTCTAGTATTTCTTTAAGGTTTGGTAATTCTCATTGTAGAGATCTTGAACGTCCTTGGTTAAGTTTATTCCAAGGTATTTGATTGTTTTTGTAGCTATTGTGAATGGGATTGATCTTAGAAATTCTTCCTCAGCCGTGGCATTGCCTGTGTATACAAAGGCTGTTGATTTTTGTGCATTGATTTTATATCCTGCTACTTTGCCAAACTCTTCTATGAGTTTCAATAGTCTCTTAGTAGAGTTCTTTGGATCCCCTAAATAAAGAATCATATCATCTGCAAAGAGGGATAGTTTGAGTTCGTCCTTCCCAATTTGTATCCCTTTAATTTTCTTTTTCTTGACTAATAGCTCTGGCTAAAACTTCCAGAACTATATTGAATAGCAGTGGTGACAGTGAGAATCCCTGCCTGTTACCAGATCTCAATGGAAATGCTTCCAACTTTTCCCCATTCAATAGGATACTGGCCGTGTGTTTTTCATAAATTGCTTTGATTGTATTGAGGAATGTTCCTTCCTTACCCAGTTTGCTTAGAGTTTTCATCATGAAAGTGTGTTGTATTTTATCAAATGCTTTCTTTCTCTGCGTCTATTGAGAGAATCATATGGTTTTTCTTCTGCAGTCTGTTAATGTGGTGTATAACATTGAATGTTTTGCGAACATTGAACCATCCCTGAATACCAGGGCTAAATCCCACTTGGTCTGGGTGGATGATCTTTCTGATGTGTTGTTGCAATCTATTGGCCAGAATTTTATTGATGATTTTTGCATCTATGTTCATCAGGGATATTGGTCTGTAATTCTATTTCAATGCTGCATCTTTTTCTGGCTTAGGGATTAAGGTGATGCTGGCTTCATAAAAAGAATTTGGGAGGATTCCCACTTTTTCAATTGTTCTGAATAGTTTGAGAATAATTGGAGTTATTTCTTCTTTAAATGTCTGGTAGAATTCAGCAGTGAATCCATCTGGTCCTGGCCTTTTCTTTGTTCGGAGGGCCTTTATTAGTGTTTCAATTTCTATCTCAGTTATGGGTCTGTTTAGGTTTTCTATGTCTTCCTGGCTCAATTTAGGTAGGTTGCATGTGTCCAGGAATCTATCCATTTTGATCTTCTGCATATAAAGATAATTGAAAATGAATCTTGATGTGAATGGAATGGGAATGGGTGCAGGAGATGGAAAGGGAGAGAGTGGGAGGGAAATTATGGGGGGGGGGAGAGCCATTGTAATCCTTAAACTGTACTTTGGAAATTTATATTTACTAAATAAAAAAAAAGAAATAAAGTAATAGATCCATGTCTCTCTTAAAGTGAGTGTCTATTATTAAATGTCTAGAATCTAATAATATGTAGAAATACAAAAATGGTATTTACGACTAACTGTATTTAATGAATACCCTCTCACATGGAATATAAATGAATCATAATGACTAAAAACTGAAATCCTAAGGGATATGCAAATTCCTCACTCTTGCCATGTTTAAAACAATCTTCACTCAAATCTGGTTCCTAATATATGACTCCTACTTTATTGTTACAAAGGAAAAAGAATACATGATTCTGCAAACCTTCAGAGATAGGTGATCAAATGTTACTGACCCAGCCTTTTTATTTCACTCAGAAAAGTTAGGAGCCATTGGAGCTCCCTCACTGAATTCAGCAAGACTTCAGGGGATTCTTTGCTCCAACAGAAAATGCCCCTGAGGTCTACGCCTTATCTCTGGGGAGAGGGACAAGTCCATATTGCTTTTATACACCGTCTCCATTGCCAAGGTTGTCATCTGCTGCATCCCTGTATTGACACTCACGTCCCCGTGTCACGTGCAGTGTGGCCGTACCACTGGCAGCCTCCTGTTGCCACTTCCCTTTCCTTCCCTTCAGGCCCTTTACAGCAACTCCTGTCCCTCAGATGAGATAGACTTGCAGAAAAGAAAACAACAGAAATGACTCCAGACAGACAAACATGCCTCACAGCACATGCATGACTCTTTCATGTTTTCATGATCTGGAAGCAACAAGCAGGCTCAAACTACCCTGGACTCATCCCTGATATACCTTTTGGTTTCCCCTCACTGGGAGCCAGATGGGAGCAAGCACCTTAACTTTCTCAGAAGAATGAAACCTCGGACTGCCTGTTTCAAATTTGGGGAATGCTTCATTTAGAGAATTCTTAGTTTGGAGAATTTATTGGATCACAAATAAAATTAGAAAAACTCTGCAGCAGGTGCTTATTTTTTCTTCAGTTTTCAATTTCCTACCTCAGTTATCTAAACCGCTTTCCTTTATCTTAAGCCAGTGGTTTCCCTAAATGTAATTAGAAACATTTGGGAATGGGGACTTTAAAATAACAGATGATTGAATTTATATCCCAGATCTCTGGGTACAGGGGCATAGAATCTGTTCATTGTTATTTGTTTTTAATCTCTATGTTATTTGTGCAGCCATGAGTGATACGTGAGACCGTCTGCACAGCCATACCTGTTGACAGCTCCAAATAATAATACTATGCTTGAAAATGTCTGGGTTCTTAAAGAGAACCTTACTTAAGAGAAAATGTTTTACTGTGTTATACTTGTGGAAATGAAAATTTATGTATTCATGCATTTATCTACTTTTTAAAAATGCTTACTCATTTTTAAAACTTATTTGAAAGTTAGAGAGAAAGAGAGTCATTCTTTCATCTCCTATTTTACTCCCCAAATGACTGAAACAGCAGGGTCTTGGCAAGGCTGATAACAGGAGAAAAGGACTGTATCTGCATCTCCCATGTGTGTAAAAGTGACTCAGGTCATTTAGCCATCACCTGCTACTTCCCAGACACATTGGCAGGAAGCTGGATTAGATGTGTGCTTCCTAGATGTTGGCTTAATCCCCTGCACCACAACAACTAAGCTCTAAACTACTTTTTGGATTAATAAAGGGAATCAATATTCCATCACTGCAAATTCCCTAAAAACAAGAATGGGATCTGTTTTGCTGTGTTGTTCTGGGCCAGTTACTACCTGACAAGTTACCTGGGTTCCATAGAAGTGTAGAATGAATGAACTGTTAATATAATAACCAATACATAAATGATATTTGTGGCCCCAGTCTTGTTCTCTAATTTAAGCTCCAGATTCATATACTTAGAATCATTGTAAAATTAAATCCTGATTTTCCCTGCAAAATGTCTGATTCCATAGCTTTCAGCTTCATCCCCAGAAACTTCTGAGTACGTCACATCCTTCTTTGCCAGTGGCTGAAGCCCAAAATGTCTGATTCATCACTCATCCATCACTCTTTATCTATTTATTATCAAAAAGAAGGCCCAAAGTGAACTTTGCTGGTTATACCTCCAAGAATATTCTTGAACTCAACCTGTCTTCTCATGCTTTCATTCTAGTTAGGGCTTCCCGTTTAGCTCTCTGGACTACTGATATTATGTCCTGTGTCCTCTTTAGTTCATTCACAGCACAACAGGAAAAGCAATCTTGGTTTTCACATCTTATATAAATTCAGATGCCGCTTATCCATTTGAAATATACCAGTCAATAGTTTTTGTATTTTTAAGATGTGTAACCATCACCACAATTTCAGAATGTTTTCATTATCTAATAGGGAAGCCATGCTCCAATCAGCTAGCACTCTTGCTTCCTTCCCACCCTCCCTCCTTAACAGCCCTAAGAAACAATGCTAGAGCAGTTTCCTGTTCCGGGCTTTCATATAAAGGAAGTTACATAGCATATGCTCTTTGTGATTGGCTTTTTTTACATAGCATAATGTTTGCAATGTTCATCCCACTATAGTATTCCTCAGTACAGTGGTTTCTCAGTATCTGAATTGGTTCCAGGACCCCGAATGGCACCAGAATCAGAATACTCAAGTCCTTGGGCTAACATAACATAGCATATTTGCTTCTGTTTGTATAATGCAAGTGCTATGTAAATAGTTATTGTGTTGCTTACGGAATAATGGCAAGAATAAAAAAAAAACTGTATGTGTTCAGTATAAAAATATTAAGTACAGATGCAACCATCAGAGGTCCAACAACATTTTCAGTGATTGTTAACTCCGTGGATATGGAACCTTACATACACACACATACACACAGACACGATGCATATGTATGTTGTTTTTCTTCTAATATATTGTCTTTCCACATTCTACCTATTTTTAAGCTAATACTCAAATGTTCATAAAACCACCACAAATCCCTAAAGCTAACATTATCTCCATTTCTTTTGAATCTACATAGAATTATTTGGTAACATATTATTTTGTATTATACAAATAGTTTTATTTTGATGTGTATTTTTGCTGCATGGGCATTAATAACAGATAACAGGTATAGTAAGTTGTTTATTCAGTCATGATTCATCTGCTTATGAGTGCTCCCAACATACTTTGAATGAGTAAGAAAATGAGGAGAAAGATCAGATTAATTTTATTGCCCCAAATAGCACATTAATTCTAAGCACCTTTCTTACTCATCCCACCTCTCGCAGTGCCTCTCTCCATCTCCCTCTCCTCTCTCTCTTCAATAACAATTTCTCTTTAATAGGTGGGAAAATTCCATAATTAGCTTAGAGTCTCTAAAGTACTTTGAATAAAAAAAATTCACCACAAAAATTAAAGATTTTATCAGTAAGAGCAATTTTATTTTTATGATTAAATGTGTATGTGAAGAATTGGTTATGTTAATGTGGTTGGATTTTTCACTATTGAGTCTATTTGATCTGTTGTGGGATATATTTATGTCTCAACATAATGGGGATTTTTCACAACACTGTCGCAAGATATTAAATGTAATTCCTATTGGATCTGAATATAAACTGCTGTTGTTACCATGATATACTTGTTCTATTCAATTTTCCTCATTTTCTACATATTTTATTATGCTCTTTTATGATTAGAGGAGCCCATATTTTTGTAAAATAATGATTTTTTACAGGATTTTAATTGTATTGACTTCAAGTCCCATTGGACTGATGACTTCAGAAAAAATATACTTCTCCTTTTTTCTTTCTCTGTGTCCCATGTTTGATCTTTCCTTGCTGGCTCTGCACCTAATTAACTGTGGACTAGTTGTTGCACTTTACAATAGTGAGCATCTCTTTGCAATGAAATAAAACATGTTTCCTATTTTTATCACAAAATTTGGACATTTTTCTAGATTTAAGAGCAAATAATTTATCATAAGTAGCTTCTTAAAGGTCACAGGTGTTTACTATTTCATTTACCTTAAGGCTACCTCTGAAGATTAAGCTTCTCCCTAGAATGCTCTGTATTCAGAAAATTCAAGCAGCCTCAGCATCACTTACATGCTCTTTCTCACCTCATACCAGCACAGTCCTCAGCGATGCAGTGCTTATCAGATAGGTAAGCATGTGGTGTTCAACAGGAACTCTAACCAAATCAGCGTGTTTCATCTGTTTCCCTAGAATTTCCTCTAACAGAAACTTCAAAATAGACTGCCAGGTAGTTAAACACCGTATCATGCTGATTTGCAGAACTACAGATTAAACGACTTAACATAAGTGGAAAGAATGATAAACAGTTCCTTACTCTTTATGAAGTTAGTGTCAACATGACAGATGCATTAGACCGTATGCCCTCACTAACATCTTAAGTATTCTTTAGGTATTGATATTGATGCCTAAATAAAACAACATATGCATCGCCTTGTGTCTGTCATACCTTGTAAAAGTACCTCCAAAAGCATCAGAGCTCTTTTCATCTCCAGAACAAGCTGCTGAGATATGTAGTTATTATTGCTCTCTTGTATACATGATACTATTTTTCAAAAATGAAATAATTCATCTGAATATTTATGGGTTGTAGTTAGTCTGATCTAATCATAGTAATTCTTTTTTTGTATTCTGACTTGTTGATCTTTTGAACTATTACTTTTTTTTTCAATCCACAAATTTTGCTAATATCCTTGAATATTTGATAATATCATTACTATTTGAACAATTTTGACAAATTCTTACTTTATTCTACATGTGATACTGGAATCACAATAACTGTACCTGTCAGCTTATTCTTATTTAAGAAATAAAAACCAAAAAATCTTTAAAAGTATCTTTATTATGAAATATAAAACCTTAGACTCTACTCTTTCTTATTTTGTTTTGTAAGAAATTTATTAATACATCAGATTCTCAGGGTCACAGCAAATGCATGGAAATTACTACAATATAATTCTCATCAATTTTCATATCAATGTGATGGTCATACAAGAACAGATTCAGGGGGATTCACAGGTACACTTCTAAGAATATACTGATACTTTCCTGGCTCCATCCTCCCTATTCCTTTCATCCTTGCTTCCTTCTTTTCTTCCATTTTTCCTTTTTTTGTAATCTTTAAAATAACATATTATAAATTTACACTGTACTCAAAGGTTTAATGCTCACTCAATAAAGAATTCAATAGGTAAAAAGTAAAAAAGCCCATAGTTCAGCAGCAATATAGGCCAGGGCTATAAA
Organism: Lepus europaeus; assembly: GCF_033115175.1. NCBI lineage: Eukaryota > Metazoa > Chordata > Mammalia > Lagomorpha > Leporidae > Lepus > Lepus europaeus. The sequence continues at coordinate 86,928,205 of NC_084833.1, read as the reverse complement.
CAATAATCAAATAGAAATATGTCCATTTCCCTCATACATAATAAATTTTGAATATCAGATCATCAAAACTATAGTCGTCTATCATTCTTAACCATGGATTTGACAAGATATAAAACAATATATAAAAATATAACAAAAATAAAAGAATGTTTTATTTCTTCCATTTCAATAGTGCATTGCATAGTTACTCAAAAACATGCAACATGCTCACTGTCTATTAAACAAATAGAATCAAGTAGTTCTATGAATACTACTAGTCTGTGTCAGTCAAAACATGTTTTTTCTAAACCTTGTATTTCAAAACCCAAAGCATATTTTCTGGGGATTATTTCAGTATTTCTTTGAGTCAATAAATTATTAGCCTGCACAAAATTTTTAAGTACAACACTAAAGAAGACCTTACTATTAGCTAAGAATCTCATCACACTGAGCATTCAATAACAATACCATAAATATATGTATATATATGTATATATACCATATGTATATGTATATATACCATAAATATATGTATATATTTATATATACATATATGTATATGTATATATGCATAAATATGCTATATATATATATGTATATATATACTATAGCCTGCAAGCAATTTACTTTTCAGTGTGTGGATTCTCCAGTTCAGTATTTCTCTATCCTTCTCTCTCTGTTTCTGAACATTTTCTTCTTTGGCACTCACATACTCTCTTTCTCTCCCACCCCTCTCCACACACACACACACACACAAACACAGACATTCAAAACATTCATGGAAAAATTCACATTACCTTTCAATTCCATTTTAACATGAACATTTTTGAAGTCTCTCTCTCTCTCTCTCTCTCTCTCTCTCTCTCTCTATATATATATATATATATATATATATATATACAAGGTACTTTGAAAAGCTATTTTGTAGCAATACTGATACACATAGGCATTTCTTTGTTTTGTTTATTAGATTTTTTTTGTTTTTCATTTAGAACACCCACCAATAAGGGAGTATATGTGAATTTGTTTTTATAGGTGGATGACATCCCATTGTATATGCCATATTTTCTTTATCCATTTATCTGCTGATAGACACCATGATTGATTCTATATTTTGGATATTGTGAACAGTGCATCTATAAACACAGTATCGCAGTTATGTTTTTCATATGACTACTTCAAGTCTTTACTTGAATACCCAGTAGTAGGGTTTCTGGATAATGTGTCAAGTCTCTTTCTAGTCTTTTAAGAAATCTCCATACCGTTTTCTGCGGTGGCTGTGAAATTTGCATTCCCAATAACAGTGTATAGAAGTTCCAATTTCTCCACATCCTCACCACCATTTGTTACTATCTGTCTTTTGCATAGTAACCATTCTTACAGGAGTGAGATGATATATCATTGTGGTTTTGATTTGCATTTCCCTGGTGACTAGTGATGTTGAGCATCTTTCACATAATTGGTGACAATTTCCGTTCTTTTTTTCGAGAACCATCTATTGAAGCTCTTTGCCCATTTCTTCACTGGGTTGGTTGTTGTTTGTTGTTGTTGTTGAGTTTTTGAAGTTGCTGACTTATTCTGGTTATGAATCCTTTATCAGATAGGTGCCTTGGAAATCTTTTTTTTTTTTCTCCCATTCTGTTTGATGTCTCTTCTCTCTATTGGTCATTTCCCTTGCTATGCAGAAGCTTCTGAGTTTGTTATAATCCCATTTGTATAGTTTTGCTTTTGATGCCTGTGATTTGGGTTTGTTATCCAAGAAGGCAGCACCTATATCAATGCCTTGAAGGTTTTCTGCAAATTTTCTTTCAGTTACTTCAAGTATCAAGTCTCAAATTTATGTCTTTGATTCACCTTTAGTTGATTTTTATTTATGGTGAGAAGTAAGGATCTAATTATATTTGTATACATATATATACCCAGTTTGCCAGCACCCTTTATTGAAGAGAATATCCTTTTACAGTGTATGATCTGGAAACTTCTGTCAAAAAATCATCCTGTGTACATGGATTAATTTCTGGGCTCTCTATTCTGTTCCGTTGATCTAAGTGTCACGTTTTATGCCAGAACAATGCTATGTTAATTACTATAGTTTTATACTATGCTTTGAAATCAGGTATTTGATATACCCAGCTTGATTTTTTTTGTTTTTATTTTTGCTCAGAACCACTTTGTCTTCTGTGATTATAAATGGATTTCATGATTGTTTTTCCTAAATTCTCTAAAGAATGTCATTGGTATTTTGGTAGGGATTGCATTGAATCCATAGATTTTGTTATATACATTTTTTAATGGCTAATTCTTCTAATCCATGAGCAAGAAATATCTTTGCATTGTGTTTGTGTGTGTGTGTATCTGTGTTTGTCCCCATTTGATCAATGTTTTAGAATTCTAACTGCAGATATCTATCACTTCTTGCATTAAATTTATTCCTAAATACTTAAATGTTTTGTCACTATTGTGAATGAGATTTCTTTTTTGAAAGAAAGTTCATCATTAGCACATCAAAAGTTACTGTTTTTGTTTGTTTATTTTGTAACCATCAACTTTACTGAACTGGTTTATCAGTTCTAGCAGCTTATTGTGGAGTGTTTAGGTATTGCCATGTACAACATCAGAATATCCACCATCATGAGTGTTTTGAATTCCTCTCTTCCAATTATGCTGCCCGTTATTTCTTTCTCCTCCCTAATTGCTTTTGCTAAAACCACAATTACTATATCAAATAAGAATGGTGAAAGTGAGCAACCTTGTCTTGCTCCATATCTGAATGTAGTATGATACTGACTGTTCATTGATCACATATAACCTTTATAATTTTGAGATATCTTTCTTCTACACCTAATTTGTGGAAGGATTTTATCATGAAGGAATGTTGAACCTTATCAAAATCATAAAATGCTTTCTCTGCACCTATTGAGGTTGCCACATGGTTTTTGTACTTAATTATGTTGATGTGATTTATGATACTGATTTTGGAATGTCAAACCACCTTTCTAACTCAAGGATAAATCTAATTTCATCATGGTATATAATCTTCTGATTGTGGTTTTAGATTCAGTTTGGTACTATTTTCTGAGAGAATCTTTGCATCAATGTTCATCAAGAATATAGGTCTCTAATTTTCATTGTGTGTTGTGTTTTTCGTTTTGGTGTCAGAGTGATTCTTATCAAAATGGTTTAGAAGAATTCCATCATGTTCAATATTTTGTAATAGTTTGAAAAGTATTGGAGTTAATTCCTCTTTAAAAGATTTATAGAATTTAATAGTAAAGTCATCAGGTACTGGAATAATCTTTGATGGAAGACTTTTAGTTACTGCTTGAAGCTCATTTCTTTTTATGGATGTGCTTAGTTTTTCTTCTTGTTTTAATATTGGTAGGTTATATGTATCCATGAATTTATCCATTTCTTTGAGGCTTTACAGTTTATTTGCATATAGTTTTTCAATATAGTTTTTTTTTTAATATTTATTTGAAAGATTTACACAGAAAGAGAAGGAGAGGCAGAGAGAGTCTCCCATGCGCTAGTTCACTCCTCAGATGGCCAAACGGCCGGAATTGCACAGATCCAAAGCTAGGAGCCAGAAGCCTCCTCTGGGTCTCCCACATAGGTACAGGGGCCCAAGGACTGGGACTATCCTCCATTGCTTTATCAGGCCATAGCAGAAAGCTGGATTGAAAGTAGAGCAGCCAGGACTCAAACCTGCACCCTCATGGCATGCTGGCACTGCAGGTGGTGGCTTTATTCACTATGCCACAGTGCTGGCCCCCAAAGTAGTTTTTATGATCTTTTGTATTTATATGTTGTCAGTTTTAATGTCTCTTTTTATCTTTATTTTATTTTGAGCTTTTTTCTCTTTTTTCTTTGTTTTTTCTTTGTCTGGCTAAAGATTTATCTGTATTTTAATCTCACAAACCAACCTTTTTTTGTTGTTGTTCATCATTTTTTCCCTTTAGTTTTAATTTTATTTTTTAATTTATTTTGCTCTGATATTTATTATATCTTTCCTTCTGCTGATTTGGGGTTTTATTTGTTCCTGTTTTTCTAAGCAATAATTTGATCATATATTTGAGACTTTTTTTAAAATGTAACCAATTAATGCTATAACTCCCTTCCCTCCTGATTCTAATTTTACTATACCCTTGAGATTTTGATATGCTATGTTTTTTTTTTTCCCTCTCATCCCATTTATTAAAGAAACAGTAAGAAAAGATACAATGCAGGAAAAACACCAACCATCCTTTCACATCGGGCTGAGCGAAGCACTGATCTCTCCCCTTCATCCCCTTCCCCACCCAACCCCATTAACATCAGTTTAAAGTTGAGGTTCACTGATTCGATGTACCAGTGGCGAGGGAGCTGGATGAGCAGAGGAGCCTTACAGCTGGCCGCCCCTAAAGCCCACTCAGCAAGCTGACATTGTATTTGGTGGTCTTGGTGAAGTGGTTGTCCACGTCTCTGTTCTGTGTTCGAGGCCCCCAGGGAAAGGTATGGCAGTAGAGGATGCCCAGGTCCAAGCTAAGCATGGTCCGTTCACCAATGCAACATTTCTGGAGAGCAGTGTGAGCAGGGAACTACATGTGAGTTGGGACCTGTGGGCAAGGTATCCCTGAGGAAAAGTCCACAAGAACAAGAAACTGGTAAGAGACAAGGGGCAGAAAGCTGTGCGACAAAAGCACAGCTGGCTTCTGGAAGGCTGCAGCTCCTTTCTCTCAAGGCAAGGACAATCCTCAGTCCATGCCCCACAAATAACATCTCACCTTCAGTCAAGAGAGGAAAAAGAATGGCTCCCGGGATGTTGAGCCCCAGCTGTGTTCTTGACAGCAGCTCCGTATCTACCCTTTTCCTAAGACACAGTCCCTGTCCAGAACCACAGTGCCTGGAAACCAAGGTGGTCCTGCAGGGAAAGTGGTATTTAAGGGGGTAACATTCCATTTGGGTACATTGCAGCCATTGGACCCCCGGGTCTGGGGAAAGCAGCTGGGTTTGTGCCAGGGAGGCTCCCCACTCTAGGAAAGGGGACCAAGCTTTTGCTCACAGGGCCGTTCATCCTTGGAAAAGAAGCAGAATTTAAACCCAAGGTCCCAGCTGGGTTTTAATTTTCATTTATTTCAAGAAAGTTGTTGATCTCATTTTTAATTTGTTCAATGACCATTTGGTCCTTTAGTAGCATGTTGTTTAATTTGAATGTATTCATACATGTTTTATTGTCCTACTTGTTGTTTCTAGTTTTATTCCTTTGTGGTAGGAGAACATATGATTTCAGTGTTTTTACATTTACTGGGACTTGATTTGTGACCCATATATAGTTCATCCTAGAGAATGTTCCATGTGCTGATGAGAAAAATTTTGCATTCTGTAGCTGCTGGGAGAAACATCCTGTATGTGTCTATTCGGTCCATTTGCCAAATTGTCTTGTTCAACTTTAATATATCTTTGTTGATTTCCTGTCTGGATGATCGGTCCATGAATGACAATGGAATGTTGGATTATGCCCTGTTACTGCATTGTCATGTATCTCTCACTTTGTGTCTGAAATATTTGATATATATATATATATATATATATATATATATATATATATATATTTGGGTTTTCTTGTTTGCATACATATTTATAATTATTGTAACTTATTGCTGTATTCCACCTTCTATCAATATGTAATGTCCTTATTTGTCCCTTTGTGCAGATTTTCATTTAAAGTCTGTTTTATCTGATATGACTATAGCTACTCATGCTAAATTTTGTTTCCTTTCCCTGGCATATATTTTCCAACCCTTAACTTTCAGTGCATGTGTACCTTTACTTGTGAGGTGAATTTCTTATGGGCAGCATTTGAAGATATCTTGTTCTTTTATCCAATCATCCAACCTACATATTAGTGGGAAATTTAATGCATTTATATCCAAAGTTAAAATTTATGAATAAGAACTAATACCTGTCATTTTGTTAATTGATTACTGACTACACCTGCTATGTTAGTGAACTTAGTAGTGTCATGTGCTTTTAGGATGTTTATATCTAATGTAGGGCTCCTTTTAGAATTTCCTGTAAGGATGATGTAGTGGTGGTGAATTCTCCATTTTTGCTTATCTGTAAAAATAATTCATTTATTTTTCAATTCTAAAGGATAGCTTTTCTGAATGTAATATTCTAGATTGGAAATTCTCTCCTCCTCCCCCTTTTCAGATCTTGAATTTGTCATCCAACTCTCTTCTGGCTCATAGGGTTTCTGTTGAAAAGTCAGCATTAGTCTAATTGATTTTCCTTTATATGTAAGTTGATTTTTTTTTCTCGTGCTATCTTTAAGATTCTTTCTGTGTCCTTGATTTTGACAATTTGATTACAATATTCCTTGGGTAATGTTTTTTGTGGGTGAGCTTGGTTGTGGTCCTTTGAGCTTATTGTGTCTCAATGGACATGTCTCTTTCAAGACTTGGGATTTTTTTTTTTTTTTTTGACAGGCAGAGTGGACAGTGAGAGAGAGAGACAGAGAGAAAAGTCTTCTTTTGCCGTTGGTCCACCCTCCAATGGCCGCTGCGGCCGGCACACCACGCTGATCTGAAGCCAGGAGCCAGGTGCTTCTCCTGGTCTCTCATGGGGTGCAGGGCCCAAGCACTTGGGCCATCCTCCACTGCACTCCCAGGACACAGCAGAGAGCTGGCCTGGAAGAGGGGCAACCGGGACAGAATCCAGCGCCCACCGGGACTAGAAAACGGGGTGCTGATGCCACAGGCAGAGGATTAGCCTAGTGAGCCGTGGCGCCAGCTCAAGACCTGGGATATTTTTATCTATTACTTCATTTATTAGGTTCTCAACATCTTTTTTCCTTCTCTTTTCTTTCTTTTTTTTAAATATTTATTTTATTTATTTTAAAGACAGAGTTACAGAGAGAAGTAGAGACAGAGAGAGAGGTCTTCCATCCACTGATTCACCCACCAGATGGCTGCAACAGGCAGAGTTGTGCCAATCCAAAACCAGGAGCCAGGAGCTTTTTCTCGATCTCCCATGTGGGTGCAGGGGCCCAAGGACCTGAGCTACTTCTACTGCTTTCCCAGACCATAGCAGAGAGCTAGATCAGAAGAGGAACAACTGGGACTAGAACTGGCACCCATATGGGATGCCTGCTGTTTAGGCCAGGGCATTAACCCATTGAGCCAGAGCGCTGGCCCCTTCCTTCTCTTCTCTTTGAGGAATTTGTATAGTATGAATATTTGGTTGCTAAATGTATTCCCATATTTTGAATGGATTTCTCTCATTCTCTTAAATTCATTTTTTTTAAATTTTTGTTTGATTGGGACTTTCCAAAAGTCTTTTCCTCCAGATCAGAAATTGTTTCTTCTACTTCCTCTACTCTGCTTTTGAAGCTTCAAATGCATTATTCCATGTTGTAGTTTACATCTCCAAAATTTTTTGTTTCCTTTTAAGGATTTCTATCTTCTTAGTGAATTTTTTTTTCATGTTACCTATTGATTTCCTCATTTTTTCAATCTATTTGTATTCTCTTGCATCACCCATCATCTTTTGAGATTTTATTTCTGGCATTCCATAGACTTCCTTTAAATCAACTTCTATTTATGGAGAACTATGACATTCATTTGGAAGTGTTATTCTACCTTGATTCTTTTTTTTAACTTTTATTTAATGAATATAAATTTCCAAGGTACAGCTTATGGATTACAATGGCTTTTTCCCCCCATAACTTCCCTCCCACCCGCAATCCTCCCCTCTCCTGCTCCCTCTCCCCTTCCATTCACATCAAGATCCATTTTCAATTCTCTTTATATACAGAAGATCAATTTAGTATAAAGATTTCAACAGTTTGCACCCACATAGCAACACAAAGTGAAACATACTGTTTGAGTACTAGTTATAGCATAAAATCAAAATGGACAGCACATTAAGGACAGAGATCCCACATGAGGAGAAAGTGCACAGCGGCTCCTGTGATTTACCCAACACATTGACACTCTAGTTTATGGCACCAGTAACAACCCTAGGCTGTCGTCATGAGTTGCCAAGGCTATGGAAGCCTTCCAAGTTCGCCGACTCTGACCATATTTAGATAAGGTCCTAAAAGACAGAGTGAGGATAGCAACCAATGATCCTAAGAGTGGCATTTACCAGGCTTGAACAATTATACAGCATTAAGTGGGGAAGAGGACCATCAGTACACACAGGTTGAGAGTAGAGCCATTGGAGGTAGAGTAGAGGTTATGATTACAAAGGAATGAGGCCCAAGTGCGCTAGACAGGGTCTAGAACAAAGGACAGAGTCATTATTAGAGGAGCTAAGAAAGGTGCTGTCTAAGCTACAATTAAGTTTTCTGATTGAGAGGCAAATAGAGCCTGATAGAAGGAGCTTGATAATAATCTGTTGTGCTTTAGGCCTTGTAAGTTAAGAGGCCCAGACCTATCTATCTCTTCACATGGGGTACATCCTAAGGGAGGTGTGAACCTCCTAGGGGAAGGCACTGTGTTGACTTTCATTACATGGCTGGCCTGGGAGGAGAGCTGGCCAGGTAAAGGCAGGGGGCATCTCTAACAAGAAATTTACAGTTCTGCCTGCAATGTTGCTGACCCTACTTGGCCGTCCCCTCAGCTGCAGTGGTCACTTTGGAAGTTGGGCTGAGTGAAGGGCTTTTCAGCTTAGAGCCAATAAGATCTGTGGCTCTGACCTAGGCATCTTTCGACTCCAGGGCAAGTCCATTTCCAGTGATCCAACTCTTGGCAGAGCTGCCAGGGCTCTTCACAAGTTGACTTCTGCTGAAGCCCAGGCTTAACCACATTGAAAGCCACTGCAGTGGACTGGCCTGTTGGGTCTCCTTGAGGGCAGATCACTGTACAGAACAGCCATTAAATGGCCTGCCACCCATTGCTTCTGATGCCTAGCTTTCTTTTCCTCCTGGTTTGTGTTAAAGCAGACCAGAGGATGCAAGTCAAGGGAGTGCCCAAGTCCCATCTCTAATCTTCGGTGGCCTGAACTACAAGTCTATAGTCACAGGCATGTTCTGTAGTAGTTTTTCTAAGGTAGACAATGACCATGAGGAAAATTATATTCTCACTTTAAAACTTTCTTTCCCTTTGGTCTGAAAGGGAGGTTTTTTCTGCTTACTGTTTACTTTGCTGATGGTGAAGTGAATCTAGCTATGAGATTATTATTTAAGCTCTTATTTTGGCTATGCTATTACAGAAAAATGTTAGCCATCTCTTTTATAAGGTCTGAAGATTAAATTGTGCGTCCTACAGATTCCTTCATAATAGAATTAGTTTCCTACCTTGAGGAGAATAGAGAAATGAAAGAACAAGTTGGGCTTAGAATAGAGAAATGAGGGAGCAAGTCCTAGATTGCTTGCTGACAATAGCAATATCACATGAATACTTAGCAAACAGTTTCAACCATTAGATAACAACTTAAGAAAACATTTACCAAAAGGTCCAATGCCTTCTATAAATTTTAAGAATCACGTATTTGAAAACACCTCTTAAATATCTAACATGGTATAGTTTGTTTAACCAGTAAACTTAAACACAACCATCTAAAATGTTTTTAGTTTCTTTCTACCAACATGTATAAATCATATGATGCAGAGATCAAGTCATGTGAATTAAAATGTATCTTTGATTAATTTTAGCAACTTAAATTATGGACAATCTTATCTATAAGCCAATTAAAATAAAATTCTTAATAAAATTTTCCCATGTGGACATACAATATGTACACACATATAACATAACATAATAGACCAATATAGCAATTTTAATAATAGCTTTTAAAATCTTTAACTCTTTTTGTAGATTGCCAATTGATTTGAATTGCTTTCTCTTAATGGCTCCTGGTGCAATAGTCCAGTCTATTTTTATGGAGTAGGCTTTACTACGACAAGCGTATTGGCTAGATGAATTCAGCATTATCATTTGGTTTATTTATTGCTTTGGCTTTGGTTCTAGGAGAGCCCAGAATTGTAACCTCTGAGTGCCTTGTTTTACTCAGTGTTGGCTGTGTCTATTATTGACTGTAAAATAGTGATCTGATGTGCTTTAGTTCATAGAGGTAGAAGTGTAACTCTAAGCTGAATGTGAACTTACTAGTGTGTGTATCTTCAGTTCCCACGGAGTTGAGTGCCAGTCACACTACAGATTGTCATAACCAGGACCTCTTCCTTGGACATGAAGGACATAAAAGGTGCTCTCCCCTTGTCCTACTGGTGATCCTGAGGGATTCTGGGGTTAGTGGCACTAATATGTGTGGCTCTAGGATTGCGTGTTGTAGGTTGTCCCTCTCCCAGGTACTGCTGAGAGAGTCTAACTATTGTCTGGATTTATAACAGTAAAAGCCCTAGATTCAGGACTGGAGGGAGTGAACTATAGGGAACCTGCAAGGTAAACAGAAGATTTTACACTTTCAAGTATGGTTCCAATATGTGGCATGCAGGCACATTTTTCTTTAGGCCCCACAGGGTAGTTTCCTATGTGTTTAAGGGAATCATCACTTATTATTACAGTCCTGGTGTTGCAGGATAAATGGAGTTATCATCCAGGTCTCCCTGAGGAGGAGCTATATTTTGGGAATGGTGTGCCTATCCACCTGAAGCAAAGTGGTGCATATAGAGCACTCTAGATACCATACATGAGTGTGAATTACTCCAAAGACTTTAGTACCTACATCAATGGTCCAGATACACAAAGCAGAGATGAACCTGCACCCAGTTCTCATGTGGCTTGTAAGGGTGATTCTGGCCTTTATTCAAAGGGCTCCTAGCATCATGAACTAGGAGGCACATATGAAATTCCCTAATGTCTGGTTCTGTTTTTTGGTGGGGGGTGGCTACGGCTGGTGCTATTACCAAGAAGTTAAATGGAACACACTTGGATAATGTAGAGTGAGTGAGTGAATGTGCCTTTGGGGCTTATTCCAAAAACTTCCACAGTTGCAGGATGTAGGGGTTTTCTCTATGCTCTATAAGTTGCCCTTACTCTAGTTCTGGTCATTTCTGATAGCCATGTAACAGAGATCAACAACACAACTCTGCACAGCCAATTGAGTCTGGTGCTTTGGGGGTCTAGGTGGGGAGAGAGAGGCAATGTGGCTTCCCTTTGTGTAGCAAAATAGTCACTCAAATTCCAGTTAGTTCCCCAGCTGAAGTCAGTGGAGGACTGAGGAATTTTCCATCCGTTAGAGATGCTAGTGGTAGGACACAGAGAATCCTTTTCCTTTCTTAACTTTGGAAGATGGTGTTGCTCAGCTGGCAAACTGACTGAATAGCTGCGTGTTGGCTGGCTGCACTGGCCCTAGTGGCAGATCTGTCCTCTTTCCTTGCTGTCCCACAGATTATCTGTTCTGTTCTGTCACTTCTCCCTGAAAATTTCCGTCATGCAGTTCTCTGGGAATGTGGTCCTTCCTTTGTTTTTCTGGTGTCTTTCTGTGGCTGAGGTTAGTGTGGCTTCTCACTATCTAGTCATCTTAGATTAATTTCCAGTTGTCTTTTTTTTTAAACCACTAATGTAGAATTATTTCCCATTTAATGGGATTGGTATTGATAGGAACATCCATATCCCTCAGTTGGTAAGATGTGAGTATGTTACATTTATACACTGTAATGCAGGTGTTTCCCCAAAATAAATTATGTTTATGTTAGTTATCCTGAACTAATGAGTCTTACCTTCATTTAGCATTTGATGCCTAAGAAAACATATATCATAGAAACATGGTTTTCAACACAGTAAGGCAAATCCGATTTAGTCTGTGTGCTGACATAATATTTTTTAGGAAGCTTGTCTTAAAGAAAATGAAATAAAATTTACATTCTTAGCTGATTATATGAATAAATATTGCAGCATAATTCTTAAAATATTCAAATGATTCTATTGGATTATATGACACAGTAAAATGAGACAATATTTAAGTTTATTTTGCCACCACATAATTATGATTACTATCATAATTGGAAATACTAGATTATGAAAGATAAAAATAGAAGATATTAGGATCTTTAATTTTTCAATTAATTTTCCTCAACTAAACAATTAAGGACATCTCTACATTGGCTTTTTCAAATTGGCCCCATTATTTAAGTGACTTTTCCTGTAGTTGCTAATTCTTTACCCCTTGGCTGAGCCAGCTTTTGCCAGTGGCATAAGCAATTTTTTTTTGCAGTAAATGAAGTTGATAAATGAAGTACCCTTATGTAAGCAGGAACTATTAATAAAACTACTCTTAATGGGTGGTCTAACTGCTTGTTCCACACAGACTCATATACTGACAGAAACAAATAAAGGTTTTATTCATCATAGTTCTTTATCGATCAACATGACAGTTTCACTTTATGGACAAATAATGTAGCTAAATTTTGTAGTGTATTGTGTTGGTCAAAATATTTGCTCTCTTTCTAACACATGCAATAGATCATTTAAAAAGAAAAGGAAATGCACTTAGCTTTGCCTATATGGGGCAATGATAATAGCATGTGAGTTGTTGAAAACAATTCTTTCTTTCAGTAGAGAGAAAATGATTTACACAACACATAAACATTTTGGTGATTTAAAAGCCAGAACTGATTGTTTATTTGTAATCACATGGTATGTATAATTTTAAAATGAACTTTGATATATAGATCAGTTCTAAAACATAAATTCTTAGTTTTAATATTAAATTGTCTTTTTCTGTTCCTAACAATTGTTGTGGGTGTATTCTTCTTCAAAGGCATTTTGTTTAAATGAGGTCATGGAAAGAGCCTGCTATATAACCTTCAAGAAAATTTACTGTGTTTTAATTTTAACATTAAGTTTTTTATTTATATAAGGTAAAACAGATTTCATGTATTTCATATATACAGATTTAGGATCACAGTGATACTTCCCACCCTACCATCCCTGCCTCCCAGGCTCCCAGCATCCTTGCTCCTTCCTTTCTCACCCTTCCTTTTAATGTTTGCAATGACATACTTCCAGTTTGTTTTATTTTGTTGTTTTTTTTTTAATATTTATTTATTTATTTGAAAGACAGAGTTACAGAGAGAGAGGGCATCCATCCACTTGTTTGCTCCCCAATTGGCTGCAGTGGCTGGCGCTGCACTGATCTGAAGCTAGGAGTCAGGGTATACTTCTGGGTCTCTCCTGCTGTGCAGGGCCCAAGGACTTGGGCCATCTTCTACTGCTTTCCCAGGCCATTGCAGAGAGCTGGATTGAAAGTGCAGTAGCCAAACTTGAACCAGTGCCCATAAGGGATACTTGCACGGCTTTACTTGCTATGCCACAGCACCGGCCCCTCAGTTTATTTTACAATCGAAATGTTAACCCTCCACTAATTATTCAACAAATAGCAAGAGGAAAATAAGCACTGTTCCACAAAAATAGACGCAAAGGCTTCGAATTAAGTTTTATAATAAAATTTGTTATAATTGGCCTGATGTCCAGAAAAGTACTAATTTATGAATTGTCCTTTGTGCCCTTTCATAGGCTATATACTATCTAGTTATTGAAAGTGAGGTTGATTTAGGGAAATTGAAGTGTGCTAAGTTGAGTAAATCTGCTTACTTTTCATCTTTGTCCTATTTGGCTGAAGAGACAGTTTTATTAAATTCTCTCCCTGTGGTTTTTAGTTTCTTTCTTCTTTCAATTCTGTCAACTTTTTCTTTATATATTTTCTTTCTTTTGTAAATGAATATACAGTAAAATCTGGATATCATTCTTGAAAAATAATCCTTTTTAAATTAAGCGTCCTCTCTCTGTAATGATGTGTCTTGGCTTAACACTACTGTATATGATCATTTCTCAGCCTTTTGGCTAAGATCATGTACTGTATATGATATTGGTCCCTGTGTACCCATTTCTTTTTCACTCATGCCTGCATAGTTCTATATTTACTTTCAAATATTTCTATATTTAACATTTGGCTCTCAAAAGGAGCATATAGAAAAAATTTGTGATTTTATTTGGAATTTTAATGCTTTTAATTTAATTTAAAGATGTTTTCCACTACTATAATGAGATAACTGAGGCAGGCTACTTTAAAAGGCAAAGAAACAGGGCTGGCATTGTGGCTTAGCAGCTAGTCTGCCAACTGCGACATCAGCATTCCATATACTGGTGCTGGTTGGAGTCCCATCTATTCTATTTCCAGTTCAGCTCTATATCAATATCCTAGGAAAGGCAGTAGAAGGTCTCCAAAGTACTTGGGCTGCTAATCATGTGTGAGACCCAGATGAATTGCTTTGGGAGTGAACCAATGGATGGGAGATCTCTCTCTCTCTCTCTCTCTCTCTCTCTCTCTCTCTCCCTTCCTCCCATTCACTCTGTAACTCTGCCTTTCAAATAAATAAATGTTTTTTCTTTTTCCTTAAAAAAGACAAATAGATTTACTTGGCTTATATTCTTGTGGTTCCAAGAGTAGGAGCCTGATATGATGATGGCCTCTTGCTGGTAGATTCTCAAGAGAACATCATATGATAAGAGTTAAGAAACATTCTGTATCTGTCTGATTTTTCTCTCTCTTCTTATAAAGCCACCAGGTTTCGATCACTGAATCTCTACTGTGATGACGATATCCAATCCCAGTCATTTCCCAAAAGACCCACCTCCAAACATCATTTATTCCCTTGTAATTCCTCACATGAGATTTCAACACATGAAATGCACTGAAATGAAATGTGGGGCAACCTTAAAACATATCCAAACTTAGAAAAAATTGTTAATAACTCATCTGTGCTATAATATACTACCTGGCTGTTTTCTACTGTTCTCTCCTTTCTTGTCTTTTTTGTTTTTCTATTTGTGACTATTTTAATGTTTAATTTCAGTGTTATTTAGTTTGCTGGACACACATACCTAAATTTTCTTCAACTCATTATGGAGAATACAACATTAACTCTTAGTTTATTAAAATGTGTTCATAAGTAATTTTAGCTCTTATGAACTGTGCCAAAGACCTCTTTAATTCTGATTATCCAACAAGCTTTGATGTTTTGATGTGATACATTTCAATTTTTATTTATTGATCTGTTGACCTACTGAAATATTTCTTGAAGGAACAGTATATATCCTAGTCATATTGCTTTATAACCAATATTTAGTTAGGTTTACACAAACATAAAAATAAGAAGGCACTGCTAATTTCAAAATGATTGTTTTATTTTGTGTTCTTACAAAATAATATAGGAGAGTTTACTTTTTACTCACTTTTGACAACATTTTGGTTTATCAGTATATTTTTTTCATTTTTATTTTACTTAGTCTTTAGCAGATTCAATATAGTTCATAGATACAGTTTTAAGAATATAATGATATTCACTTCCTTCTCCATTCTCTCTTCTTTTCTCCTGCTCTCTCATCCCAACCTTCACTGCCTCTCCATTCTTTTCTTTCTTTCCTTCTTGATTTCCTGCCCTCCTGGCTGGCTTCTTTTTATTTTTGTTTTTGTTTTAGTTATTTTTAGATAATATATTTAAATTTTACCTTATGGTGAAAGGACTTAATGCTTCACCACGTAAGAAGTTTAACAAGTAAAAAGCAAAAAGACACTTGTTTATTCATAATATAGGCAACACATGTAAACAATAATTGTTTGTTTTTTTGAAGATGTGTACACACATACATCATAGTGCAAGTACATTTTCAATATGAGCATAATTTAATGTGTTGGAAATCATTTACATATCTCCTGTAAAATGTTAGTTCTTGCATTTGCTTATTTTGTAAACTGGGTTACTGACACTGTTTATTGACTTATAGGAATCATTTAAATTTTTTTAAATATTTAATTAATTTATTTGAAAGCTAGAGTTACAGAGAGAAAGAGGCAAAGAGTGAGAGAGAGGTCTTCCATCTGTTGGTTCACTCCCTAAATGGCTGTCAGGGCCAGAGCTGGGCCCATCTGAAGCCAGGAGCCAGCAGCTTCTTCACGATCTCCTGCACAGGTGCAGGGCCCAAGCACTTAGGCCATCTTCCACTGCCTTCCCAGCCCATGGCAGAGAGCTGGATGGGAAGTGAAGCAGCCAGGATTGAACTGACGCCCATATGGGATGCCAGCATGGCAGCCGGTGGCTTTACATGCTATGCCACAGTGCCGGACCCATGGAGTCATTTAAATGTTAAAGAAAATCATTCTGTCAAATATATTACAACGAAATATTTACAATCTTTGTGTTAGACTCTGTGATATATATCATGTTATGTTGTATTTTTATTTATTTATTTATTTATTTATTTATTTATTTATTTATTTTTGACAGGCAGAGTGGATAGTGAGAAAGAGAGAGACAGAGAGAAAGATCTTCCTTTGCCGTTGGTTCACCCTCCAATGGCCGCCGCGGCTGGCGTGCTGCGACCAGCGCACCACGCTGATCCGATGGCAGAGCCATGTGCTTCTCCTGGTCTCCCATGGGGTGCAGGGCCCAAGGACTTGGGCCATCCTCCACTGCACTCCCTGGCCACAGCAGAGAGCTGGCCTGGAAGAGGGGCAGCCGGGACAGAATCCGGTGCCCTGAGCAGGACTAGAACCCAGTGTGCCGGCGCCGCAAGGCAGAGGATTAGCCTAGTGAGCCGCGGCGCTGGCCAATGTTGTATCATATAATGTGTATGTTACATATGTATATCAGTATATTAGAAAGGAAAAACTGTTTTCCCCAATGTGTGTTAAATGTCTGTTTTTAAAAATGTTATTTTGCCTTTTATTTTTTAGGTGTACAGAATTTCATGTATTTTGTATTATATAGATTTAGGAGCCTAATCATACTTCCCTCCTGTCCAAACTCCCACCCTACCTGCTAATTCCTTTCTTACTCTTTCTTTTAATTTTTACAGTCATCTACTTTCTGTTTATTGTATACTCATAGGATTAACCCTACACTAAATAAATAATTTAATAGCAAGAAGAAGAAAACAAACAAAAAATTCACTGTTCCTCAACAGTAGAGACAAGGGCTGTAATCAATCATGAAATCTCAAAAGGTCAACTTTTCATATACATTATAATTTTTGTACTATATTAGTTATCATAGGTCAGTGAAAATATGGTACTTGTCTTTTGGGGATTGGCTTGTTCACTAATTATAATGGTTTCTAGTTGCATCCATTTTTTATTACAAAACATAGGATTTTATTATAAAAGATAGGATTTTATTACAAAAGATAGGATTTCATTCTTTTTTATGACTGAATAATATCCCATAGTTTATATATATATACTATACACATAGTATACATATATATATATATACACACTATATATATATATATATATATACATATACACATAGTGTATATACACACACTATGGATATATATATCCTACATATATATATATATATATATATATATACACACACACACTACATTTTCTTTTTATGCAGCCATAGGTTGATGGGCATCTGGGTTGATTTCATATCTTAACTCTCATAAATTAAGCCGCAATAAACATGGGGGTACAGAATACTCTTTCATATGCTAATTTCATTTGGTTTGGCTAAATTCCCAGGAGTGGGATTGTTGGGTTATATGGTAGATCTGTTCAGATTTCAGGCAATAGCAGAGAGCTGCATCAGAAGTGGAGCAGCCAAGGCTCCAACTGGCACCCATATAGGATGCTGGCGCTGTGGACCGGGACTTTAATCTGCTGTGCCACAATGCTGGCCCCTCTACATTACTTATAATACAAAATATAAATGAAATTCTATGCAATTCATTGTTATACTGTATTGCTTAGTGAATACTATCAATGAAAACAGGTCTGTAAATGTCTCATATAGATGCATTTTTTCCTCAAATTATTTTGGTCTGCTATTGGTTGACATACAGAATCCCTGGGTGTGGAACACCAACTGTATATGAATATGCAGTTGATTTTGCATGTTGTTTCTTGTACACATCACGTTTTAAGGTTCAGTTATTGATTCAGTTCATAGTTCCAGATCATTTTGAATATTTATTGCATGTGATCTATCATCTAGAAATAAAGGTGGCTGTACTTTGTGTTGAATATGCCACATAGGAATTCCAGTATAAGGCCAGATTGGCATGATGGTATTCACATCTTTTAGTCCAGAACCTCAGGAGGAAGTGGTCAACATATCTTTCTTGAATATGACATGAACTCTAGGATTTTTAGTGCCATTATATTTCAGATTGTGTTCCCTCCATTTCATAGTTTATTGGAAGTTTTCATAATATAGAAGTCCTTTAAAGTATGCCAGTATTTTTTTTTTCCTTCATCTAAAGGTATAATACATTTTACCCTAATTTTTTTTCAATGTGTTGAATTACATGGGTTGATTTTCCAAAATTTTAATCCATTACCTCGTTACAAGGATAAAAACTACTCTTGATAGTACATGTGTGCCTGCACTAATTTGTTTGGTTTTAATGTTAAATGACCCTAATAAATATTACTGAGATACATCAAATTTGATAATGAAATATTTACTTTAACATTTTCCTCTTTGCTAATATTTATTCTAATATTCTGGAACTCACAAATAGTGGTTGCATGATGAATGCCTATAATTAATATTATTGTAATGTCTGTCTTACATTTTGTTGTCTGTGATTTTCTGGTTACATAAAATAAATTGAAACCTTCCTCCCTCTTCCTTAAAATTGCATATTTTATAGAAAAATGAATAGTATTTTATTTTCCCTATGTTTTGGAAAATATTTGTCCTCAAACTGTCTGGACTTAAATTTTTACTTTGGTAATAGAATTATGTATTTGAAATTTGAATAAATATGACTGTATACTTGTTCTATTCTATTGGTATTAGTCAGTGCCTTAGACTCTCATGCTTTACAAGTAATTTGTTTGTCCTGTTTAAATTTGTCAGGTAATGAACATACTTACTCTTATTCCTTTACTCTTATGTTCTTTTTAATACATAAGGTATATAATGGTACCTGATATTTATTTCTGATTCTGATCACTTGTGTTTTTCTCCTTTTATTTACAAGTTATTTATTTATTTTTAAAGATTTTATTTATTTATTTGAGAGGTAGAGTTACAGACAGTGAGAGGGAGAGATAGACAGAAAAGTCTTCCATCCACTGGTTCACTCCCCAAGTGGCTGCAATGGCTGACCAGAGCTGCTCCAATATGAAGCCAGGAGCCAGGGGATTCTTCCAAGTCTCCCAAGATGGTTCAGGGGCCTACATTCCTGGATCATTTTCCACTGCTTTCCCAGACCATAGCAGAGCGCTAGATTGGAATAGGAGCAGCTGGGACTAGAACTGATGCCCATATTGGATGCCGGTGCCATAGGTGGATGATTAACCTGCACCACAATGCCAGCCCCCCAGTTTATTTTTAAATAGTCAGTTCTGATCTCATTTATTTTATCTACTTAAATGTTATATATATGTATATATATATATAATTTATTTACTTTAATATAGATCATAACTTATTTACTTAAATAATTTACATATATAATTTAAGTAGATATATAAATAATTGCTTTCTGCCTTGATGTAGAATTTTTAAAATGATTTTAAGATAGATAAATTTTATATGCTTCATATTACAGTTTTAGGAACCTAGTGACTTCCTATCTTACTGTCCCTCCTACCCATGCTCCTCGACTTCTTCCTTCTCCTGCTCATATTTCTCTGCTTAATTTTTACAAAGATATTTTCATTTTACTTTTTACTAAAAAGATTAACCCTGCACTAAGTAAATATTTCAACAAATAGTATGAAAAAAAAAAAAAACTGTTCCTCACAGTATGGACACGGGCTGTAAGCAATCATTGAATCTTGAAATGTCCAATTCACTCCAGTACATTACATGTGCGTACTCTATTAGTTACCACAGATCAGGGGAAATATATAATATTTGCCTTTTCAGAAATGGCTTACTTAACTAAGTATAATAGATTCTAGTTGTATCCATTTTCTGTTTTTCTTCACAATAGACAGGATTTTGTTCTTTTTATGGCTGAATAGTATTCCATGGTGTATATATACCACATTTTCTTTATCCAGTCATCAATTGATGGATATCTGGGTTGATTCTGTATCTTAGCTATTGTGAAGGGAGCTGGAATAAACATGGGGATACAGGTGACTCTTTCATATGCTGATTTCATTTATTTGAGGTAAATTCCAATGAGTGGGATTGCTGGGTGATATGGTAGATCTATTTTTAGATTTCTGAGTTATCTCAATACTGTCTTCCACAATGGCTTTACTAGTTTACATTCCTACCAACAATGGATCAGGGTATCCTTTTCCCCACACCCTTGTCAGCTTGTGTTGTTGGTTGATTTCTGTATGAGAGCCATTCTAATGATTGGGGTGAGGTGAAACTTCATTGTGGTTTTGATTTGCATTTTCCTGTTGGCTAGTGATCCTGAGCATTTTTTCATGTGTCTGTTGGCCATTTGTATTTCCACTTTTGAAAACTGCCAGTTCAAGTCCTTTGTCCATTTCGTAACTGGTTTGCATGGCTTGTTGTTGTTGAGTTTCTTGAGCACTATATAGATTTTGGATATTAATTCTTTATCAGTTGCATAGTTTGCAAATGTTTTCTTCTAATCTGTTTGTTGCCTCTTCATTTTGCTGAGTGTTTCTTTTGCAGTACACAGCTTCTCAATTTGTTGTAACCCCATTTGTCAATGTTGGCTTTGATTGCCTGTGCTTCTGGGGTGTTTTCCAAGAAATCTTTCCTATGTCCATGTCTTGCAGAGGTTCCCCAATGTTCTCCAATAATTTGATGGTGTTGCATCATAGATTTAGGTCTCTGGTCCATTTTGAGTGGATTTTTGTGTAAGCTGTAAGGTAGGGGTCTTGTTTCATTCTTCAGCATGTATAGATTCTTTATTCCCAGCACTGTTTGTTGACGAGACTGTCCTTTCTCCAGGGATTGATTGTATCTTCTTTGTCAATGATAAATTGGTTGTAGATGCATGGTTGGTTTCTGGAGTTTCTATTCTGTTCCATTGGTCTACATGTCTAATTTCTTTTTTTTTTTTTTTCCAGCACCATGAAATTTTGATTGTAACTGCCCTGTAGCAAGTATTGAAATCTGGTATTGTGATACATCCAGCTTTCTTTTTGTTGTATAAGATTGCTTTAACTGTTCAGGTCACTTGTGTTTCCATATGGATTTTTGCATTATTTTTTCTAGATCTCAGAAGAATGTTGTTGGTATTTTGCTTGCAATCACATTGAATGTGTAAATTGCTTTCAGTAGTGGGCATTTACTTTATCATTTAATCCCACAACTTTAGAAATTGTTGGCTTTCCTTTTTTTTAGTTGGAAATTAATATATTTGATATTTGATTTTTTGTGTTGCAAATAAATATACTTGAAGATCTAAAGTAGACCCTAACCATAACTTAGAAATATTTTTGTTATCATTCAATTCATTTGTTTTTACATTCCCTTTTGCTATTTTGGTCTAATATTTATGTAGAAATATGTTATTTATGTTCTACATATTGAGAACTTCACAACTATATTTATGTGATAAAAGTCTACTTACTTAGTAGTTAGAAAATTTTCACTGAATTACTTCTAAATTAACAAGATCAACAAACATTGAGGCATGCTTCATGTCCAAGAATAGGGTCTAAGTTGGGAAATAAACATTAGACATGTAAAAGCATATAAACAAATGAAATTCATAAAGGTTGTGGATGGGCATATTATGAAAAAATTATGTGATTGTTCAAGATAATTTAAATCTCAATAATCTTATTTTTAAATTCCATTTTTGTGAACTTTTTGATGTGCTCTCCAATCTTCTGAAGTTTGCTTACTTATGAACATTAATAGATGTTATTCAATACATTAATAAATTAAAAAGAAAAAATATCAGGCTGCATAATCTTCTGATTTTCTTAATTTGGCTATTTAGATTATCTTATTATTCAAACCCTTTATATCCTTGCTAGATTTTTGCCTTTGCCTTATCAATTTCTAAAAGGGAAATAACTAAAAGCATTAAATAAGACTATGTCTAAACAACAGGCTTTGGATATTTTCTTTTATTTTTGGCATATTTTGCTACATATATTTTCAGGTTATATCATTTTTAAGTCATATTATTGTGTGTATACTAATTTGAAATTGTTTAATTTGAAAGAGTTCAATTTATTCATTCAGAAATGGCATATGCTTTTAACCTTAATATTTATTCTTTGTAATCTTAATTATGTCACACTAGCTTTCTTTTACTCATGTTTATTTAATATAGTTTCTCCATTCTAATGTGGTGCCTTTACCTTGGTTGTATGTTTAAGATGGGCCTCTTTTATTTAAATACATTTTACTATGTATAGTTGATGCTTATTTGTTATGGTATTAAGTAGATAGTGAAAACAATTCATTTCACCAAATCAAGGTGAACTCAACATATCTATTCTCACACTTAAATAATATATTAACTTGGTGACATAAAGAGTTAAGATCTACTTTATATCTCAAATATAACTTTATTAAATAGAATCCTCATTTTGTACATTAGACTTCTAGACTTACTGACCCTGTATATTTTTATGTGTTACATGTATCCTTTGGTATACATCTTCCCATTTCACCCTTCCCCATGCTCCTGTTAGCCACTATTTTATTTTCTATCTCTGCATTTTGGCTTAAATTTATATGTAAGTGCAATAGTATATACTTCCCCTGTTTCCCTGTTTCATTTTTCTTGTTTTATTTAGTAAAAAGTTTCCTCCAGGTCTATTTATATTGTGGCAAATGTCAGGTATCCTCTTCTTCTAAGGCTGAATAATAGTCTTTTATATATTTATACCAACATGCAGAGTTGGTTACACAGTAGGTAGATTTTCATTTCTTTAGTAAATTTCATACTGTTTTCCATCTAATTTCATTCTCACAATTCTTTTTGGCAATGTCCTTCCTGATGGTAGAGACAGAATACCTAATAGTATTTTTGTTTGTTTGTTTGTTTGTTTTAAGATTTATTTGAAAGTCAGAATTACACAGAGAGGAGAGACAGAGAGAGAGAGAGAGAGAGGGGTCTTCCATCTGATAGTTTACTCCCCAGATGGACGCAATGGCCAGAGATGCACCTATCTGAAGGCAGGAACCAGGAGCATCCTCTGGGTCTCTCATGTGGGTGCAGGGGTCCAAGGACTTGGGCCATCTTCTACTGCTTTCCCAGGCCATAGCAGAAAGCTGGATAGGAAGTGGAGCAGCCGGGTCTCAAACTGGCACACATATGGGATGCCCGCACTGCAGGCGGCTTTTCCTGCTACACCACAGTGATGGCCTCTAGTAGTGAGTTTTAATAAGGGTGTTTTTGTTTTATCACTTATTATAACCTGCCTCATAATCTTTGTTTTTTAATTAACTATGTTAATTTATGTTTATACATTCACAGATACAGATTTTACTTCTAATATGCTGTCTTGTCTTCCGTTTGCCCATCTATTTCCTAATTGTTTATTGATCAATGCACTTTTTTCTTCATTGTTTTTCTTTAAAAATTTCTACCCCTGTTTTATATAATATTATCTCAAAATTATAAAACCCTATGAGTGTTTAATAAATTGCTAAAGATGTATTTAATTTATTTTAGCTTTCCATGGAATATAATTTTCTCCTTATGCAAAATTATAAAAAAATCCTGATAATAAATAATGCTTTTCTTTTTTTGTTTCATTCCTAATATTATCATGTACTTTGTTTCTTTTTTTATTTTTTTAACTTTTATTTAGTAAATATAAATTTTCAAAGTACAGTATATGCAATACCATGACTTTTCTCCCCCCCATAACTTCCCTCCCACTCGCACCCCTCCCATCTCCCGCTCCCTCTCCCATTCCATTCACATCAAGATTAATTTTCAATTATCTTTATATACAGAAGATCAGTTTAGTATATATTAACTAAAGATTTCATAATTTTGCACCCACACAGAACATAAAGTGTAAAATACTGTTTCAGTACTAGTTATAGCATTACTTCACATTGGACAACACATTAAGGACAGATCCCTCATGAGGAGTAAGTACACAGTGACTCCTGTTGTTGACTCAACAATTTGACACTCTTGTTTCTTTGAATAGTCTAAAATTCTCAATACATGTCCATTTTTTGAAAACTATAAACTGTAGAATCCATAATTAAAAATTTATGATGTTCCTGTTCTTTCCATGGAAAAGAGGAAAAAAAAAGGAAAAGAGAAAATACGTTTGCTTAAAACAAGATCCACAAAATATATGATTCCTCAAGAAAGAATTACTTACTATTATTCAAAGAAGCAGCAAGAATCACTTACTTATGTATACAATTCAGCAGAGAACTGTGTGTGTCTGTGTGTTTGTGTGTGTGTGTGTGGGAAAGAGAGAGAGAGAGAGAGAATTGAAAAGACAAAGGGTCGGCCAGTGCCTGGGCTCTATAGGCTAATCCTCCGTCTGCGGCGCTGGCACCCCGGGTTCTAGTTCCGGACAGGGTGCCAGATTCTGTCCCAGTTGCTCCTCTTCCAGTCCAGCTCTCTGCTGCGGCCCGGGAGTGCAGTGGAGGATGGCCCAAGTGCTTGGGCCCTGCACCCGATGGGAGACCAGGATAAGCACCTGGCTCCTGCCATCGGATCGGCGCGGTGCACAGCGGCCATTGGAGGGTGAACCAACGGCAAAAGGAAGACCTTTCTCTCTGTCTCTCTCTCTCACTGTCCACTCTGCCTGTCAAAAAAAAATATATAAGTAAATAAAGACAAAGGGTCTTGGCCTAGGATATTTAATTGACAGAAAACTAGGAGGCTTGGTTTGCTTTATAAATTCTCCTGACATCGTTTCTCGTCCTCACAATAATAATTTAACTTTCTTTCCTAATATAGACAAAGTATAGTGTACATGTGAGAGTCACTTCTTGCTTTTAAGAAATAGAACTAAGCTCACCATGATCTGTTGTTTTTCAAGTGCTTTTAACTTAACTGTCTGACATAGGATAATGGAGTATTTCTAACTCCTTCACATTTCCGTGCTTCCATCACCAGTCAGTTTTGCTAAGCTTTAACAGTGCTCAAACTTTTTTGTTTGTTAGTTTTTGTTACATCCACAAAAACTTTTTTTTATTAGACTTTGCTTTAGGAGTTCTTATTAGCCTTAAGTTTAAAAGTTTATCTTCTGGCTGGTGCCGCAGCTCACTAGGCTAATCCTCCGTCTGCGGTGCAGGCACCCTGGGTTCTAGTCCTGGTCGGGGCATCGGATTCTGTCCTGGTTGCTCCTCTTCCAGGCCAGCTCTCTGCTGTGGCCCGGGAGTGCAGTGGAGGATGGCCCAAGTGCTTGGGCCCTGCACCCCATGGGAGACCAGGAGAAGCACCAGGCTCCTGGCTTCAGATCAGCGTGGTGCACCAGCCGTGGTACAGGCCGCAGCTGCCATTGGGGGGTAAACCAATGGAAAAGGAAGTCCCTTCTCTCTGTCTCTCTCTCACTGTCCACTCTGCCTGTCAAAAAGAAAAGTATATATTCTGCCATTTGTACATTTCTGTTTTGATCTTTTTGTCTGAGTGACTCTTTAAAAGTGCCAGGGCATTCTCTGGTATGCAAAATTTACACTCATATGTCAGTGTCATTGTCGTGGTTTTATCTCCTGAAGGTTGTGTGTATTGTTCCACTGTTTAATTGCCCTATATTTCAGTTTAGATACTTTCTTCTCTTAACTGTGTTGATTCTGTTGAGGAAATTTTTAGAGGCATACCTCGTCTCTATTATTTTTTTTACATTTCCATCTTTTCTGTTTTATTATTGCAGTTTTTTTTTTTATCTCTTCAGCGAGCATCATGTAAATATGCAGTTTACAGTTTTCACTAGCACCCTTACCATGTTCATGGCAGTTCTCTGATAGCCACATCTGAGTCAAGTGCTGATGATTGCTCTTTCTGTTGGCAATTGTTTTCTCTTGCCATTCAAGTCTTACCATTTCCACTGAGAGGCACATAGCCTGTGTCAGACAGATTTCCTCTGCCAGCCTTGACAACTATGTTACCCATACCAAATGTTATTATTCAGTTTTATTGTATCACAGTAAAATACCAGAGACTAAGTAACTTATAACCAACAGGGATTTATTTCTCACAGTTCTAGGAGTTGAAAGTCTAAATTGGAGCGCCAGTATGGTTGGGGTTCTATATGAGCTCTCTTCAAGGTTACTGACTTCAGACTTCTCATTTTATTCTCACGGGACACAACAAGGTCTCTCTGAGGCCCCTTTGTAAGGGGACTAATCTTATTCTTGGGGTTCCATCCTCATGACCTAATTGCTTCTCAAAGACCAGCATCTCATACCATCATGTTGGAGGCTAATATTTCATCATATAAATTCTAGAGGGACACAAGCATTCAGCCCATCACACCTCATCACCCACAGTTATATAACTTGATGTAGATACTGTAGACAGCAAAGAATAGTTGCTAAGCTAAATCCATAACCAGCCATGATATGGTAGAAAAAAATTGTACACTATTGCTAATTTGAGCATCATAGTGATTTCATGAAAACTTTGAGCAAAATCATTTATTTAGAAGTCTTAATGTGTTCAATAGAGAGGGAAAACATATAACTACATGTTTGACATGTATTTGCCCTTCCACTGGCTTCCACTTCTGCCTCAGCTGAGTTGAGGTTGTTAAAGAACTCTGTGCCTTGATATTAATGGAGGCACTTCCCTCTCTCATTTTCATCATTTTCTTGCAATTGTGATCTCTATGAAACAATCAAAATTAATGTTCCCATGCCCTTTATCACCCATTTTTATCAATATAAATAAACCAAACATTTTAGCCATCACTCAGATTCAAATTCCCTTATAGTTCCATACAGTCACCTTTCCGACTGTGTTAATTCCCAATCAACTGTTACTATAGACTCAGCAAAATGGCCCCTAAATCTTTAACCTCTTTTCCAGTCTGTATGCTCTGACTCAAATAGAAGTTTTTCTTTATGTTTTTCTTCACTAAGAACATCGTTTATCTTTCTTCTGAAGTGTGGCTGTTCCTCTTGCCACCTCTCTTATATTAGTGAATCAGGAAGGAACAGAAATACTCTCTCTCTTTGTGGCAACATCCTGACCACTATCAGTATCAACTATAAATATAGAAATCACAACTTGAAATTTACTGTCAGACTATCACATCCAATAAGATTTATTTTTCTGAAATATACTTATTGTCTGCATATGCATTAAACATTCAACTTGAACATAAGTGTTTACTAAAAGAATTATTTACAAAAGATGTGAGCAG
Organism: Lepus europaeus; assembly: GCF_033115175.1. NCBI lineage: Eukaryota > Metazoa > Chordata > Mammalia > Lagomorpha > Leporidae > Lepus > Lepus europaeus. The sequence goes on along the minus strand of NC_084833.1, from coordinate 86,901,022 downwards.
GATTCGGGGACTCTAAGTAGGATAATGTAATACCCTAGGGCTAGCAATAAAACAACATCAGGGATCTGTTAACCACTCCTCAGCCTGAAGGCTAGATACAAAAGCAATTTTTTAAAGAAATGATCTACAATTGACAAGATTTTTCACTCTTGTGTAAAAAGGAAAACCAAACTATAGCTGCCCAGCAAGAAATGGACAAGAGAGACAAAAATCCCCACTCTTACTTTTCTAATTTTAGTCTCCCATAGACTGAACCCAGAAAGAGAATAAAAGGCAGGGGAGCCCATTAAGGAGATCCTGACAGCAAGCCTTTTGGAACACAAAGCTGTACCTTTAGAACTTTTGTTTTCTCAGAAACAAATGCCTGCCCTGGCTTGCTATTGGATTATGATGAACTATCATGTAATAACTAATGTTGGGATGCTGACATTTCATTTAGTTTAATCAAAAGGCACTTACACACTAGATTCCACAGCAGCAAAAATTAAACTATGAGAACTTAGATTTAACAAGAATCCCAAGTTTTGTATGTAAGTTGTATGAGCACCTTGCTCAAAATCTCAGCAGGCTTCCTCCATTGCATTCATGCCTTTCTTTACACTCACACTCATTGCCAGGTGATGAAGAGGGGAAGTTTGTAGGCCTATAATAAAGGTGTGTGATACCCACCTTGGCTAAAAATGTCTGTTTATTATTTATTCATCATCAAGTTGACAGTAAAAGAGTGTAGAGATATCATATGTTTTCCCTGATTTGTGATAACTAATACACGGAGTACAAAAATATAATCCATATGAGTAAAATGAACATATAGAGGTTTGCTTATTATTTATAGCCCTTGTCCATCCTCTTCAAGACCAGTGGTTTTTCTACTTAATCTCTGTTTAATTCTGTAGTTAATAGAGGCGTAAGCTTGTGATTATAGAGAAAATTGAAACTGTCTTTGTAAAAATTTAAAGAAAAATAAGAAAAGAAGGAGGGAGGGTGAGATTCAGGGAGAGGGGGAGGAAAGGGTAGGAAGTATCAGTATGCTCCTAAAACTGTATATATGAAATTTGTCCTCTTAAATACATATAAAGTGAAACACAGGATTTAAAGTCAGAAACAAATAATGTTGTTTTTAAGTCTAAAGACAGAGAGTAGAGAGTCAGAAAATATTTCTTGCTATAAGCAGAGCTTGAAACAGTTAAAATTTCCCATAGTCTGGAAGAAGCGTTGCCCGAAGGTAAGATTAAACCTAGAATAATGGGAATGACAGTCTCTAACAGCTATGGACATTGAATGCCCTCTTTATTTTCTCAACTTTACAAATGTAATCTATTCTTCATCTTTACAAGTGTTGTGTGTTCTCTGCTGTCAGTCTCATGTTCTTCCTCTTCTGTGATGTCCATGCATACCACTTCCACCTGTACTAACTCTCCAGACTCAGAGACACAGGAGGAATAACATCTCTGAACTGGCTACACTGAGTTTAGGAAGAATGTGAGTGAACTCAATCTGTTACTTTTCATCCAAACTTTCTTATTCATCACTTAGTGCAATTCAGGGTCTACCCTTCCATTTTTTGATGATGTGAAAATGGATTAAACACTTAGTTATTATATTTCTTCTACTTCATTGTCCTTTTTAGAATATTAGAGCCATGTTATTCCTGAGTGATAGAAAATCTAGGTCAAGAACCCAACACTTCATATCTATTTTTACCCCTCTTTTAAGTAAATGGTTTTCAATAAAGTTGAGCATTATTTAACTTTTTTCACCTGCTACAATACGGTGATGTAATATATGGCATTCATCAAGGTACATATTCATATAAATTTACAATATTCTGATAGCTATTTTCTCTAAATCTAACCTACATTCTCTGACTCTAAATTTTTTTATAATTTTTTTAACTTTTATTTAATGAATATAAATTTCCAAAGTACAGCTTATGGATTACAATGGCTTCCCCCTCCCCATAACTTCCCTCCCACCCGCAACCCTCCCCTTTCCCACTCCCTCTCCTCTTCCATTCACATTAAGATTCATTTTCAATTCTCTTTATATACAGAAGATCAGTTTAGTATATATTAAGTAAAGATTTCAACAGTTTGCCCTCACATAGCAACACCAAGTGAAAAATACTGTTGGAGTACTAGTTATAGCATTAAATAACAATGTACAGCACATTAAGGATAGAGATCCTACATTTTTTTTTCTCTTTATATACAGAAGATCAATTTAGTATAAAATTTATATTCATGGACTGATGAAAATGACATCATTAGAGTGATAAACTCAGTCACGCATTATTCTTTGAAGTGAAATAATTTTTAAACTTTGTTTTTTCCTTGCACTATGCATTCATTACTTCATATATTCCTTCATTTTATTGAATCACTCATTTCACATCAACACATCTCTATCAAGCGAATCACTGTATAGACAAGTCATGAATTGCATGTGATCCACTTTTAAACTATTATTATATTCAGCACATTGTGATTTCTTGATTAAGAATCCTAACAAAGGGTGGAACCAGGATGCCAACTGAGTAATAGGCTCGTGCAGAGACCATAATGTGAACAGCTGTGAACACACCAAGTCAGCTTTACAGGAGCTGTGGAAGCTAAGTGAGAGAACACTTTTCTTGTTATAATTATAAGAAAAGTCATATTGAATAAAGCAAGAAACAGTTACTCTTGTCACCTGCTCCTCCCCTCCCACATCTCCAAGGTGTGAAGCATAGAAAGACACATCCTGCTGTTGGAGAAAGAAATGATCCAAATTCCAGTGCCAGGTCCACAACAATAGAATTCAGAGAGAGTGAGTACCTCCCCTCACACTTACACACGTGTGCACACACAATGACACATACACACACACACACTGACTTCCAGATCCATTCCTCTGCAATGGGTATTTGGAATCTCCAGAGCCAGGCATCCTCTGACACCCTCATTACTACAAGCAGAAAAAGAAATTCATGCCCTCTGAACTGGCTGGAGAAGGAGCTTAGGACTTCATGTTTGGACTCAGACCCTGGCCTACTGCAATAAGATTGGAACCTGATAAATCCCAAGGTTCTCTATCTGGTGCTCACTGAATGAATTTGCATACTTTCCTGGTATCAGGTGAAGGCCTGCAGTCCAGGAGGTCAGACCCATTTTGACATGTGTTTACTGCTAGTGGGCTTGGTAGACATGCAAACATCTCTGGGATTTTGAAGGGAACTGTGAATATGGGAGACATGCATGACCACATGGAGCCAGTCTAGTTGGCTGGAGGACTGTGTTATCACTCTGTTTCCACATTGTACGGGGCTGTGTCTTGAGACTCAGTACTGGCTTAGAAAAGCCCAGTGCTGGTTAGGTTCTAACTATTTATGTCCGGAGGCAGGTGCCTGTGGAGTCATTAGATTTGCCCCAGTTTCAGAAGGAGGAGACAGATTTGTTTTGATGTGTATCACCAACAGCCTCTGGCATGTCTGGTGTATACCTCAGGATTGCATAGGGCCTGGTTATGGTAAGAGTTTTGTGACCCACCTTGGACTTACTTGAGCAGCTGAGGGGCTGTCTCTATCACCCTTTCTACATCTTTGAGCAAATAGCATGATTACAGGACTATTTTTGTGACTCAGCCCCAAACAGTAGGGATCCTAACAATCCCTGTCCTCATGCCATTGTCTGCAGACAGAGCCTCTGGTCCTGCTGCAGTCCCAGTGGTGTTCTGAGGTTGTGGCTGAGCAGTCTTCTATCACTTCCTACATGATCGGTGTTAGACAACAGCAGGATGAGCTTTAGCACTTTCATCTGGATACACTGGTTTTGTCCGCCAAGTGTTGACCTAGCATCATGGCACTCACTGGTTTTGAAAAAGAAGTCTGAGTCTACCACAAGCTCAGGAAGAAGCTTTTATGGACAGACTACCCCTTTTTAGATGCTATCCTAGTTCATATTGAACAATGACTAACTGCAGATTTGGGGGAAAAGTTTCTTCCTGAGCTTGCTCTCTCTGTTTCTCCTTCTCTCTTTTTAACTCTGAAATTCAAATAAATAAATAAATCTTATAAAAATCATATGCAGCCTGCAATAGATCACGCAAATACACAAAACAAACATTAATAGAGGTAAAGATAGACTTCAATACAAAAGTAGGGGACTTTTACACCCTGCTTTAGGAAATGGACAGATCATCTGGACAGAAAATCAAAATGGAAACAGCACAGTAAAATGCATCCAATATCTGTTGAACCTAACAGACATCTACAGAACATTTTATTCAACATTTCAGGATATAAATTCTTCTGAACAGAAAGTGGAGCATTCTCCATGATGAACTACATTTTACTTTACCAAATAAGTCTCAACAATTTTAAGAAATAGAAATCCAGGAGGAAGAGGAAGCTGGGCTGTAGAGCAATGCAAAGATAGGTGGCAGGCCAATTAATGTCTGCTTTACACAGTGATCTGCCATCAAAGAGACCCAACAAGCCAGTCCACTGCATAGGTTTTCAATGTAGAAAGCCAGGGCTTCAACAGAAGTTAGCTTATGAAGAGCCCTGGCAGCTCTGCCAGCCAAGAGTTGCGTAATGAAATGGACCTGCCTTGGAGTCAAAGGGCTCCAGATCAGAGACACAGAGCTTGTTTGCTCTAAGCTGAAAAGCCCTTTACTAGGGCCAGCTTCCAAAGTAACCACTGCTATCGAGGGGATGGCCAAGGAGGGCCTACAACATTGCAGGCAGAACTGTATATTAATAAATGTTTTCCTTTTAGAAATGCCACCTACCTTCTCTTCAAGCCAGCTGTCCTCCCAGGCCAGCTAGGTAATGGAACTCAACAGGGTGCTTCCCTTCTGATGTACCCATGTAAACAGATAGATAGGTCTGAGCCGCTAACTGGCAAGGCCTTAAGTCCACCTGATTATTTTCAAGCCCTGTCAGTTTGTATTTGCCTCTCAAAGAAAAAAACTTGCTCATGGTTTAGAGACCTTTCTTAGGGCCTCTTATAATTGAAATCAGAGAAGATCCACTAAAATTTACACTGAAATGTGGCCCCTTAAAGTTCCCTAGAAATGCTATCCAGGGTGCCACATGTGCTACCGGAATTTGGGGTGCCTTATGATTTCACCACGGGCTTATTACTAAATCGCCAATATTAATAAGCCCAAGAGGGTTCTTGCCTAATATTTAGAGAAGAATTCTAAATATCGGCACAGATAAACGAGGCAGCATGGTACGTTTTAAGCTTTCATTTAGTGAGAAAGATGCACAGGAGAGTGAGAGCTTTATTTAAGAGAGGTAAATAGGGGTTCATACCGAGCACCAGGAACCAGCCATATGGAAGAGCATCTAGGCCTGTATCTGGGCCAGGAAGCCTAGATCATATGCCCTGAAGGCCATGTGCCTTGGAGGCACGGGGCTACAGGAAACCCCCTCCTGACAAGAGGCCAGGGAAGAAGAGCCCCAGGACACACTGCCCCAGGCTTTTAACCCACTTCCAAAGGGGAGTGGTTAATTAACCTGATTGGCTGGTTGGTACCCAGGTGTGGCCAGGTAGGGGAATGAGGCCACCAGGGGTGTGGCAAAGGCATCAGGTAGGGGCATGAGGTCACACAGGGGCGTGGCAAAGGCATGGTCTTCCAGTTCACAAATCTAACAATTTTAGCCTATATGTCTGCCTACTTCATAATGACTCTGTCCTCGGTTTTAGATCCTGTGATTTTAGATTCTTTGAGTTTAAACTGTTTGAATAGATTCATCTTCTCTGGACTTAGAAAAATTCTAGGTGGCCATGCACATGAAACCTCTGATGGAAGCAGTTTCTGCAAGCTGGCATGGCATCCCCCTGGGAGAAGCCACCTCCTGCTGAGAAGCCACCTCCTGCTGCAACCCTGTCCTGACTCCCCTTCCCAAAGACACCCCTTTCAGCATGAAACAGCCAGAGCAATCATTGCCCAGTTCCTCCTAACAGATGTTGGGGTTTCCATATGGGAGAGAATGTGAGGAGTCAGATGGGTTAATAGATAGTCAGGGGATCCCAGTGGAATTTGGGGTGTAAAATATTTGCTTGCTTCCCCAAAATGTTATCTTTAGCAAGAACAGACAGACTGCCCTCCTTCCTTTGGAATTTCCAAATTTACCATGAGAATAGCAAGGGAGCTACTCCTGAGCTCCCCCCCTTTGCAACCAGACAGGATGGAGAATTGTAAATGAGGTCCTTGGATGGTTTTTGTGCCTGCCTGGTAACTCAATGCCAATCTGATTGTCAAGTTTGTACTTAAAGCTGACTGCCACCAGTCCCTTTGGGGTTTTCCTCTCTAGGAAGCCCCCTTCCACTCCACTCTGGCTAGAGGTCCTTGATTCTAATAAATACTTTTAAATCTAAAAAAAAAAATAGAAATCATATTGGATGTCTTTTCTGAACACAATGCAGTAAAACTATAAATCAGTAATCACAAAAACTTTGGAAAGTATAAATGTACATGAAATTAAACAACTTACTCTGCACTTCTTATTATTTTAGATATTTGAATGTGTAAGAAATTAAGAAAAAAATTTAAAATTGTCTTGAAAATAATTTATATGAAAGTCAGTCTATCTAAATGTATGGAGTGTAGTAAAAGTAGTATAAAGGGGAAATTTGTATCAATAAATGTTGCATTAAAAAGAGATCTCAACCAACTTATTTCTGTATCTTATGGAACTACAAAAGTGACAAATCAAAGCCAAAATTAGTAGAAGGAAAGAAATAATAAATCTCATAGCACCAATGAACAGTATAGAGCTGAGCAAACAATATAAGAAGTTGGTGGAATTGATATGGGAAATGACCCCCTAAAATCTATATGAAAATGTGTTCCCTTATTGTTCCCCAGAAGTGCCATCTGGGCTGCCACATATGTTACCAGAATTTGGGGTGCCATACGATATCACTGCAAGGTGTCTGGTGCGTAACAAATTTTCCCAGGCAGAAGAATCAATTAATTCACAAGCTTTTGTTGGGATTCCACTCCTGGGCAAGGATCTCCTGTCCCAACAGACCAGCAGAGCAGGGGCTGGGGAAGTCACCCATCAGAAGTTGGGAGGGCTCCTTTTATAGATACAGGGCATGGTGGTTAAAGGTTGAGGCATGTCTAATCCTCATTTGTTGACCTTTAGGCACCTGTGGGGACTTTGACAAGGACTTTCTTCCCGGGAAGTGCGGGTAGGGACTCTCCATTCCCAGAAGTAAAGGCCTTCTCCTCTTGCGGATCCCAAAGCTACAAATCACCGTATGCTTAGTAATAAATCCCCAATATTAATAAGCCCGAGAGGGTTCTTGCCTAACATTTAGAGAAGAATTCTAAATATTGGCATAAATAAACAGGCAGCATGGTACATTTTAAACTTTTATTTAGTGAGAGAAATCATTGGAGAGAGAGCTTTATCTGAGAGAGAGAGGAAAATCTGAGTTCCTACCAAGCACCAGGAACCAGCCACACGGAGGAGCATCTAGGCCAGGAAGCCTAGGGCAGGTGGCCCAAAGGCCACATGCCCTGGAGGTGCAGGGCTACAGCCAGCCCCCTCCTGGCAAGAGGCCAAGGAAGAAGAGAAGGCCTAGGGCACACCATGTCCCAGGCATTTAACCCACTTCCAAAGGGGAGTGGTTAATTAACCTGATTGGCTTGTGGCCAGGTAGGGGCATGAGGTCACAGAGGGGCATGGTGAAGGTCTCAGGTAGGGCATGAGGTCACACAGGGGGGTGAGAACGTGGTCTTCCAATTCACAAACTTAATCAGTTTTAGCCTGTATGCCTGCCTACTTCAGAAAGAAAATCTTGTTCTTAAAAAAGATATATGAAACTGAAAGACATTTTTTTGAAGGAATAAGATAAAGTGATAGAATTCAAATACATAAAATTAGAGATGAAGCTGCAGGCAGTTTGACACAGAAATATAAAGGATTGTTACAGGTTACAATGAACAATTATGTGGCAACAATTTTTATAATCAAAAAAATAGGGACAAGTTTCTTGGCATAAACTCCTTCTTGTGATTAAATCATTAAGAAACACAGTAGCTGAACAGACCAACAATGAGTAGTACAATGGGTTCAGTAATAAAATTACAATGGATTCAGTTGTAAAAAGTCTCCTATCAAATAAAAACTGATGATGACTTCACTGCTGAACTCTACATATCATTTAAAGACTAATTAACACAAATATTTCTTAACTATTTCAAAAAAATAGAATAGGAGGAAATTTTACCAAATTGATTCTATGAGGCAAGGTTCACTTTGATATCAAAATTAGTCAAAGGTATATACACAAAAAAGAAGGCTATCCTTTGATAATAGATGCAAAAATCTGAAATAAAGTATTAGTAAATCTAATCCAATAGCCCACTAAAATAATATTCACCATGATTTAGTGGGATTCATTCCAGCATAACAGTATGGTTCACCATATGGAAAATGATAAATGTGATATACTACATCAACAGAATAAGTGACCAGAAATCATATGATCATTTCAGTATAGACACAGAAAAGGCAATTTGGTTAAAGTTTACAAAATTTCATGCTAAAAATGCTGACACAATTAGGTTGAGAAGTAACAAATCTCAACATAATAAAACCCAAGTGTAAAAAGCCACTTGACTAACATCTTCTGAATGAGGAAAAGAAGAATGCTGAAGGATGACCATTTCCATGCCTTTTAAGCATTATAGTACTGGAAGTTCTAGGCACTGCAGTAAGGCAAGATAAAGAAATAAAGAACTTCCAAACTATAAAAAAGTAAGACAAACTGTCACTTTTTGCATACTATTATACTTAGAAAATCCAAAAGAATATTAAAGCTAATAAAACCAAAAATAAATTTGAAATAATAAATTCATCGAAGTTTCAAGATACGTAATCAATGTGCAAAACCATGTGGTGCTGTTGTACACTAACAGTAAATCGTCTGAAAAAGAAATCAAGAAAACAATTCCATTTCCAATAGCTACAAATAAAACAAAATAGCTGGGAATAAATTTAACAGAAGAAGTAAAAGATCTCCACAATGAAATCAATAAATCACTGTGAAAGAAATTAAAGGAGCAGAAAGACTTCCCATATATATAGATTGGAAGAAACAAAATCATTACAGTGTGCATACTACTCAGAGCAATTTACAGATTGAATGCAAACTTTATAACAAACCTAATGAGATTTTCGTGGAACTAGAAGAAAACTCTACTAAAATTTGTATGATACCATAAAAGACCTTGGAAATAGCCAAAATGAGGGGGCCGGCGCCGTGGCTCTCTTGGTTAATCCTCCACCTGCGGCACTGGCATCCCATATGGGCACTGGGTTCTAGCCCCAGTTGCTCCTCTTCCAGTCCAGCTCTCTGCTGTGCCCCAGGAGGGCAGTGGAGGATGGCCCAAGTGCTCCAGCATGGGAGACCAGGAAGAAGCACCTGGCTCCTGGCTTCAGATTGGCGCAGCACTGGCCGCCATAGCAGCCATTTGGTAAGTGAACCAATGGAAGGAGGACCTGTCTCTCTGTCTCTCTGTCTCTCTGTCTCTCATTGTTTATAACTCTACCTGTCAAATAAATAAATAGCCAAAATAGATACATTACAATACCTGCCTTTGAAATATAAATTCAGAGCTATAGTAATTAAAATTCATGGTATTAGAAAAATAAAAGAGGCCAGAGATGTGGCATAGTGGGTAAAGCCACCACTTTCAGTGCCCCCATCCTATATGGGTGTCAGTTGAGTCCCAGCTGCTCCACTTCTGATCTAGCTCTCTGCTACAGCCTGGGAAAGCAGTAGAAAATGGCCCAGGCCTTAGGGCTCCTGCACCCACAAGGGAGACCAAGAAGAAGATCCTGGCTCCTTGCTTTGGATTGGCACACCTCCGGCCGTTGCGGCCAACTGGGGTGTGAACCTGCGGATGAAAGACCACTCTCTGTGTTTGCCTCTCATTCTCTTTGTAACTCTGACTTTCAAATAAATAAATATATCTTAGAAAAAGTAAAACAGATCCATAGACTAGTGAAACTGTAGAAGTAAGCCTACATGCATGTGCAGTCAACTGTGTTTTGATAAAGGGGCTAAGATATTCCTTTTAATTAGTGGTGCTGGAAAAATTGGATAGTCATATGGAGAAGAGTAAAACTAGAATCCTATATCTCATCATGCACAAAATTCAATTCAAAATGAATTAAGTACTTAAATATAAAACATAAAACTTTGAAATTGCTAGAAGGAACCATAAGGAAAGCATTTCAGGAAGTTAGAAATTGATCTCACAGTATCTATCATCTATCAATCTATAACTAGTATGTATGAATATTTGGAAAATATTGATAACAGATGCTAGAAGATATTTATACTTGTATGTAGGTCAAGTATGCAGTTCTCATGTATGTGTTATTGTAAGGTATGCACAACCATGGTAATTGCCCTTTTTGCTATTGTTGATGGATGTTTATTACTATTATGTTGTTTTTCCTCCATTGCATTGAAACCTTTTTTTTTTACACTAAAGGTCTTCAAAAATAGTGGTAAATGAATACTATAAAAAACTAGGCTGGACTTCTAAAATATGCATTTTCTTTAATTTTTGATGAAGACATTAAATATCATGTTAATAAAGCCAGCAATTCCAAAATTAAGACTTTAACACAAGTTATATATGTCTCATATTCAGTCATATAGAAGTAAATTTGGATAATGTTGTATATTTAACACAGTAAACGAAAAGCAGTAGCTTAAATTTAGGAGTATACGTTCTTATTCCTGAATTTCCTAGTATATTATTGAAACATTAATTCCAGTGTTTATGGTTTTAGGTATGGAATTTTTCAAGAGAAGACAATTACAGAGCTTTAGAAATAGTTTAAAGATAAAAATTTAGTTTTTTTATAAATCGTGTGATTGATATTTCATTGTAAGAATTCACTACCGCTCCTAATTCCTATGTCCTTTGCTCTCAGGCAACAAACAAATGACTGCCATTTATACAAGAGTGCTGTAATGCCATAGGTTATTATTAATTTATGTACTCTTTTTTCCTCTTTTTCTTTCGCAGTATGAAATGGAATCAACAAGCATTTATTTAGCTGACTTTATTCATTAAAGTTATCAATCCACTCTGTGGCTTTGTCTGAATGTTAGTCAAGGAACCATTTGACAGCTGTTCCCTAAGGACAAAGAAAATTTGGTCTAGAAATAGAATTTGGCAGTGTTTGACTTGTAGGATGCTCCAGGGGCTTTTTCATAGGCAAGTCTTTCACAATGTGTAGGGTTTCATTATTCCTTTTAGAAATTTTTATCATTATTATTTAACATTTCTTTTGATTGAGAACAAAGCATTGCATGCTGTTAAAATCACTAAAAGCAAAATGCACAGTATTTGGGTATATATCTTAAAGCATTCTATAGCAGTCCTGACAAGGCTGCTGACAACTAATACTGCTTCTATGCTTCTTGTGCTTCTGTCGTGCTGTTTCTGCTATTCTCTAATAAGGTCAGGATTCCAAGCACTGTGTTAGTGTTGAAGAAGACCTATCAGAAATGATTGCTCTGGGTGACTGGTAAACCAGTGACAGCTTTGGAGGTGTTCGTGATGCATCTGTCAGGTTTTGGCAGAAGTATTGTTTTTAATAAAATTCAGCTTCACTTTACTGATTTGAATGCATTTACCACTGTGCTGAAAACACTGAACTTTTCTCCCTTAATATTATTGTTTTAAAATAATTTCCCCCATGCCTTAGTCTTGAACATTTTTGCTCATATAGTAATTAATACAGTTTTTATTTGAAAATATTTAGAGTGATTTGGCACTACTAGTCTTACTTTACTGAAAAGGAAAACCAGGAGTGAGAAAACTAAATAAATTACTATTGCCACAAGATCTCAAAATGCCAGATCTGCTTCTAGGCTTCCAGTTTCCTAGTTTTCACCCCAGTTGTCCATTTCATTTGTAAACCCATGAGTTTCTTCTCTAACCCCTCACAGAGAAGGAACCCTAAATTATAATCATAATACTTCCTGTGTTTCCTTCATGCCACTTATCACAAGTTTATTTAAATGCTTATTTATATTTTTCCTCCTTATGAGAAAATAATTTCAAAGAAATGTTTTTGCTCTTTTCACCACTGGAAACATAATAGCACTCAGTGATATTTGTTGACTAATACACAACAGTGGGAATAAAGCAGCTGAAAACATTTTTCTTGAAATTGATGTTTACGAACTACATTCTGCTTTGCTTCTCCAAATGACAAACACCACAGTCATCCTGCAGTCTGTCACTGCCTCTAGTTTTTGACATCATTTTGGCATCCCTCCTTTGAGACCTCTCTCCTGTACCCCCGCCAGGTCCTACTCCCACTACCTTGACCAGTTGAGTCAGGAGTGATTATTTTTAAAGACTGATTTATTCATTTGAAAGTCAGAGTTAAACAGAGAGAAAAGAAGAGGCAGAGAGAGAGAGAGAGAGAGAGAGAGTGAGTGTCTTCCATATACTGGTTCACTCCCTGATTGGCCACAATGGCCAGAGTAGTGCTAATCCAAAGCCAGGAGCCAGGAGCTTCCTCTGGGTCTTCCCATATGGGTACAGGAGCCCAAGGACTTGGGCCATCTTCTACTGCTTTCCCAGGCCATAGCATAGAGCTGGATTAGAAGTGTAACCAGGACTTGAACCAGTGCCCATATGGGATGTGATCACTATAGCAGCGGCCCTACCCACTAAGCCACAGCGCCGGCCCAGGAGTGATTCTTAATTCTGGCTTCTCCTTTGGACATGTCTGATGAGCCAGCACAAAAAAAAAACAAAAACAGAAAGTCATTTGCTATCTTCATTCTGTCAGTTTTCTCTCTGCCAAGAAATGACATGGTTGCAGCCTGGTTATCAACTTGCTCCTGTCTCCAAAGGAATTAGCATGATAGAATTAATGAGAAAAGGCTCTATGAACAAGCAGATCTGTATTCAAATTCTATGTTTTTCTAATCTCAGTTCTTTCAAATAAAAGTAAATACACCTGATACATAGGTTTGATAAGAACAGAGTCTGTCAAACTATTGTGCAGCAATTTCTTGCAACCCTCATATTTTATTTCATCATTGCAAACTTCAGCAACTTCTTTTTCACGCGTTTCCTTCAACCTCCAGATTCAATATTTTCGGTACTTTTCTTTTCCATAAAATAATGGAATGTTTCTACTGTTAAAGCTGTCTGCACAACCAGCATTTTCCTATGTGAACAGTGGCCTTCTTTCATTGGTCCTTCCTTCTCTCTGTTCTTACAAATTTTTCTTCTGTATATATTGATTCAAAAGCTATTATGTATTTTCCTTCTCCATCATCACTTCTGATGTCATGAGGCCCTCTCTAGCTGGGTCCTTTTTGCCATGGTCTCAAATTCATAGACCATGGGAAAAGAGGGAGCATTCTCTTTACCCCATTTTCCATTCTTCCAAATACTCTCATCTTTACAACACAACTAGCTCATACTTAGTCCTTCATTCTTTTCTTCTTTTTGCACCAGTCTTGGCGATACTCACTAGGGGATATATGGTGCCTGTTCAGTATGCTTTCACAGGCTCTTTGATAACAGTACCCACTGCAGTGTGACCCCAGACTTACCTCATGCTGCCAGAAGCTGGCTCCTGCAGTCTACTTCCAGGTCTTCCACACACAATGGAAAGTACTGGACAACTAGGCAGTGTGGAGGAGTCAGTTGCCCCAGAGGCCCTCACAAATACTTAATTATTAGAGCACCTAGGGAAAAAACTTGATGTCCCAAATATCAAATGCCTAACTCTGAAAATCATCCTTAGTACTTCGAAGACTTTGCGTGGACCAGTTCTTTATGGCTCATTTTAGTGTCCTCTAGTCTCTGATGCCAAATCTTCCTGCTACTGCTCTCACTCCTCTTGCTTCTTCACTCCAGCATTCCTAGATCACTTCAAATCAACTCTTTGCCTTTTTTTTTCTTTTTTTCTTTCTTTTTTTCTGCCAGAAACCTTTTATTTAAGGAATGCAACCTTCATGCATTTCCTAAGTGCAACTTCAGGAACAGAGTGATTCTTCCTACCGGACCTGCCCTTCCACCCACACTCCCACCTCTCGTTCTCCTCCCTCCTCTATTCCCATTCTTGTTTACTTACTAAGATCTATATTCAATTAATGTTATACACATATGATTAATTCTGTGCTAAGTAAAGAGTTAAAAAATCGTATATTAAAAAAAAAAAACTCTTCCTCAACAGACAAGAAAAGGGCTATTCAGAGTCATTGCTTCTCAAAGTGTCAATTTCACTTCTATAGATTACCTTTTAGGTGCTCTTTTAGTTATCACAGTCAGGGAGAACATGTGATATTTGTCCTTTTGTGACTGGCCTATTTCACTAAGTATGATGTTTTCCAGTTTAATCCATTTTGTTGCAAAAACGACAGGATTTTGTATCTTTGCACCACTGTGTAGTATTCCATGGTGTGGATATCCCATAATTTCTTTATCCAGGCATCAGTTTACAGACATTTGGGTAGATTCCATATCTTAACTACTATGAATTGAGCTGCAATAAACAGGGGGGTACAGATAACTGTTTCATAAGCTGATTTCATCTCCCTTGGGTAAATTCCCAGAATGGGATGGCTGGATCATATGGTAGATCTATATTTCTGCATACTGTATTCCACTGTGGCTGGACAAGTGTAATATTCCCACCAACAGTAGATTAGGGTGCCTTTTCCCCCATATCCTCACCAGCATTTGATGTTTGTTGATTTCTGTATGAGAGCTATTCTAACTGGGGTGAGGTGAAACCTCATTGTGGTTTTGGTTTGCATTTCCCTAATGCCTAAGATCCAGAGCATTTTTTCATGTGTCGGTTGGCCATTTGGACTTCCTCTTTTGAAAAATGCCTGTTTAAATCCTTTGCCCATTTCTTCACTGGGTTGTTTGTTTTGATGTTTTTGAGTTTTTTGATCTCTTAATATATTCGATTATTAATCCTTTATCAGTTGTATAGTTTACAAATAATTTCTCTCATCTGTCAGTTGCCTCTTCATTTTGCTGAGTGTTTCTTTTGCAGTGCAGAAACTTCTCGATTTTATGTTATCCTATTTGTCAATTTGGCTTTGATCCCCTGCGCCTCTGGAGTCTTTCCAAGATCTTTACCTATGCCAGTGTCTTGTAGGTTTTCTGCAATGTTCTCTAATAAATTGATGGTATCGGATCATATATTTAGGTCTTTAATCCATTTTGAATGGATTTTTGTGTAAGGTGTAAGGTGAGAGTCCTGCTTCCTACTTCTGCATGTGGAGATCCAGTTTTCCAGTATCATTTGTTGAAGAGACTCTCCTTTCCCCAGGGATTGATTTTAGCTCCTTTGTCAAAGATAAGCAAAGATGCATGGGTTAATTACTTGTGTTTCTATTCTGTTCCACTGGTCTACACATATGTTGTTGTACCAGTCCTGGGCTGTTTTGATTTTAATTGCCTTGTGGTATGTCTTGAAATGTGGTATTGTGATGCCTCTGGCTTTGTTTTTGTTGTATAAGATTGCTTTATCTATTCAGGGACTGCTGTGTTTCCATATGAATTTCAGCATTATTTTTTCTATATCTGAGAAGAATTCCTCGGTGTTTTGATTGTTATCACATTGAATCTGTAAATTTCTTCTGGTAGTATGGACAATAAATTTAACCAAAATTTGTCAAAGATCTGTACGATGCAAATTATAAAACACTAATGAAAGAAATAGAATAATACACCAAAAATGTAAAGATCTTCCATGTTCATGGATTCGATGAATCAATATCCTCAAAAGTACACATGCTGCCTTCACATTTTTTTTTTTTATTTGAAAGGTAGAGTTATAGACAGTGAGGGAGAGAGACAGAGAGAAAGGTCTTCCTTCCGTTGGTTCACTCCCCAAATTGCCGCTATGGCTGGCGCTACGACAATGTGAAGCCAGGAGCCAGGTGCTTCTTCCAGGTCTCCCATGCGGGAGCATTTGGGCCATCCTCTACTGCCCTCCCGGGCCACAGCAGAGAGCTGGACTGGAAGAGGAGCAACCAGGGCTAGAACTCGGCGCCCATATGGGATGCCGGTGCCACATGTGGAGGATTAACCAAGTGAGCCATGGCACCAGCCCCTGCCTTCACATTCTTAACATAAGTTGTCTTACTGTGATAACATAAACCAGGGCACACACACCTTCAAGGATGTGAACATGTAACCAGCTGTCTTTCTTCTTCTCATGTCGCCTTTTCTCTAGCTTACTAACATGACCAAAGCTCCTTTGTCTTTCCCATTTTTTATTTAAATCCTGACTACTACCAATTGTCACTTTATGTTCAAGTACGTTGGAGAGGTTGGTGGATATTACCTTTACTGCTTCCCTACCCACTGTCCTCATTCACTTAGCATACTGTTCTACTTGCTGTTTCCTAAAAATGTTTTTCAATAATTATCAGTTACACACTAGATGCCAAATTCTATAAACCATATTCTCATCTTCTACTCTCATGCTCTGTGATATTTGGGGCTTTGATCACAATGTCAAATGTCCTCTCCTGACTCAAGACCTTTTCTCTGATATTTGAAATGCACTTCTGATTCATGTCTAGTTTATTTTCATTAACATTCAAAGCCTTTTGCGTTCTAACTACAACCTAATTTTCCTATCAGAATGTTGAGTTTTCACTTTAAGTATTCTATAAGCAGTTCTGGTGATTTTTTAAAAAAATTGATTCTTAGCACATTCCCTTGGATCTATTAATTGACAAAGATTGAGAACTAGATACAAGGATTTTTTTAAAGGTTTCTTGGGGTGATTCTAATACATACTCATATTTTAAAACCATTGTTCTAAATGCAATATAAATCTGGTCAGTACAATTTTATATATTATAGAACATTTTGTCTCCAGAATTTGTTTTATATTGTTTCTACGATGTTTTTTTCTCTCCAGGTTTCCAACTCTTCTCTTTCTTTAAGTCTATTGGACTTGGCTAAAAGATTTCTGTTTTGCACTTTTTAAATGACTTATTATTCCATTTATTTTAATTTCTATAGCTCCTGTATATTAAATACTACCTGTGGACTAAGCAGTATGATGAGTTTGTTAAAGGCATTATTTATTTAATCTTCACAGAATGTTATTATAGAACATAAAATAAAGAGATGTGATGTAAGGATTTAACTTTCTAGGTTCAAATACCACCTCTCAATTTCTCTATGATGCAGTGAAGTTGCTTAATCTCTTTAATTCTCATTCATTCCCTATAAAATTAAAGAAATAATAATTTTTCTCAATGTATTTATGTGTTAATGAAATGTGTTAATTTATGAAAGGTTTGTAGATGTGTCTAACACTGGATAAATATTTACTTAGAAAGAAGTCAGGGACAATATTAATAAAATATAACTGTTATTCAATAATGACTACATGGTGAAAATGAGGACTAGAAAGGACATATTTCTTTGGGTTACAGACATTTGAATGAGTGTCTGAATTCAAGCATTTTAAGTAGACTTTGAATCCTAAATGCTACACTATATTCTTGAAAATACATTATTACTTTTCCCTGCTTTTAGATACAGAACACTTATTCTGATTTTTTCACAGCATCTATCTAGTCATATCATAGATAGAAAATAAATATGTAAGAGGAAAAAATCAAGTGAAAGACATAGATATTCTCCAAGTGTATCAGGAACAAATACCAGGAACAAGTGCAGGCAGTGTTCTATAAGATTTAATAAAATGATATATGATTTATGTTCACATCTAACAAAATACTTCAAAAACACCAAGTGATAGGTGAGGAAACTCAATATTTAAGTTAATGATTTTAAAAGGGCACATATAGATTACCTTTCTTTTTCTTTTTTTACCAAAAAAATTGTTTCATTTGTTTATTCAGACGGCAGAATGACAGAGAAAAACGAGGAGACAGAGATGGAAAGAGAGAGAGATCTTCCATATACTGGTTCACTTCCCAAACTGCCTCGATACCTGAGTCTGGGCCAGGCCAAAACTAGGAGCCAGGTCTCCCACATGGGTCTTAGGGCCCCAAGTAGTTCCCCCACCTGCTGCTGTCTTTCCAGGCACATTTAGCAGGAAACTGGATTGGAAGCAGTATTGTCAGGATTTGAATGGGCACCCCAATATGAAATGCTAGCCAAGCGTAGATGTAACTTGGTGAACGACAGTATCAACCCCTCTGTATTGATTCTATAAGGGACAAAGCCCATTAGAAGATTTGACATTTTCCTTAGAAATCAGCCAGTCCTATGAAAATATGTCTTGCCTTTTTTGGTGCACAATACTATGGGAGAGGAAAATTTAATATTACATATTTTCTATGGTTGGTGAAGATATTTTCCTTTATTTTGAATTAAAAAAATAAGTATGGAATTGGTTATAGAATAAAGAGGAAAATCAAGTATGGAAGTCAATGTATGGACTAGGCATTAATATACAACACTTTCTAGCTGATGAAATAATCTATATATTGCCCAAGGTGTTGCAGAGATATGGTATGGCTGACCTTGATTGAGAAGTGGAGAGCACCATTTTCAAACAATCTAATTCAGTCTAAACTAAAATGAAGATCATCAGCCAATTTCCACAAAAGCATAGGAGATATATATATATATATATATATATATAATTGATCACCTACATGCTAAAATAATTATCAGTTCAATAGAATATTTGCTTAGCCTTATATATTTGTCCCATTATAATAAAAATATCTTTTGATATTCTTTTGGAGAAATATTTGTTTCCCTCCATCATTGGAACTGTTGAAAGCTCATAAAGCCCTAAAAACAGGTCCATAGTGTAAATCCTGACATAATTTTAACTGCAGGTGACACTAAAATAAACAGCACCTCTTTTCTGACTCTAAATCTACTCAGGTAAGTGGAAAATGCCTATGTTAGCTGAATGTGCAATCATACAGAACAGCTCTGTAAATTATAAAGAATACCGTGGTCTAAATGTTTATGCAAGTACAACATTTATGCAGGACTATACATATTTAAATTTCAGATTAACTCACTGATTCTATACTTAGATTTATAATTTAAGCATTTGAAAAATAGTTAATATTTAATTTCTATTTCTCCTATAACAGAGTAGGAATTTATTGTAACTAAAGTAAGAGACATGTTGTGCATATCTCTCTTAAAAATAGAATTATGAACCTTATCTACTCAAGAACAGAGCCCATCTTTTGCAGGGAAATAACAATGAACAGGATTTGTCCTCAACTAATATTTGTTAGTGTCTTCTCAAATCACAGTAATTTGTAGGTCATAAAGTGCATGTCTCAGGAGCATTATTTTGACAAACCAGAAAGCACATATTATACAAAATGTGTTTAATTGACAAAATAATTTTTACTTCCAAAGAATTCTATAGGTAGAGAAAGTAATTTTGTGTTAATAATTATCCAATATTTCCAGTAAAAATTTGTATGATTAAAGCATAGCTCATATAATTGGAATTCTTAGTAAAGAGAACTGAGCATGAACTATTATTTCTGTATTACTGCTTTAAGTTTATCTAATGTATGTTCTGCTGGAATATTGTTTAATGTAGATTACCTTTACATTTAAGTCTCTAAAACAAAGACTGGTGCTTAATTTTCTATTTTATTAACTTTTGGACATTCTGATATATGTGTGAATAGCTTCTGAACTATAAAATGATGCATAAATTTAAGAAGTTACTAAAATTATTTACAGTTATTCTCTTTCTTATGAAGAGTAAAGGAAAGTTAAAGAACAGCATTGAGTGAAACATGATCCTTTTGGTTACTGTGAATGTTCTACTTAGATTTATTTTTGTGTATATTGAATTCATTTATCCTGCTATTTTTGCAATGTCTACCAAACTCCTCAAGTCTTCTTTTTGATTCTTCTACAATGTAGATAGTGTAGTGTAAATATTTAGTTAAAAATCAGTTATGTCCAAATCCTTAACTCTGTAATACTTCTGTTTGTCTTACTAGTTTTCTTCCTTGGCTCTAACATGTGGAAATAAGACATGATTACACCAGGGCTAGAATCACCGAGCTGAATGCTGTATCTTCTTCTGTGGGGATACTGGCAGTTACAGTGTAACTGGCCTTTTGCTCTCTTTTGACTATCCTGATATTTATCTAAAATTTCTGTTCCTCTATCAGCATTTTCCCCCTCAATTTATCCATGATAAAAGTTTTAAATGTGTTTCATTATTTTACTATGTTTGTTGAATCTTACATAATAAATAAATCATGTATGCAATCCTTATAGAAAACATTTTATCATATTTAATAATTGAAAATTTCACAAGTGAATACTTTTTAACATATGTCCTCTCTATGTGTATGTGTTAATACTTTTTGGCTTATATTCCTAAAAGTGGAATTGCTAAAACAAAAGCCTTATGTGTTTTAATAAGCTGTTATTGCCCTCAGAGAACTATCTCAGTTTACAATCCCACATTCAGTGTCTGAAGCTGATCAATTTTTTTTTTTTTTTGACAGGCAGAGTGGACAGTGAGAGAGAGAGAGACAGAGAGAAAGGTCTTCCTTTTGCCGTTGGTTCACCCTCCAATGGCCGCCGCGGTAGCGCGCTGCGGCCGGCGCACCGCGCTGTTCCGATGGCAGGAGCCAGGTGCTTCTCCTGGTCTCCCATGGGGTGCAGAGCCCAAACACTTGGGCTATCCTCCACTGCACTCCCTGGCCACAGCAGAGAGCTGGCCTGGAAGAGGGGCAACCGGGACAGGATCGGTGCCCCGACCGGGACTAGAACCCGGTGTGCCGGCGCTGCAAGGCGGAGGATTAGCCTGTTGAGCCACAGCGCCGGCCGCTGATCAATTTTTGACTCCTCAGCACTTTCATTTGCCGCTCTGAGATGTATAATTTAAATTGTTCTTTAATTTTCTCAATTTAGTATTAATTTTTCTCTTGGATATCTTGATCATCTTTTGCTATAATAGTATCAATTTTTACTTTTTTATTAATTTCTTATTCAAAGCCTCAGCCTATATTTACTGGATTGTCAGGCCTTTGAAATATTGATGTGTATATTTATTAATCTTTAATAGTTTGTCTATTTTGAACAGATAATTTTCCTTGAGTTTTAACTGTTTTAATTTGTAAAGTATTATTCCTTGAAATATTTTAATTTATGAAATATCAATCTTGTTTATCTTTTTATATGAATAAAAATCATATTCTTAGTTTTCTAACTTCATAATATCCTATTTTTCAGTTTTAATTATGTGCATATTTCAAAATAGAACATGTCTCACAAGTGTGTAGGAAACAATATCTTTTAAGCACTGATTTCCTTTGCAACTTATTTTTTTCTTTTTAGTATTTTGGTTTTAATTAATAAATTAATTAGTTTATTAATAAATAAATTTATTTATTGATAAATTAATTTATTTGTTAATTAATAATTAAGAAATCAGCATGAAATAAGTAAAACATCATTATGAGTTATTAACTCTCATTTCTGACTTGTATAATGTAAATGATCAAAAATATTTGGTGGAAATTTTACATGTTCTTGAGGTTACTATTACCCTTTTGATTTCACAGTTTGGAAGTGAAGTATGGGAACCTATCAGCAAGAAACTCTAGTAATTTTCTTGCAGGTATTTCCTGCTCTGGAAAATCTCCAACTATTTTTTGCAGATGATTTTGATTATTCATGAGATTATCATTAGTTCTCATACTACCAATTAGAATATAATTGTGTATAATATTTATTCAATGTTCTAATGAAAGTATGCAATCATAGCTAGAATATAGTACATAAATCTCTTGTAAATCATGTGTCAAGGACATTTTTTTCATTTATGTAATAATATATAACCAAAAAGAGTTTACTTCCTTTGATTTCATGAATATAAACTAAAAATTTTCTTCCAAAAATGCATCTCAAAGTGAGAAAAAAGCTTCCTGCTGACTATAATATTGTACTTTTATCTGTTTTCTGGCCTCCATCCCAAAATATAAATAGATATGAAAACAGATGTATGTCTTACTACAATTTTTATAAGTTTTTATTTGGAGAGTAAATGTGTGTGTGTGCATTGTTTTTTCTTTTCTTTGCCTAATTACTACCAGTGATATTACAAAGATATGGTATCTGTTCTAAATTATTGGAGCAATGATAAGAAATTAATTATGAGATGTGGAAGTAGCAACAGAGCAAAGTTGCTAAAATGCTAGTTGATAATATCATTTGATCTTAAAATATGTTTCCATTTTATGGTCTTAGAAAGCCATACGAATAAAGGCATGTGAAACTCAAGAGATATTAGTGTGATATATCATAATACATATTAGGAAATGAAATAGGAACTTCTTAAATGTGATAATGGACCATGCAGTTCAGCTTCTTATCTCTGGCAATATCTAATGTGAAAGATAATAATGTAATTAATTAAGTGTAAAACAAATTTTAAAATGGAACTATATTATGTTTGTTCCCATTTCTTTCAGTGTTTGTGTTTAGCAAAATTTTTGGATATGTATTTGTGATGGTAATACATAATATAGTCATGCTAGTTATCAATAACTGATATCTTATATTCCTTGCTGATTTTTAAGTAAAGTTTGAATATTGGAAATAGAAATTAAGAGCAATTAAAAAGTTATGCTGCAATTAAAAAGTTATGCTGTAGAATGGCAGATGTCCTAAATAGCACTCTGGCCTCAGAATCAGCCCTTAAGGCATTCGGATATGGTTGAAGAGCCCATGAGAGTATTTTAGGCATGGAAAGCCAAGACACTCTGGGGGAAAAAAAAGAAGACCTAAATGAAAGATCTCTGTGAGTGAGATCCCAGTGGAAAGAACGGGGCCATCAAAGAAGGAGGTACCTTTCTCTGAAGGGAGGAGAGAACTTCCACTTTGACTATGACCCTGTTGGAATAAGATCAAAGTCGGCGAACTCAAAAGGCTTCCATAGCCTCGGCAACTCATGACTAGAGCCTAGGGAGATTACTGATGCCATAAATAAGAGTGTCAAATTGTTAAGTCAGCAACAGGAGTCACTGTGTACTTACGTCTCATGTGGGCTCTGTCCTTAATGTGTTGTCCAATGTTAAGTAATGCTATAACTAGTACTGTAACTGTATTTTTACACTTTGTGTTTCTGTGTGGGTGCAAACTGATGAAATCTTTACTTAGTATATACTAAACTGATCTTCGGTATATAAAGATAATTGAAAATTAAAAAAAAAAAAACCTTGGTTTTAAATTGGAAATTGCATAGAAAATTAATCAATTTTTAAAAATATAATGTAGGATCTCTGCCCTTAATGTGCTCTACATTGTGATTTAATGCTATAAGCAGTACTCCCAACAGTATTTTTCACTTTGTGTTGCTATGTGGGTGCAAACTGTTGAAATCTTTACTTAACATATACTAAACTGATCTTCTGCATATAAAGAGAATTGAAAATGAAACTTTATTTATTTATTTATTTATTTATTTATTTTGACAGGCAGAGTGGATAGAGAGAGAGAGAGACAGATAGAAAGGTCTTCCTTTTTGCCATTGGTTCACCCTCCAATGGCCGCTGTGGCCGGCGCACCACGCTGATCCAAAGCCAGGAGCCAGGTGCTTCTCCTGGTCTCTCATGCAGGTGCAGGACCCAAGGACTTCGGCCATCCTCCACTGCCTTCCCAGGCCATAGCAGAGAGCTGGCCTGGAAGAGGGGCAAACAGGATAGAATCCGTTGCCCCAACCGGGACTAGAACCCAGTGTGCCAGCGCCGCAAGGCAGAGGATTAGCCTGTTAAGCCACGGCGATGGCCTTGAAAATGAATCTTGATGTGAATGGAAGGGGAGAGGGAGCGGGAAAGGGGAGGGTTGTGGGTGGGAGGGAAGTTATGGGCGGGGGGGGGGGAAGCCATTGTAATCCATAAGCTGTACTTTGGAAATTTATATTCATTAAGTAAAAGTTAAAAGAAAAAAAGTTATGCTGGCCGGCACCATGGCTCAATAGGCTAATCCTCCACTTGCAGCACCAGCACACCAGGTTGTAGTTCAAGTCGGGGCACCGGGTTCTGTCCCAGTTGCCCCTCTTCCAGTCCAGCTCTCTGCTGTGGCCCAGGAGTGCAGTGGAGGATGGCCCAAATGCTTGGGCTCTGCACCAGCATGGGAGACCAGGAGAGGCACCTGGCTCCTGGTTTCGGATCAGCGCAGTGCGCTGGCCACAGCGCACCAGCCGTGGCGGCCATTGGAGGGTGAACCAACGGCAAAGGAAGACCTTTCTCTCTGCCTCTATCTCACTGTCCACTCTACCTGTCCAAAAAAAAAAAAAAAAGCTGTGCAAGTTTTTTAAATGCTACAGCAGCTATTTGTATCATAGCATGTTAATTTTTATCCCATAATGTTTTATAATAACACATGGACTTTTAAATTTATTTGAGAATCAGGGATGCAAAGAGAGAGAGAGAGAGAGTACTCCTATCTTTTCATTCAATCCCCAAATGAATGCAATAGCTGGGGCTGGATCCACCTGAGGCTAGGAACCAGGAACTGAATCCAGGATTGGAATTCAACCACTGACATTCAGTGTCCACACCAGCAGGAAAACAGACTCAGGATTAAAAGCAAATATTCAGCCCAGTTGCTGTGATATAGAATGCAGGTATCTTTACCCACATCTTAAACACTAGGCTAAATGCCTGCCCATGGACTTTTCAGTGTAGCAATCATGATTCTCAAATCTTTGCATTTTTATTTTAATATTGTTTGAAAGGCAAAGAGAGACTACTGTCTATGGGTTCATCCTCAAATGCACCCAATAGTTGAAAATGGGTCAACATCATTCTGGAACTGAGAATAAAACCTAGGCGTCTTATGTGGGGACAGGGACCCAAGTACTTGAGACATGGTTACTGAAAGCTTGGTTCCTGTCCTAGATACCAAATCAAAATAACAAAGACAGATTTTAGGTTCAAGGAAAGAGAAAGTTTAATCTATCAATAGATTAGTACAATAGCAGACCTTGGGGTCTCAGGTACTACTGACCTTCTTCTTAAATAAATAAATCTATAGGCCATAAAATCAATTTGTCATCTAAATTTTAATCAGATATTATATAGGAAAAAAAGAAAATCTTTACGTATTTACAAAATAGTCCAATGCTAGTAATTTGAATATCTTCTTCAAACCATTTGTTTATTTATTTATTTGATGCCTAGAGTAATACAGAGACATACACAGAAGGAGAGACATGGCGGAGGGGAGTGTGTAGATCTTCCATCTGTTGGTTCACTCCCTAAATGCCTGCAAATATAAGACTGGGCCAGGTCAAAATCATAAGCCTGAAACTCCATCTGGGTCTCTCATGTGGGTGGTAGGAGCCCAAGACCTTGAACCATCTTCTGCTGCTTTTTCAGGTACATTAGCAGGGACCTGGACCAGAAGTGGAAGTTGAGCAGTGGAACTGGAACTGATATTCACATGGATTGTCAGACCCATGAATATCTCAAAGTTGTGCATTACATCTAACATTGATAAAGTTCTATTTGAGCAAATAACATTTCCAAAGTAGAAAATTAAAATATTTTATATATACAAATAGCCAATGACTAAATATCATGTTTATTAGGGGTTCTATGAGCTTCCTGTACTAAGATGTCTCTGTCCTTCTCCAAACCTGGGAAATTTTCTGCTAGTATCTCACTAAAAAGGCCTTCTAATCCTTTCTCCCTCTCCATGCCTTCAGGAACTCCTAGTGCCCGAATGTTAGGTTTTTTAATAGTATCCTGTAGGTTCCCAGCAATATTTTTTAAATTTCTAATTTCCTCTTCTTTTCTTTTGTTTGCCTGTTTCCTTTCCTGTTCTCTGTCTTCTAAGTCCGATATTCTCTCTTCTGCTTCACCCATTCTGTTTTTAAGGCTCTCTAATGTGTTTGTCATTTGATCTATTGAATTCTTCATTTCATTATGGTTTCTCTTCACTATCACAGTTTCATGTTCTACTAGTTGTTTCATTTCATTTTGATTCCTCCTTAATATTTCATTTTTGTGAGAGAGATTTTCTATCTTGTCCATTAAGGATTTCTGTAGTTCAAGAATTTGTTTTTGAGAACTTCTTAATGATCTTACCAATTTTTTGAGAACCGCTTCTTGCATTTCTTCTATCTCATCATCTTCATAATCTTGAATTGGGATGTCTTTTTCATTTGGGGGCATCATAGTGTCTTCCTTGCTCTTGTTACCTTGGTTTCTACGTTTGTTTGGCATCTTGGAGGTGTGGCCAAAGAGCTCTGTTTGGTTCTTCAGGGTTAAGGGTGTGTCCAAGGTGACTCATCCAGATTGTTCTCTGGCTTGCTCTGTTGCTCTCTCTCTTTAGACGCAGAGAAAGCATTTGATAAAATACAACACCCTTTCATGATGAAAACCCTAAACAAACTGGGTATAGAAGGAACATTCCTCAATACAATCAAGCAATTTATGAAAAACCCACGGCCAGTATCCTATTGAATGGGGAAATTTAGAAGCATGATGACCTAGGAGATAGTCCATTTCTTTCATAGACTGAAGCTCTGTAAGAGATCCATTAAATAGGTATAAATATGAGTATCTTCACAAAGTTCATGGAAAATGCATATGAAAATATTATGCATGGATTTGAAAAAATGCAACAGAATAAATATATCTTTTAATTCAAGTTTTCCAGAACTTTTTGATTTCCACTCATAGATTAACACATTCATAACATATTGGTCCTTTTCTTTAATTAGCTCATTAGTTTAAAGGAAGAAAAAAAGAATCCAGTATGTTACCATTATTTGACTACTAATGTACTTACTAACAAGTATTCTTAGAGAACGATGAGTTCAGGAACCATTGGTCCATTTGGCAAATAGAAGTAAAAAGAAATGTAAGGAGTCAGCAAATGCTAAGATTTACATTGTTAGAAAATGGAACTGTTTTTCAACTCCAACTTGTAAAAGCTAAACTAAAAGGGCCTTCATCAGCAACAGTGAACTAGAATTCAGCCTCAAGCAGGAACCACATCAAGGTTATATCCATTAAAACTTCAAAAACAAAAATCCGCTGAATCTAATGTCACATCTGCTCAGTTCTTTCAATTAAATAAAATGGCTTAGGAGAAAGAGATTACGGGAGTAGGTATCTCTTAGAAGTTTCACAGCCTCAACATAACTGCTTCTAAGCCCAGAAGGAAGGGAAATCTCATAAAGAATTATTAGTATGTTTATTGGCAGATGTGATTTGAAGTCAAATAAATTGAAGGGCCACTGTAGTTTGGATATAGTTTTACTGTCAAGAGAAACAATAAGTCTGTACAAAACAAACCTGTTTAAGATCTTAAGTGCTTATTGAGTACCCCATCTCCTATTAGCAGAAAATGTTACAAGACACAGGGGTCTGTTTAATGGGAGTGTCATTATAATCAGCTTCAAGTGTGAGTTGTTCACATGAAAACTTTTATTTATTTTTTACAAGTAAAGAAGGCAGTGGGGACATATTGTTGCCAAAAAGGAAATTAACTCCTCAAGAAACAGTTTTGTGGGTTTTGATAGCATGATAGGGGAGTGTCCAAGATGGAGAAAGTGGCAAGGAACCCTACCATCCCAGTTCATACAATGTAAACTGCAGATATTCTCATAGATTATATGTTGAACACTGGGCACTGGGCAAATAATTTACTATTATAATAATGAAAATTCAGATTAGATTATGTATATCTGATGCAAACTGCTTTCTTGCAGCTCTAGCAGTTCATTGTTGGTTGGAGGCTGGTCTAAATATAATGTTGCAAGATAAACCTTGCTGGAATATCCCTCTGGAAAAGAATCTCAAGAGAATACACTACTTCAAATTCTCTGCTCTTGTTCCAGTGCCCCCCTTTTACCTAAATCCTACACTCTTAATCAGAAAAGTGGTATGAGAAAGCTCCTCACCCCTCAAGGAAAGAATATCAAAAATAATTATGAAAATCTGGTCAATAGAGATAATAGGGAGGAACAACACTTTCAAACAGAATCAAAAGCATAAACTAACCAATCATATGCACCATGAGAGGGGTGGGTTGAAAATCAGTGAAGGAAGCCTAAGGAAACTATCAGACAGTGTCAGACATGCAGAAATTAGAAATTATGGGAGAGCCTAAAGACAATGGGGCAGAGAGCTACTATGTATGAAAAAAAAAAAAACCTCATGGAAAAATCCTCCATTTTCATGGATTGTAAGAATTAATATGATAATAATGTCCATACTACCCAAAGTAACGTACAGATTCAATCACAATCAAATATCAAGGACTTTCTTCTCAGATCCAGAAAAAAATTGATGCTAAAATTCATATGAAAACACAAGATACCCAAAATAGCTAATGCAATTTTAAACAACAAAAACAAAGCTGAGGGCAACACAAAACTAGATTTCAAGACATATTACAGTGCAATTATAATCAAAACAGCTTGGTGCTGGCACAGAAATAGACATGTAGACCAATGGAACAGAATATAAACCCCAGAAATCAATCCACATGTCTACAACTAATATTTGACAAATGAGCTAATATCAACCCCTAGAGAAACAATACTGTCCTCAACAAATGGTGCTGAGAAAATTGGATCTACATGTGCAGAAGTATGAACAAAGACCTGTATGTTACACCTTATACAAAAACCAACTCAAAATGGATCAAGGGTATGGAGCCATGACCTAATACAATCAAATTATTAGAGGAGAACATTGAGGAAAACTCTGCAAGATATTGACATAGGAAATGACATCTTGAAAAAGACCCCAGAAACCCAGGAAATAAAAGCAAATGTAGGCAAGTGGGATTATATCAAGCTAAGCTTCCACACTATAAAGGAAGCATTCAACAAAGAGGCAACTGATAGAAAGGGAGAAAATATTTGCAAACTATTCAACTGAAAAAGGATTATTCTGCATTATCCATAAAGAGCTCAAGAAACTCAACAACAACAAAACAAACTATTTAGTTAATAAATGGGCAAAGGATGTGAACAGGAATTTTTCAAAGGATAAAATTCAACTGTCCAACAGACATATGAAAAAATGATCAGGATCATTATCCATGAGGTAGATGCAAATAAAACTCACAATGAGATTTCACTTTGCCTCAATTAGAATGGCTATCATCCAAAAACCATAAAAACAATAAAAGCTGACAAAGATGTGGGGAAAATGTACCAAGATACACTGATGGTAGGGATGTAAACTGGTGCAAACATTATGGAAGATAGTATGGAGGATCCTCAGAAATCTAAAAATTGATTTATCATATGACCCAGCCATCCTACTACTGGGAATTTGTCTAAACAAAATGTAATAAGCATATCAAAGTGTTATCGGTACCCCTATGTTTATTGCAACTCAGTTCACAATTACTAACTTTTATGGAACCAACCCAGATGTCCATTAAATGAGGACTGGATAAAGAAAATTTGGTATATATACAGTATGGAATTCTAGTCAGCTATAATAAAGAATGAAGTCCTGTCTTTTGCAACAAAATGAAATGAATGCAATTGGAAACCATTATGCTTAGTGAAATAAACATGTCTCATAAAGAAATATATCATATGTTTCCTATGTTATGTGGCGGGTAATGTAGAGTACAAAAATATATAGGTATGAAACGGACATCTTGTGATATGATTGTTGCTTTTAGCCCTTTTTATACCCCTGAGAAACTGTGGTCTTCCTACTTTTTACTTGTTGAATATTATGATTAATGGTGAATGAAAAGGGCCGGCACTGTGGCACAGTGGGTTAATTCCCTGGCCTGAAGCGCTGGCATACCATATGGGTGCCAGTTCGAGACCTGGCTGCTCCACTTCCTGTCCAGCTCTCTGCTTTGGCCCGGGAAAGCAGTAGAAGATGGGCCAAGTCCTTGGGCCCCTGCACCCACATGGGAAACCAGGAAGAAGCTCCTAGCTCCTGGCTTCGGATCGACGCAGCTCTGGTTGTTGCGGCCATCTAGGAGTGAACCATTGAATGGAAGACCTCTCTCTCTCTTTTTCTCTCTCTCTCTCTGCCTCTCCTCTCTCTGTGTAACTCTGACTTTCAAATAAATAAACAAATCTTAAAAAAATGGTGAATGAAACGTAGGGTTATATTGAGGATTAAAATTATGTCTGCAAAAATTAGTGAAAAGAAATGAAGGGAGGGAAGAATGAGGATTGAGAGGGAGTGGAGCAGAGGAAAATATGATTATCACATTAGAACAGTACCTGTGGAATAGATGAAATCTGTTATCTTTTTTATTTTTATTTTTTTATTTATTTGAAAGTCAGAGTTACAGAGAGAGAGGAGAGGCAGAGCGAGAGAGGTCTTCCATCCAATGGTTCACTCCCCAGTTGGCTGCAACGGCTAGAGCTGTGCCAATCTGAAGCCGGGAGCCAGGAGCCTCTTCCAGGTTTCCCACGTGAGTGCAGGGGCCTAAGGAATTGGGCCATCTTCTACTGCTTTCCCAGGCCATAGCAGAGAGCTGAATTAGAAGTGAAACAGCCAGGACTTGAACTGGCGCTCATATGGGATACCAGCACTGCAAGCAGCAACTTTACCCACTATGCCACAGCGCCAGACCCAGGGAACCTGGCTATTTAAAAGAAATATTCATGAATCTAATCACATTGTTTTGATTACAATTCTGCACTAGATGTATCCTTAGATAACTGCAATACCTCCCTTTTAGTGGAGCGGCTAGGTCTTAAACTGGTGCCCATATGGGATGCCTGCACTTCAGGCCAGGACGTTAACCTGCTGTACCACAGTGTCGGCCCCGAAATCTATTATCTTTATGTTAATAAAAATTGGGCACCATAAAAAAGAAAATAATTTTCTTAATATTTCCATAATAAAGGAATAAGACTGGTCTCAAGCAGAAGACAAATACCTCTCTAATATTTACCCAAACTCTGTCTTAATTTTTCTCACCCTATTCGATTCTATTTTAGCTGAAATAACTCCCTTTAAGTAGAATCCCCATTTTAGACTCTTCTTCTGCGAACTTGACCAAAGCAGTTGGAATAAGAAAATGCCTGTCAGAATAGGATTGCAGAGTTTGATCATTTATTGTTTGTGTAGCAATGAAGACCATTAAATGTAGTGGTAGGATATGTAGGAAGTCCATGTAACTGGTATTCACATCCAGCAACACAGTAAGTATAAGGCTTGTTGTATCTCATAAGAGCATACATTCACGTTAATCTTGAAGACAATAAGATAAAGTGTAGTCATGCTCATCAAATGTCCATTAATTTATTTGTAGGAACTTGACTGATTCCTACAACATGAAAGAATGGTCTTAAAGGGTGAAAATGAACTAAGCCAGTCAATTTTATCTTCACCTCCTTTCTCAATGTGGTATCTTTTCTAGAGCAGATTGTTACAGTATTAGGTACATGATATATAAGCAATGACATTGAGAATGCAACATTTTCTATTCTTATTAAGAAAGAAAGCCAAAAACAAACTGCATTTATGTTGGGTAGAAAATAGTACTTATTTACAGCATTTTCAATATTTTTTCCCACTGTCTAGCATGATACAATTGAATTATACCCTCACATTTTGGACATTCCATTGAAAAACTATTTGTCAGCTATGTTTTTGACATTTGCTTGCTTGACCAAAAGAGTAATATATAGCTAACCAGTACATTTAAATCTTTAATTTTTTTAATGTATTCACTTTTACTGTATTTGAAAGGCAGACACAGAGAGATCCTCCATTTGCTAGTTCACTCCCCAAAATGCACACAAGAGTTAGGGTAGGCCATGCCAAAGTCAGGAGCCTGGAACTCAGTCTGGGTCTCTCACGTGGGTGGCAGGGATTCATGTATTTGAGCCATCATCTACTACCTCCCAGAATACACATTAACAGGAAGCTTGGTCAGAAGCTGAGGAGCCAGGATTGAACCAAGAATTCTGATGTTGGATATGGGCATTATCAGTAGTGACTTGACCACTGCCCTAAATACCAACATCCTTTTCGTTTTAAACTTTTATTTCTTTTTTTTTTTCATTTTATTTTAAAGTCAGAGAGACAGATGGGGAGGTATTTGAAATTGTAATAAGCATGTGTGCTGCAGAGGGTAAGAGATGATATCTAAAATGATTCAGGGATGCACATTGCTGGGGAAATAGTAGCTTAATAGTCTAAGGCATGCAGCATGTTTCCTTCAAAATAAAGGATGAGATGTTATACCTATAGGTCCTAACATGAAGACAAACCAACAATTATTAGACTATTTTAGACATTGAAGGAGTATATGCCATATTTAAAATCTCTTCTAGCCTGTTATTAGGTTGTGTTCAAGACTATTAGTTTTGGCTATATTGTAGAGCAAGAAATCACTCATAAATTGGTCCACTATGGTAAAGGCAGATGTGCCACTTGAACCCCACAGCATGAGATGCCATTGGCAATCTATATACTTCCCCCACCCAGATCTCTTATCTTGCTCCAAAATTCTGAACAATCAGCTGCATAATTAGCCACTACCCCAAGTTTATGTTGATGTTTACAACTGATGACTGTATATATAAAATGGGTGACAAAGACACTTAGAAACTGCTGAATGCAGCTTGACACTGAATACCTGCAAAGATGGGGTACTGTGATTCAAGTCAGCTTTTTTTAAAATTTTAACTTAAATCTATGGACTTTATATAATAGAATACATGATTTTGTGGACCAAATGCTGCAATTAAGATTGGTCCTATTCACCATCCTGCCCAGTGATCTACTAATAAATCTGTGCCTATCATCCCTAGAAACTTTTGACTTTTGTAGCTCTGTCAATAAGAGAGAGAATTCTTGCCCCCTGAGTCTTCATCAGCTCACAGAACACAAAACTATAGTTGCTACTTAATCAGGATGGGCTCCATTTGCCAGTAGTGTAGCAAGCAGAGAAAGAAGCTAATAAAATAACACAATTGTCCCTAATTTTCATAAGGATAGAGGAATAATGACCCACAGAAGACCATTTAGGGCATCCCTTGTTACTACTATGGTCATTGTTAATGGTGTATCTATAAGCAAGTACACATAGATGTCTAAGTGTATAGCAGCAGGACTGTAGACTCTCTACAAAGATTCTGGGCTATCACTTCAGACAGATCACCTCTAAACAGCAAAATTGATAGCTAAAGGAAAGGAGAATTTAGAAGGGTTTTTCAAGGAAAGAGATGATGTACAGCAGTTATAATTTCCATGACTAACTGCAGCAGGTGAGCTAAATTGACCAACTTTTCTAATGTAAAATTTCCAATAAATCTCAGTCATAAGCAGGGAAGAGTAAGGGAGACTTACTTGATATTTTATACAGATAGTACCACAGCAGTGTTTTATTCAAAGCATTACAGCAGAAATTTAAGAAATATTCATTTTTTCTACTGTGTGAAATTTGATAAAATCTTTGAGTATATCACAGTTGAAAAAAAATATTTCCCAAACTGATTCTATGAAGTTCACGAAATGATAATATTGAGAGACCTAATCTACTTGTGTGCTAACATATTGTTTTCATAAAGTAAACACACAAAAAATTTTATCACTAATATAAATGTCAATGATAGAAAAAAGTTTTTGTTGCCTGTTGTACAAAGAGGCATGATTCATTATATTGTTGTTTCTTACCTTATTTTTAAAAATAATCTTGATTACAAAGAATAAAGACCACAGTGACAAAAGATTTTCTAAGTTTTTAGAAGAAAACATACAGTTTGTTCCTCACTGAAAAATACAATGAATTTGCAGGTAATCATTGATACCAGAAAATTTTTATTAGTTTCTGAAGGATTTTCATGCATGATTAAGCAGTCTGAGGTGCAATTTTTATGTGACATAATTTTGAAGAGTTTACAATTATATTTATGAAAATTCTTCTGAAATCTGTATAGGCAAATGCAACATACACAGCAATGATTAAATTACAATCTATGAGTGATTACATAGATGAATTTTAGACAGATATTGTTGCATGAAAATATCAAAGACAAATTGGTTTTATGACATTCACTATCAGAATACTTGGGAAGGGGTTTATCAATGGTTAGGGTACACAAACACATGTGTTGTGTGGTGGGTGGTAGTTTCATGAATTTCTACAAATGGAAACATTCATTGAGCTGTATGTTTACAATGTGTACACTTACTGTATGTAATTTGTAGCTCAACCAATAAGAAGAAAAGGAAAAGAGGGAGAAAAAGAGAAAGGTGAATTAAAAATATGTATATGATCTAGAGATAAATTATGTACCCAGCTTGTCCGAAATTTATCGTCTACCTCTCTATCACAAAAAAAAGTACTTGGAGATGGAAAATGCTATCTGGGATCACCTGCAAGAAGTCTTTCAGGAAAATGTCAGCAATGGACACACTACTTTCACTACTTTGTTATGAAGCCTAGGAATGTTGTTTCTTCTTTTGTTGACTTGTGTATGAATGACCTTCAAAAGTTTCGTAGAAATTTGTACTTTGAAAAAAAAAACTTATGCATAGATTCCAAATTGTTGGCACCAAAATAAATACATTTTAATTCCATTTTCCATGAACTTTTCAAAGGAGAAACAAAAGTAGAAGCTAATTGTCCTCTGAGTCATATGACTAGAGAACTATGAAAGACACATGTCCAAAATCTCTCCGTATGATTTATTACTTGATTGTAAATATTTCATTGATAAATATCACACTTCAAGAGGTACAAGGAAATGTAAAATGTCATTAGGTTAAACAAAAACAGGGAAATCGTTTATGGTGGACAATGTAGTTAAAGTAAAATGCAAACATCAGCCCTGTGGTGATAGATTTAAAAAGAAAAAAAGGCTTTTCTCACTGTAAACACAGGTAGATTGTTACCATGGATTTTTTGAGGGCTCTAATCACAGCACAAGAAATCAGAAAAATAAAGCAATTGAGTTAGTGAGACGTGTGAATCTGTTTAATTTTTACCACATCTCTACAGTTTACTCCTTATTTCCAAAATCACTGTATGTTGTAAACAACAACAAAATAATAATTTATGGGGAATGAGCATTTAGCCTACTGACTAAGAAAACCCCCACCATCCTCTATGTGAGCGCTTGGGTTCTCTTTCCAATCTGTTTCTTGTATCCTGTCTCCTGATTTCCATGGGATGTAGGCCCTGTGAGAAAGCAGAGGCTTAAGTGGGAGACCTGGACTGAATTCCTAGCTCCTGACTTTTGCTAGGTTCATCCCCAGCCACTGTGGGTGTTAAGAGAGAGACTCAACAACTGGACATTTGCTCTCTGTTTCTCCTGAGGATCTCTCTCTCTGCCACTGAAACAAGAAATTTAAAATTTTAAATAATAATAACTTTTCTCTAAATTTTTTGCCTTTTATAGGAAAATAATCTAGTTTGTCATGTATTACAAAATAGAAACTCTTTTCTCAGTGAGTGAGATAAGTTTTGCTAGCTTTATATAATTATTTATAACTAAGTAAAGACATAAAAATATAAAATGTTGCAGTCTGTAAGTTCTTTAATTTTTAAGTGACTCAAATGAATTTGTCTTTTAGGTATTAGGTCATGAGGATTCTGAGGCAGCAGGGAAATTTGAGATGCTCATCAATGATATTTAGATGTTATGAACTCAAGGTTATTATGAAAAGTTGACTGAGATTGTGTCCATTAACTGTACTCGCTTTAAGGGAGTGAAATGTGAAATTGCTGTAGGAAGTGATATATTTCTTTTTGTACATTACTTGAATTTTAAGTTTCAATTGTTTTTAGGATCATAAGTGCGCATTACAATCTTAATTCAAAAACTTAATACTTCTTATTGATAAAGCTGAGCAGGGCTCCCCTACCAGTTCAAATAAAACTAAAAATAGTGATGAAAATTATCTTATTATTAATTATTAAATTACTAAAGTGGATATTTATTGAATTCCTATTGCATACTAAGCATAACATAAGCATTAATATCTATTATAAAATTCATTGCAATCAAGTTAAGTAATGATGAAAGGAAACACAATCTATGGATTGTCATTTTTTCAAAGTTGTGGGCTGTATTTATAGGTATATCAATAGTGATATGCCGATTTAAAAAAGAAAAGAAATGATACTCTACAGGAAAGCAAAATGTATTTGCACTGATCTAAAAAGGTCAAGAATCAGTTTGTTTAAATATAGTAGTAAATTCCATTCCATTCCCTTCCCTTATCTCTTTCCCATCCTGCCCTCTCTCTCATGATTCTCTCTTAGATCTGTTATGTGTGTGTGAATATCCACCAGGCAGGAATACAATATGTAAATATAATATGTAAATACAATGTGTAAATATAATCTCCTCAGAAGTACTGAAAATAGGTTTTATTCCATGATAAATTAATGGTAACATGAGATTTTGTCCATGTGAATTAAATCATATGCCCCATGTATAAAACATACCCATTTGGTTGAACAATTGAGGCTAAGAAGACTTCTTTATTTCTACATCTTTTGAATATTTGTTTTTAGATGAAACCAGTAAAATGAGCTTAACCTCAGCCTTGAATATAGGAATATAAACATGTGAGAGTGCAAACTTCTGTATGCCCATTTGGAGAAAATGTCAGGGCAAAAGCCACGATTAAAGACCATGTTGAGGGTAGGGCCACCGCCTACAGAGCTGGCATCCCATATGGGCACCAGTTCAAGTCTCAACTGCTCCACTTCTGATCCAGCTCTCTGCTGTGGCCTGGGAAACCAGTAGAAGAATGACTAAGTCCATGGGCTCCTGCACCCCTGTGGGAGACCTGAAGAGGCTTCTGGTTCCTGGCTTTGGATTGGCTCAGCTCCAATCATTGCAGCCATCTGGGGAGTGATCCAATGAATGGAAGACCTCTCTCTCTCTGCCTCTGCCTCTCTGTAATTCTGCCTTTCAAACAAATAAATAAATCTTTTAAAAAAGACCATGTTGAGATGTTGAGAAAAATCAGCAAAATGAAAACAGCTTGAGAGATCACCAGAGCCCCAGCGGCAGAATCTTCTATACTGTGGTATTAGAATTCCTCTGTGATAAGATGCCCAAGGAGGGGTATTAGCAAGGGAGAGAAAGGTTTTGATTTATATTTGAAAAGGATGAACAATCATGTTAACTGTTATAGAATACCTGAGTCAGATGTTTGCAAAAAAGCCCATTTTGCAAAATAAGTAGCTATTGACCTACGCAAGAAATTAATCTATGGCTGGAGTAAAGTATGGGACATAAGAAAGTGTTTTTGTCTGTTTATTTGAAAATAGAGACATTATAACACTTTGGTGCAGGTAAAAATTACAATTAGTATTTTCTTTCGTGACGGAGTCTGGGACCCCAAAATTGGCTTCCAATTTTGGCTTAATTCTTTTATCTATAAAATGGGTTTGAACATAGTAAACCATGGTAGTAAATGGGGAATAATGAGTTAAGACAGATATGAAAAACTTAAAATTTCTCCTGGCATATTGAAAGCACTGCATATTGTGAACTATGTAAAGCAATCTTTTTGTTTAGGAGGAAATAGAAAATAATTACCAGAGAATGATAATTAAATAGGAGTGAGGGAATGGGAAGCAGTATGCAGTTACAGATTTGATATTTGGCTGGAGCAGGTATGGCTTATTGTGATAACAAGAGGACAATGTGTGTGTGTGTGCATGTGTGTATGTGCGAGAGGGGGGGAAAGAGGGAGAAGGAGAAGGAGAGGGAAAGAGACAGATGAGGTATGGAGGTTGATTCTTCCATGACAGGTAATTTATGAAGGGAAAAAAAAAACCCTTTTTTCTTACATTTGGTCATGTATGATATATATCTTCCCAGAGAGTGGAGATAATGATTTATTCAGGGCATCTTTATTTGGATGACAAAATTAGGACACATTTCTTCACTTTATGTATTTTTATTGAGGTTAGTATTTTCTGAAAAACTGAAGCATATGTCTAAAATGTCTGCTGTGAAGAAGTGGACTAACTTTGTGACTACTGATTTTCTGTCCATTTAAAATTATTTCAATATAATAAAAATACATAAAAGAAATGAATACTTAAATAATTGTGTATGGCCATTCAGTCTTTTAAGGATAAATGTTTGTGTTTCTTAAATAAAAATATTAAAATCAACATTATTTTTTAGGGAATATATTGACAAAGCTACAGATTCACAATTAAATTGACAAAATAATTTTCCTTGTTTTTTTTAATGTAGACATAAGGATACAATAAAACACTGATTAAAGACGCCATTATATTTAATACTAAGTTTTTATTGATGTTTGTATTTTGCTTTGGTAATCAAAGTTAGAGATGGCTTCCTCTCAAGAAACTGAATCAGCACTTGACTCACCATTATGGTTAGATAATATAGTCATATTGAACCAACATATCATTAAGTAAATGAAAATAATGTATCAGGGGAGATTTTGTAATTTCTGTTCAATAATTATGGTTAGTTTTATGGAATACCTCATCTGATGGTTTGTAATGTTTTTGTTTTATAAGCCATCTGAGTAGGTTTGTGTAAACTCTGCAGGAAAAAAATACAGTTACATTTCTGGTTCTTTCTAAGTGCTACTATCAGCATGTTAGTTGAAGATATAGGAATGTTTAGCTTTGTCATGATTTATTTGGAATAATTTGTCTTATGATGTTAAATGTATATATAGAAAAATATTCAAAAATACAAAAAGCTATGAGATTACTGACATGATAATGCTCAAAAATATTTATTTAAAATAAAAGCATCAGGTTTTAGCAAGCATTCTCTATGAAGTGCTCTGTAAACATAAAAAAGATTAAATACTTAGGAGATCTCTTAATGCAACTTTAGTATACAAATTGAAATGAAAATAAAAGTGATTATATATAAATATGTATGATAAGCTTTACATCTGATCAATCTGTACATAGGCATAATTATGATTATATTAGTATTATCTAGTGCAAAAGTTGGCAGGTTTCCTCTAAAGTACCCATTAGAGTTTTTTAGGTCCCCTAGGTCAGATGGTCTCTATTACAACTCTGCTACTCTGTGGGTCTAGTGTAAGTGAACAGGCATAGCTGTATTCCAATACAACCTGAGCAAAAGCCACCTGTGGTTTGCCTAACTCTGATCTATTAGATTTTCAAAATGGTAAGTTATGTAGAAAATTGGATTTCGATGCTTCTGAAAAACAATAATGCAGTTTAAGCAGCTAGAAAAATAGGACAATATAAAGGCATCTATATATAGATACAACTATGAATATGAATGTGGCTGTAACTAAGATATTAATATCAATACTGTTTTGCAACATCTGAGGGTAGGAGAAATCTTTATTATATTTACTTTAATTTTTATTTTGCTATCCTTAGAAAAATAATAGTGAAATGCTTTGCTCAGTTTTCTTTTTCTTTTTTTTTAATTTTACAAATTATTTATTTAAGAGCCAGAAGGGGAGAGATAGAGAGACAGAAAGAGAGAGAGAGAGAGAGAGAGAGAGAGAGAGAGAGAGAGAGAGAGACCAAAGCCAAAGCCTGAGTTGGTAGCACAACCCTTCGTCTCCTATGTGGGTTGCAGAAACCCAATTATTGGAGTCTTTACCCCTGTTTCCCAGGGACTGCATTAGCAGATTCAGGAGCTGAGCCAGTATTCAACCTGTTATTCCATTTTGGGACATGAACATCTTAATGGATAAACTAACTGCCCACATCTACATATAGTGTTCAAAATAATTTTATGGACAAGCACTTTATAGCTTGACATTCTGAAGTCAAAACACATAAATAGTGGTTTGGAGCACACACACACATGCACACACACACAATTAACTGAAATTTCTTCCACATCTGCTTTACGATTCGTCCTGTAATTCTTCTTCAAGACTCCCTGTTGTAGTATAAGCCATATTTTTCAAGAAATTCAACATCTAATAAAAAGCAATTAGAAGTTATATTAACAATCTTGATTTAGGTGTAGGTACTCTAAACAAGCTATTTTTCTGTCTTCATAAAATTTCTTAAGAAAAACGAGTATTCCATGTAATATACATATCACTGGATGTCATCGTCAGGTGGTTGTTACAGATTCTGGGCCCATTCGATGCTTCCTTTCTGTTTCTGTGGTTGGAAAGTAGAGTAAGCACCTCTGGATGAGATTCCAGCCATAAACCCTTGAATCTGAATAGAGAACACCCAGAAAGGAAAGCACCAACTACTATTGTCTTTATCAGCTATTGCCTCTTGGAGCTAATTTTTTTTGTGAACAATATATAAAGGGGTGTTGAAAATCCCCAAATTATAGATATGTAACTCTATTTAGGGAATTCATTATCTGTTGGTAATGAATAGAACTGACAGATTTCAGGTCTGAAAACTTTCAACAGAAAGAAGCTAAACATTTTCAATTTCAATGTTGCAGTTAACCACCATCCACAATAGCAAATGTCTGACAGGGTCAGGGGTAGCATGAGAGAGTGATGGTGCTAAATAAAGATAAAAATTGAGGGTACAGGGCATGACCCCCTAAAGGGACAGCCACTGCTCAGCTCCAGACATATGTTGGCCTGTATTTCTATAATTCAACTGAAACCAGATAATCCTGATTTTCTGTTCAAAAACATGTGAATATTCTACAGGACAAATAAAATACACCTGATGCCTAGAGTCAATTTTAAGTGAAGTTCGCATCATTAACATTCAAATATCAATGTTGTACAGTTTCTCATATTTCCCATGCCTTTACTAAACATACTGGTTATTAGTAGACATTCTCAAATTCACATAAAGATGAAGAAAAGTTTCTCATAACAAATGTGAGGTGAAATCTGACTACCATCAGTATTTAGGAAAACATTAAAGATACTAAATTAAATGTACCCAAATGTATTGGAGTATATAGAATTGAAGACAGATGAATTGCCAGCAAAATAACTCTGCTTTCTTATATGCCCTATTGAATTTGTATTATGTATATAAGTAAACTTTTTATTTGGACATAGAAATATATTACTTGTGTTCTATATACTTATATCATGCCTGCCTAAGCCTGATGCCTGCATTCATAAGATCCCCCAAGTATAAGAGCACTTAGTTTCCTGACATGGATCTCCCCATCCTAACTGGGATCCACCTTCATCCAGTCATGGCACTTGTTCTTCAATTTGAAATTAAAGATTACACAGCCAGTAGGCTTATCTCATCTACATAAAGTAAAAAACCTGTCAGGAGAAACGTTTCTTGCCAGACCAGAGGATCAAGTTTTCAGAGAGAAAGGAGAAAAATTTAAGATGATCCACAGAGAGAACAGTTTAATATGTGGGGAGAAAATGTTGGTTATATTCAGGTTCTTGAGATCCAGCTAGAATTCTCCTGGAATTTTATGGATCTTACCCTAGCCTTTTCAATAAACCAGAGTACACTTTCAAAAAACCCCTCCTAATTTGCTGAAATATTTAGAATTAGGTTTATCTTTATCATCAAGTGAGTTCTATCAAAAACTATACCTGCAGTTGTATTAATAACAATAATAGTATTCAGATATTTCTTCATGGATATGTTTTGGCTTAATTTTTTTTCAATTCATATAATGTGTTGAACTTATTTGCAGATTATCTCTTTATTATCCTTTTAATATCTGTGAAATCTGTCTTCATTGGTAACTGTTGAACTATTCCAATTACTACTCCTTCCAGGTATGTATAGAGTAATAAAGAAGAAATGATGTATCATCTGAATAGTACT
This sequence comes from Lepus europaeus, assembly GCF_033115175.1. NCBI lineage: Eukaryota > Metazoa > Chordata > Mammalia > Lagomorpha > Leporidae > Lepus > Lepus europaeus. Next base: position 86,859,310 of record NC_084833.1, on the reverse strand, counting down.
ATTGTTATTAAAGCCTTTGAGATAATTTTACATTGATTTCTGTCATATCTGTACATCTTTTGAGAAGAGGTTAGTCCTTTGCTGCAGATACCCTTTTTAAGAATGTAGTACAGGTGCCAGCATTGTGGCATAACAGGTTAAACTGCTGTCTGCAACACCAGCATACCATATGGATGCTTGTTCATGTACCAGTTGCTCTACTTTTGATACAACTCTCTGCTTATGTGCCTGGAAGAGTAGCAGAAGATGGTTCAAGTGCTTGGGCCCTGCACCCATGTGAGACCCAGATGGAGCTCCTGGCTTCAGCCTGGCCTAGCCCGAATTGTTGTGGCCATTTGGGGAGTGAACTATCTGATTGAAGATATCTCTCTCTCTCTCTCTCTCTCTCTGTCTCTCTGTCTCTCTGTCTCTCTCTTTCTCCTCTCTAACTCTGGCTTTCAACTAAATAAACAAAAAGAATAATGTACAGAAAAAAGTCTTGGAAGATAGATATAGTGTCCCCTTTGGTATATAGAGGTTTGTTCACAGCTTTGGAAGATTGAGAGAATTCCTGCTAGGGCAAATGACAGGTTTGGTACTTTTCCAGGTAACAATGAGATAATACACACAGTTAGAAGGGCTAAAACTAATCTAAATTAAGTACCAAATATTTGCCCAGAACCTCTAATATCGTTGGTGATAATGTGCAATTGTACAACTGCTTTGGAAAATAGCATGAAATTATTGCAGACATATAAACAGAAGTTTCATAGGAAGTGAGTTATTTCAATATAACGAGTAGTTTTTAAAGATTTATTTGAAAAACAGTGTTACGGAGAAAGAGAGTGTGAGACAGAGATCTTCTATACACTGGTTTACTCCCCAAATGGCTGCAATGGCTGAAGTTGCCTGAGTCTAAACCCAGAATCCAGAAATTTCCTCTGGGTCTCTCATGTGGATGCAGGGGCCCAAAGACTTGGGCCATGGTCTACTGCTTTCCCTAGATGCAATAGCTGGGGGAGCTGGGTCAGAAGTGGAGCAGCCACAACTTGAACTGGCATGCATATGGGATACTGGCACTACAGGCTGCAGTTTAACCCTGTATGCCACAATACTGGCTCCTATAACTAGCATTTATAATACACAATCTTGATCCCCCCTTATCTGGAAAGTATAGGGTGCGTGGAGAATTCTATTTGTCATTCAAGAATAGGAGAGTAGAGTGAGATTATTTAAGTGTAGTTTATAAGCATTAATCACCAAAACCTAAGATGATGTAGTATTATTACTATTATTTTTTCTGTATGCAAAACCAAAATGTATTTTCAATGTGGTTATATCTTATTTCTCCAGAACTTTTACCTTATGTAGCAGTTGTAGAGCTAAAGATCGACCCAGTACTACAAGTGTGCAGCAGCATTTATATATCACATGAACATGACTTAAAGAGAACTTTATTGTTTGCTGCAAGGTTATAAAGACATTTTTGAAAGCACCTAATTGATACCCTAATTCAAAAGGTTGAGCCAGTGTATCACTCTGGGATAAATTTAAATCTACAACAATGGGCCATAATGAAACATAGAAATGGAAAATTTAAGGGTGACATATTTTCTGTGGGAAGACTAGGAGGATTGTAAATAAATAAAAATCAGAAAGGACTAAAGATGCTTTTACTTTTTATGTTGATGATTTATTAGTTAACAAAGCTTTTTCTCCTGAGATGGGATGAGAATAGTGTGAGGAAGACTGTGATACCTTTCCAAAGTATGAGAACACATGTAAAATAAAGAAGTTGAGCAACTAGAGGCAGCTTTTGTGTGGCTACAACTGATCTGCTCTTTAATAGTCATTGTTTAAAGTGAATAGGTGTTGTGCACTCCTACACATTCCAAGCATAGTGGTCTGTGTTCAAAGATGATTTATTGCAACTCTGTATGACAGGATTTTGTGATGTCAAATTGAATGTTTTATATTCCACGTAAGTCGTATAATCCCTATATTTTGTTCTTCTAACTTATTTTTATGTATTTATTTTAAAGGCAGAGATACAGAGACAGAAAGACAAAGCTTGTTCAACTATTGATTCACTCCCCAAATATCAACAGTAGCTGGAACTGGGCCATAACTCAATCTCAGTCTTCCACATGGTAGAAGGGACTCATATAATTGAGCCACCATCTGCTACCAGCTAAGGTGCACATTAACAAGAAATAGCAGTAGAATAGAAATAATAGAAATAGAATAGAAATAGAAAAAGAAATATAAATGGAACAGAATAGAAGTAGAATAGAAATTTGAACCCAGACACTCCGATATGGAGTGCAGTTATTCCAAACAGTGTCAACTGTTGCACCAAAGGTCCATTCTATCCTCAGTAAATTGAGGCATATTTTAGTTTATATTTATTTCTGGTTTAGCTTTGTTGTATGTTGTTATACAACATGCAGTTAAATGTATTTAATCTGTGTGAATTATAAGGAATTTAGAAGTGGCTGCTTTTCAAGGGGACCAAGTTAATGCAAAATCCCTAGCATCAAGGTGAGACCTGTAGGTAAGCACACAGTTGCAGGATACTACTGAGTTACTCATTGGAGAAAGATCTCAAAGGGAAGAAAACTAATGTTGACCAATTCCTGCTGTTTTATATTGAGCTTTTAGGAGAAAAGTCGTGTGATACCCTGTCTTTATCACTGCTGTCTTTTGGAGAAAAATACTTTTAAAATAATTAACTATCCTAGCTTCAGTGAAAGGTCATAAAAGGACCATAGTATGAAAAGCTGGGGATAAAATGCTGGAGCATTTTTCTTTGAAGAACTCTGAGCACATCACATAGATGATCTAATGAATCCCTGCAATGGTTGTATGAAATAGATATGGGATAAGTATTGTCATTCTTTTAGGGCTTTGCAGGGGAAATATAAAAATCATCAAATAGAATTTTCAAGCCCCTCACTCAAAGAGCTCGGTGTTGTATTTGTCTTCTTAGCTTTGGACTGCACCCCCCTAGATGTCAGAAAGGATGAACCATAATCTCTCAGGGGGATGTTTGATGTGATTCACGTAGGGCAAAACAGATTGCAGAAATTTATAACCTCTTTGGAGGAAAAAATAGAAAGCTGTATTCAAGGAGAGGAGGGGAAAAGTGAGTGCTATTGAACAGCAATCACCACCAAGCAGAGAAGACTGCAAAGGCTTTAACTCAAACTGCTGAACAGAATAATTTTGTTCAGCTACAAAGTAAAAATAATTCTTAAGAGCCATGGAGAGACTTGAGAGAAGCAGAAAAGATCCTGAAACGTAAAAGATAGAAAAACTCCCCCAAGGAAAAAAAAAATCTCACTCTTAAAATTGGTTAGCTGAGCAGTGGGTTCTTGGATTTTTGAAATCTAAAATAAAGAATAACTTCTCTGCCAGGAGAAAGGTATCGATTTTTCATATGAAGATGAGACCAAAAAAAAAAATAGATGCAGCACAAGGCCTGCCACTTCTAATCAAATGTGGTCGTGTATTTGAAATGCAGTTTCTGGACTGGCTTCCAAATGAATTCTAGTTAAGATGGGATGTTTCAGGGTCTTCCTTTCAGTATCTGCCTGTGCACATTTAAAAAAAAAATGTGTTTAATTTTATCTAAAAGGCAGACAAAAATAAACACAGATAGAGCTCCCATCTTCTGGTTCATTCCCCAAATATCCACAACAGCCAAGTCTCACCTAGGATGAAGGCAAGAGCCAGGAACACATGGCAGGAACCCAAACACTTGAGTCATCACCTACTGCTTCTAACAGCATTAGCTGTATTAGCTGAAGGTGGAATAAGAGCAGAGCCAGAACTCAGGCACAGGGACTCCAATATGGGATGCGGGTATCCCAAGTGACGTATTAACTAGTATGCCAAAGGCCCATTCCTGCCTTTGTGTCTTAATCACAGTACTCAACACACTCACCCGTATAGTCACACACACACACACACACACACAGAGCGAGGGGGGGGGGAGATTTCTGTCACACTAAAATATATTGAGCAACTTATATGTGTTAGTCATTGACTTCATAACTGATGACCATATTTCCTTTTTTTTCAATCCCCAAAGCACACATTTTTTAAGCTGTTTTGAAGTTCCACCTTATCATTTAATTAGGTTGAATTAACTAAAGTTTAGTGGACAGTATGGATTTAAACAATACATAAAAGTTACTTTTATCACTACATATTTAGAATTCTAAATATCTAGGGGATCCATAGTTTTCATCTGTTTTTATCCATTAACTTCTTTCTCTTCCTCTTGCTTGTCACAGGCATTCCTCCTCCTACCTTAAATATAAGAATTGATCATTTTCTACTCTGGCTATTTGTATATGGATGGGTATCATTATTTTCCAATGCTTAGTAATATTAGTTCTAATATATGTACCACATAAAAAGTGTGATGAGTTTGCTGATCAGCAAAACATTCATAATAAATTCTTTCCTCACTCTACTATGGATGCAAGATTGTTTACAGGGCTTATGCAAAATTGTCCTACTTAGAGAAGAAGTGTTTAGACCAAAGTAATGTAAACTTTTGTATGTCAATTGTTAGTTCTTGCTACTGATCAAAATCACATGATGGAGTGTGACTGACAAGCAACATCAACTTTTAGCAGCCTACAAGGGGATTTCTATGACTAAAGACTTCCTCTCCGTCCCACCTTCTCCCAAAGGAAAGAAATGACCATGGATGTTTTGCAGTCATAGTAAACACTAAACCTGCCATGCCAAGTAGAACAGTTTTTATTATTTTTATTGTGGGTGACAGTTTGATTCTTAAAATGTTCACTTTGAAATTGAGTATCTTTGCTTTCTTCCAAAGATCTACCTTATTATGCTTCTGCTTTCAAATTAATCTCTCAAGCGTTAGTATGTTTTTTGAACATTTACCACATTATAAGTCATCTAAGTAGCACTCAACATTACATAGAGAGGCAAAATGGGACTAGGTTCATGCTTTATGACAAATAGAGTCCTTGTAATTGTTTAAGACTGTTGTTCATAGTTTCTAGGTTGCCATAGGAGTGTTTGATAGTTTTTTCAATGCCCTATATTCTAGCTGTTTACAGTATAGAGATACAACCTACCTGGAGTTGTTTGTCACATTAGTCATATATTAACTCCTTCATCTATCATAAATAAACCAAAACTTTTAATTGAAAAGGGAATGATACCAAAATAATTGAGCAAGTTCAAGTAGGAAATGTATTTAATTAATGGTATATCCTACTCCAGAGAAATTAATGTATTCATTCACATGTATAAGTATTTATCCTCACATTCTAAATATTTATGTTCTCTAAACTATGCAGTCTTATGTTACTATTAATAGAATGAATGAAGAGCTGAACAGCCAAATATCAACTTAGAATAATGAAAATACTAATCATGCATATTATGTAAATTAAAAAGGATATCATATGCACTTGTATAAATATAATATATAATTGTGTTTTGCTTTCAATCAAATAATCATTTGTGATTTAAAAAAATCTCAAAGATTCAGTTTTTTTTTTATTTTTTTTTATTTTTTTTTATTTTTGACAGGCAGAGTGGACAGTGAGAGAGAGAGACAGAGAGAAAGGTCTTCCTTTTTTGCCGTTGGTTCACCCTCCAATGGCCGCCGCGGTAGCGCGCTGCGGCCGGCGCACCGCGCTGTTCCGATGGCAGGAGCCAGGTGCTTCTCCTGGTCTCCCATGGGGTGCAGAGCCCAAACACTTGGGCTATCCTCCACTGCACTCCCTGGCCACAGCAGAGAGCTGGCCTGGAAGAGGGGCAACCGGGACAGGATCGGTGCCCCGACCGAGACTAGAACCCGGTGTGCCGGCGCCGCAAGGCGGAGGATTAGCCTGTTGAGCCACGGCGCCGGCCAAAGATTCAGTTTTTAATAGTAATGAGTAAAACGCTCCTATCATAAGTAGGCCTAATTAATTTCTCATGTTCAGGTAATCTAAATGGCTACATCACAGTAACCTAATAGTAAAATGTCTAGGTTGATTTGGAAAATGGGAGATAAATACCTAAAAAGCAAGTGGAAGAAACAGAGAGGAATCTGGGAAAGGAAGGAAGGAAGAGAGGGAGGAAAGGCAGAAGGGAGAAGGGGAGAGAAATAATCCTCGAGGTTCTTTATATGTATTTATTCTATGCTTTATCAGTGTCAATCATATTCCCAAGACAAAACTCTAAATATCCTAACTGCAAATGTTCAAATCCAGAAAATTACCATTCATAAAGTTTGAAAATCCCAAATTCCTAAGGTCTAAGTTCTTGAAAATCACCACACCATCACTGAAAATAAAAATCCTCAAAATCAAAATTTCCATTTAAAAAAAAAATTCAACATGGTTAAGGGCCAGATTCTTTTAAAAAAAAAGTATTAATTCATTCATTTTATTTGAAAGGCAGAGAGTCAGAAAGAGCAAGAAAAAGGAACATAGGCACAGAAACCTCCCATTGGCTGGTCATTCTCTAAACGAAACAGGTCCAGAGCTGGACTGAGCAAAAAGTAGGAGACAGAAATTCAGTCTGGGTTTCCTAAGTGGGTGGCAGGATCAAACCACTTGAGCCATCACCTGATGCCTCCCAGGGTGTGCGTTAGCATCAAGCTGGACACAGGAGCTGAGCTAGGCACTTTGATACAGGCTACAGGCATCCCAGAAGAGACAAAACCACTAGGCCAAGTACACACTACTACAGAAGGCAGTTTCTATGAAAGGTGTTAGTGTATTTTTAGTTGTACACAGTATACTCATTACATAATTAATTGATGTTCTACTTCTGCCCCTTCACACATAGTACCATATTTGCCTTTAAAACTCATTATTCCTCAGAGAATGAATGGAATTTACCAAGCTCAGTGACCTACTAAATGAAAAACACTTGCTGACATGGAGGCTCCTCCAGTATTACATAACACATTTGATGATTAATTATTCTTAGCTAGGAGTTAGTCATCAAAAAACTAGACTTTTTATGTTTACCACTAAATGTAAGAGCAAAACTGGTACGTATTTCATTTGTGTTATTCAACAAGACTTTCAAAATTTTCCTCATAGTCTTTTATCAAATGTATAACTCATGTCTCTGTTGGATGTAAAAATTCTAGAAACTATCTGCTCTTGTATGTAATAATGACTGGAAAATGCAAAGTGTTTATAAGTGCATATCTGAAGATTTAGTGGAATTTGCAGGTGAAATGGCTTCCCATTGAATCATAAACCACAGTGGCAGATTTGGAATAAGATATAATTAAATTTTAGAAACATGAACTTCAAGTTGTTACCAAGCACACTTTGACTTTTGTATTCAACCCAAATGCATTTAGGTGGAAGTTCAGATGAGTAGATGGCCAGAGAATACAGCAGGGACAAAAACTTCATTGACATCCTTTCCTGCTGGTGAAATTCCAAAAGCCTTTAGTGAATTAAAGCTGCATTTTTCTGAAGAAGAAAAAAATAAATAGTGAAGTTACTAATTGGTTCAAAACAAAATTATGTGCAGATTAGGATAAAAAGATACACAATAATGTGGCTATTTGATCACCAGTATTGTGTCTGCCAAATTTGTGGAATGTATATGAGTGAATGCAGAATAGATTTTATTTGCTTATAAAACAATGTTGAAGCCTGGCACAGAAGATGTGAAAACTGATTAGAAAAGAATCAATTTCTGTGGCAGGTTGCTTATTTATAAGTTCTATGTTTCAATATCATCATTTGCAAATAAAAATGTAAAATTATTATTAAAGTTTCCTTAAGAATATTTTCTCCTTCATGCTCAGAATATGTAATTGCCATTTTTTCATGTTTCCCTTACTTACGTTTTGTTTCAAGTTAAATGTTTTCCAAACTTAAGTATTTTTCCCAAATTAGTCAGTATGTCAATAATTTGCTGTCTTTCTAAGAATTTGCCAAAGTTCCTTTATGTGCTTTATTATTTTTAGAAATCCTTATATTGACTCAGTTGTATCCACACTGAATAGTAAACTGACAGAAAACTGACCATATTGGTCTTGTTACATAAAAATTTTAAATTACAATATGCGGTTCGAACAATTTCCTATAATAAACATACAACTGCAACCTGTCCAAATCATCAGATGAAGTATTCTCCAAGTACACAGGTAGTAATCTTCAGTTGCTATCACAACTATTAAACTGTGCCAAAATATCATGAGAGTCAAAGTCACCTACTTGTCAAAAAAAAAAAAAAAAGATTGATGTTGTTTTGTTCCAATTGAAATATATTTTCAGAATCAAATGGCTGGATGGATTTGGCATACTGGCCACAGTTCCCATTTTTGATCAAAACACGTAGTTTACTGAGCCTATGACTTGGGAACTTGCTGAGAAGTTCAAGTAGAACTTCTTTAAGAGCAAAATGACAGAATATATCAGTATCAATATTATTGAGTATAAACTCTATGAATGCAGAGGTTTTGTTTCTTCATAAAGTTTATTTTCTTTTTATTTCTTTTTATTTTTTAACTTTTATTTAATGAATATAAATTTCCAAAGTACAACTTTTGGATTATAGTGGCTTTTATCCTCATAACCACCATCCCACCCACAACCATCCCATCTCCAACTCCCTCTCCCATCCCATTCTTCATGAAGATTCATTTTCAATTATCTTTATATACAGATGATCAATTTAGTATATACTAAGTAAAGATTTCAAGAGATTACACCCACACAGACACACAAGGTATAGATTATTGTTTGCGTAGTAGTTTACTGTTAATTCACATAGAACAACACATTAAGGACAGAGATCCTACATGGGGAGTAGGTACACAGTGACTCATGTTGTTGATTTAACAATTGACTCTCTTATTTATGACATCAGTAATCACCCAAGGCTCCTGTAATGAGCTGCCAAGGCGATGGAAGCCTCTTAAGTTCGCCAACTCTGATCTTGTCTGATCTTGTTGTCTAAAGACAACACCATAGTCAAAGTGAAAGTTCTCTCCTCCCTTCAGAGAAAGGTACCTCCTTGTTTGATGGCCTCTTCTTTCTGCTGGGATCTTACTCACAGAGATCTTTCATTTAGGTAATTTTTTTTTGCCAGAGTGTCTTTGTTTCCAAGCTGCAAAACTCTCATGGGATTCCAAGCCAGATCCAAATGCCTTAAGGGCTGATTCTGAGGCCAGAGTGCTGTTTAGGGCATTTGCCATTTTATGAGTCTGCTGTGTATCCTGCTTCCCATGTAGGATCATTCTCTCCTTTTTAATTCTATCAATTTTTTATTTGCAGACACTGGTCTTATTTATGTAATCCCTTTAACAATTAATCCTATCTTTCTGATCAATTATGAACTTAAACTGATCACTTTAACAGGTAATATGGCATTAGTACCTGCCACCTTGATGGGATTGTATTGGAATGTTTCTAGCTCTGCCATTAGGGGTAAGTCCCAGTGAGCAAGTGCTGAACTGTAAATCTCCTCCCTCTCTTATCCCCACTCTTATATTTAACAGGGATCACTTCTCAGTTAATTTTGAACGCCTAAGAATAATTGTGTGTTAATTAAAGAGTTCAACCAATGGTATTAATTAGACCAAAAAATACTAAAAGAAAGAAAATAGTAAGTTTTTCCTCGACATTCAGGACAAGGGCTGATCAAGCCATTGTTTCTTAGTTTCTCAGTCCATTTCACTTCAACAGGTTTCCTTTTAGGTGCTCAGTTAGTTGTCACCGATCAGGGAGAATATATGATATTTGTCCCTTTGGGACTGACTTTTTTGCAATCATCACGATGTTTTCCAGATTCCTAAGTTTTGTTGCAAATGACCAGATTTCATTTTGTTACAGCTGTATAGTATTCTATAGAGTACATGTCCCATAATTTCTTTATCCAGTCTTCTGTTGATGGGCATTTAGGTTGATTCCAGGTCTTAGCTATTGTTAATTGAGCTGCAGTAACATTGATGTGCAGACAGCTTTTTTGTTTGCCAATTTAATTTTATTTGTGTAAATTCCAAGGAGTGGGATGGCTGAGTCATGTGGTAGGGCGATATTCAGGTTTCTGAGCAATCTCCAAACTGTCTTCTATAGTGGCTGTACCAGTTTGCATTCCCACCAACAGTGGATTAGTGTCCCTTTTCCCCCACATACTCGCCAGCATCTGTTGTTGGTAGATTTCTTTATGTAAACCACTCTAACTGGGGTGAGGTGAAACCTCATTGTGGTTTTGAATGACATTTCCCTGATGGCTAGTGATCCTGAATATTTTTTCATTTGTCTGTTGGCCATTTGGATTTCCTCTTTTGAATAATGTCTATTGAGGTCCTTGGCCCATCTCTTAAGTGGGTTGTTTATTTTGTTATTGTTGGGTTTCTTGATCTCTTTGTAGATTCTGGTTATTAATCCTTTATCTGTTGCATAGGTTACAAATGTTTTTTCCCATTCTGTCGGTTGCCTCTTCACTTTCCTGACTGTTTCTTTTGAATTAGAGAAATTTCTCAATTTGATGCAATCCCTGGCTTTAACTGCCTGTGCTTCCGGAGTCTTTTCTAAGAAGGTTTTGCCTGTGCCTATATCTTGCAGGGTTTCAATAATGATCTCTAATAATTTGATGGTGCCGGGTCATAGATTTAAGTCTTTAATCCATTTTGAGTGAATTATTGTGTGTGGTATAAGGTAGGGGTCTTGCTTCATGCTTCTGCACATGGAAATCCAGTTTTCCCAGCACCATTTGTTGAATGGACTGTCCTTACTCCAGGGATTGGTTTTGGATCCTTGATCAAATATGAGTTGTTTGTAGATGTTTGGGTTGATTTCTGGTGTTTCTATTCTGTTCCATTGGTCTATCCATCTGTTTCTGTACCAGTACCATGCTGTTTTGATTACAACTGCCCTGTAGTATGTCCTGAAATTTGGTATTGTGATGCCTCCAGCTTTGTTTTTGTTGTACAAGATTGCTTTAGCTATTCAAGGTCTCCTGTGTCTCCATATGAATTTCAGCATCATTTTTCCCAGATCAGAGAATATCTTTGGTATTTTGATTGGTATTGCATTGAATGTATAAATTACTTTTGGGAGAATGGACATTTTGATGATGTTGATTCTTCCAATCCATGAGCATGGAAGATTTTTCCATTTTTTGGGATCCTCTTTGATATATATATTATAAAGAATCATATCATCTGCAAAGAGGGATAGTTTGACTTCTTCCTTCACAATTTGTATCCCTTTAATTTCTTTTTCTGGCCGGCGCTGTGGCTCAACAGGCTAATCCTCTGCCTGTGGTGCCGGCACACCAGGTTCTAGTCTCGGTTGGGGCGCCAGATTCTGTCCTGGTTGCCCCTCTTCCAGGCCAGCTCTCTGCTGTGGCTCGGGAGTGCAGTGCAGGATGGCCCAGGCCCTTGGGCCCTGCACCCTATGGGAGACCAGGAGAAGCACTTGGCTCCTGCCTTCGGATCAGCGCGGTGCACCGGCCACCGTGCACTGGCTGTGGCGGCCATTGGAGAGTGAACCAATGGCAAAGGAAGACCTTTCTCTCTGTGTCTCTCTCTGTCCACTCTGCCTGTCAAAATTAAAAAAAAAATTGTTTTCCTTGCCTAATGGCTCTGGCTAAAACTTCTAGTACTATATTGAATAGCAGTGGTGAGAGTGGGCATCACTGTCTGGTAAAGATCTCAAAAGTTTTTTTTCAATAGAATAAATACTAAATAGTTTAATATTCACTAACTTATAATACTAAGTAGTTTAATATTCACTAAGTTATTCAAGAAGGTCTCCTGAGCACCAAAATTACAAATAGATGGATTAATACTGAGTCTATGGAAATTTTAAAAACATGCGTTTTGAATAAACATTCTTCTACTTTTTTTTGTAGACATTCCAAAGAAGATATACTTAATACTAACAATTTAGATATTTCTCAGTAAGCACTGCATACAAGGTATAGAATCCTGTCAGAAGGGTAACAAATATTTACCTGGTCAATAAAGGTCAAAATGGTTTAATAATGCTAAACTTAATTGATGAAAAAAGAGCAGTTATAGTTCCAGAAACACATTATAATAATAGCTGGGTATATGAATTTGAGAAAAATTATCATGGGAAACAGAAAGGCAACATTCAAATAGAAGTGGAAATTTAAGTCACATGAATAAAAGTTTAAAGTAAGTCACAGGAATATAGAAAAATACAGCATTACATGAAGAGAAGCAAACATTTAAAATGTATGTTCATAATGAATGTGTTTGCATGTTTGAGTAATGAAAACTTTTCCCTTTTTGCTTGATTGTTTAGCTTATTTTCAATTACAGAAGAATACATTTTTGCACTAACATGAAAAATACATCTAAAAAATTTGTTCTGACTTTTTACATATTTTCATCCAAGCAACTAGAGTAGTTTGAGTATCCCAGAGAAGTAATTGATTTGACCAAAAAATTGGATCATACAAAGAAGGTCAAATCAGAAGCCATTCTTGATTTAAATTATATCAAATGAAGAAAGGTACAAAGACAAAAGTAGACTGAGTGATCAATTGGCTCTTGGTGTAATTTTGTGTGGTTATATATAGGTGGCTGCTACTTCTGGTTGCAAAGTCACTTCTAGGAAAAGGGAAAAAAAAAAAGACTACTATTTAAGGAATTTATTTCCATAGCTATATTATGAATGCTTAAATGTATTCTGTGGCATTTATGGAAATTAAAATAAAACATACAGAAACAATTTCAAAACACATTCCATAGAAAATATTATTTACAATGTAATTGTTAATATATATTAAAAACTCATGTATGAAAATCTGTAATAAAAGATCTCATTTATTTAAAATAAGAGCATTTAAAATTATTGAAGATATATAAAAGGGCTTAGAAGACAAGATAAAAACTTTCAATTCACTTAAACTATAAGCTGGACATAACTGAAGTACTATATATTATAATACTGTATTAATATCAATACATATCTCTCTATAAAATATTGAATATAACTACTTACATAAGGTAAAGTATTCTGACCAAGGATACCTGTGTGGGTTTTATTTCAGGTTCTAAAAAAATTTAGATCAATTTATATAAGACATATTGGCAAAAAATAGTAATCTTACATTTCTTTAAAAGTATGAACCACAAACCCCCTTGTGTTGTGAAAGAGTAAAACATTCTGACAAAAAATAGGGGAAAACAATATTTTAATGTAACTGATGGATTACATTAAAGTCTTTGGTGAATGTTATTAATAAAATGTGATAATAAAATAATTTGATAAAAGAACTGAAATCCCAGCCCTGCTTGGCCTGGTCCTGGAGCTGTTTGGCTTTGTCCAGGAAAAGAATGAATTTGGATTTGTACCTGTCTAGTCTGATTGACCCAGAGACAACATTCTTCCTGGAACATGGCACAGATTACACACAGTTAGCATGTCCAATATTTCTTTCTTTCATAAACTTTTTTGACTTCCGCACACCCTCTTCAACTTACTTGAAACATTCCATCATTTCCATTCCATTCTAGAGTAAACTAGCCATCAGGATAAAGTCATTCTTACAAACCATGTCCTTTCCTTAAAAAAACTCTTTCCTTCTTAACCTTTCTTACGAAGCACACATTTCTATACTTTTGATGTTTTCCATATAATCTAGTTGGCTCTTTCTACCTTACCGGAGGACTGAGGTCTCCATGCAGAGTGAAGATGCTGAGTTATTCCTAGGGCCTCACAAATCCCTTGTGTGATCTAGAGCTCTGGTTAAGACAATCAGTTCTGCTAACTGAGCAAAAGTTCCTGGGAGCAGAGCACGCTTCAATAACGTGCCATGCCATAACTATTGCATTCCCTGAGAAGCAGGTCCTGTCTGACAAAACTGTTTCTGTCTGTGAACCAAACCTTATCTGCGTTAGTCAGGGGGCTGTCTTTTAGGTCCCTTCTGCTGGCATAGATCAAGTCTATAGTCTCAGTACAGGTGTGGAGGGGACCACTTTCCCCTGGAACTGGCATTAAAGTAGCTGGATTTATGGTAGATCAACACCTTATTTTTACCTGAGGGTTTTCTAGAAGAAGGACCTGATATTTTAGTATTCTACTATCTGTGAGCCAGTGAGAGCCCTTTTGCTCTAATAGAGAATTTGTTTGATTGAGGTATAAAGGGCAATATCTTGCCCCAATGTAATTTTAGATACCTCCTCTGTCAGCAAGGCAGCTCTGCTATCATCCTTAGGCAGTGAGGCCATCCTTGTGCAGCCATATCTAAGGTTTTAGAAAAGTAGCCCACAGGTTGCTTAACAGGTCCCAGATCCTGAGTTAACCCTCCTAAGTTGACTCCCTGCCTCCCAGTGAAGTACAGCTGGGAGGGTCTCTCCGGGTCTGGCAGTCCTAGCACAGGGGCTTTAGTCATAGCATCCTTTAGCTGAGCAACAGCTGTGGTTTGCTCTTTACCCCAAAGGAGGGGGCTCTGCTTTGGCTGCCTGTCAAGAGCCTGGTTTAGGAACTGTGCTCGGCCTTGGGCTGGGGCTCTGCCAAACCTCTGGGCAAGGTGGGGTGGTTGGCTCCACAGGAAGTTGAGGGTGTGGTGGCTCCGGGACATCTAGGGGAGCGCTAGATGGGGAGCACTAGATGGTGGCTCCTTTGACTTAGCTTTACAGTGGACTCCTGGTAATAACTCGAATGAAGTTAGCATTGCTGAGTCCAGTCTGCAACTTTGACAGAGCTCATGATCTTTCCTGAGTGCCATAAAGACCTGCACATAAGGGATTTCTGTCCATTTACCGTGCTCACGGCAGTATAGATATAAACAAGAAATGGTATTAGAATCTAAAGTCCCATTTCCTGGCCACACTCTCTGATCATTTACTTTGTATTGTGGCCACACGTTGTTACAGAAACTAGCAATTTCTTCTTTAAGACCCTTGCGTCGAACCGAGACCAGTTTCTGAGAATGCATCCTAGCGGTGAGTCACGTGGTGGTAAGGAGAGCTGGTTTCCCATCTGAAAGAGACTAGAGGAGAAATCCTGGCAGGGGTATCTGCCATGCTAGGGAGGGAGCAGGCATCCCCGCAAACCTCCAAATCACTCCTTGGCTCGCTATGTAGCCAGTGGGTTATGGGCCTGGGTTGCCAGGCTTAACTAGTATTACCGTGTAACCTGCAAACACTCTTGGGGTTCCTGGAACCCAGTAATCTGGTAACTGCCGCATAACCGCCTCAAAACATCTCTAAATCTCTCCCTTTTGGGTCCTGTTCTCAGTACTATCCCTTAGTCAGACTTGGCCTGATGGCCTCTGGCTATTTTAATGTTAATTTGGCTAAGCCTGTCAGCCCCTCTTCTGAAACAACAGAGTCTGGGCCTGCAAAACTTCTTGGACTATACTAAATTGCTCTTTTTACTTGGAAGGGTGCGGCCCAATAGCAAAGTCTATCGGATGGCTCCCTGTCCAGACCTATGCCTAGGGGGAATGGGGAGGGCCGCGAGTAAAGACAGAAGTGCAGCAGGGAGAAGTAACCAGCTCCCTGTCCTGGTGCCAGCCGGGCCCTGGTCAGATACCAGAAGGAGGGAGGGCACAAACTCCCCACTGCCCTTGCTGTCCAACAATTCAACACGCAGAGCAAGCCAGACCTGACACAAAAACCCACGGGGAAATTAGGTCAACTCTGAAGCTGCATCCCATTAACAGCACCTAAGGAACCGGACCCTTGGTAGGCACAACATAAGCTAGCAAAACCTTTATAATGCAATAAAGAAGTTCAAACTATCTAGAATAATCAAAACAGCCATCAAGGTGAGATCTTAATCCACACTGCTCGAATACTTCAACCAAAACCTGATCTAATCAGGACTACTGCAATCACTCAATCAATTAAAACAGATAGTTAACTTTAGCTCCTTTCCAGATTCAATCCTCAGACAATCAAAGCTTAGCAATAGTAACAGCGCACAAAAACTTCAAGACGCACCAGAGCTACCATAAGTTGCAAAGACGGAAAACCTTCTACCATGTTGGAAAGGGTTAACTATTAACAGCTTTTTCCTTTAGGTGGAGAGACCTGTGGAATTTCCCTCTCCTTTTCCGCAGGGCGAAAGAGTGGGAGAGGGAGCCTCGGGAGGAGGAGGAAGGCAGAAAGCTACAGAGGACAAGATGTGAGTGACAGCCCTCACCTTCCCCTATGAATCTCAGCTGGAGGAGAGCATAGGGAAAGGCCCTGATGTCTGAGGGCTGAGTGGGGTTTGAAATCTCCTATCGCTCAAGATTGCCCACTACCTAGTTGTCCGAGTTTACCTGGAGGGCCAATATTAACCTTGACCAAAGTTGAGCACTGCTCGCGTAGCAGTAGGCAGCGTGACCAGGCGTCCCTCCAAGAGAGAGACCTGATCCTCGGGTTGCAGTCCGGCCACCCGGAAGCCAAAGCGAGCTCAGGGGGTCTCCAGGCTCTCAGCCAACTGCCCTTCCTAATTTCCCTCCCGTTCCTTACAATCCCTCTGGAGTTTCGGCCATAGCTAAGCCATGACCGGGGGGACTCCGCATTCTCAGGGAGCTGTAGGGTGCCGGACACTCAACGGTCACTTCCACAGATCCAGTTTCACTTGATGGAAGGAATACTGACCTCTGATGTCTTCTCAGAATCCCTTCGTGGTTACCAAAATGTTACCGGAGAATTGCAGGGTTCTTGTCTTCGTGCAAGAAAGAATTCAGGTGTGAGACAGAGAGTAGTGGGAGGTAAAATAGCAAGGTTTATTAGGGAAGGGATATCTGTAAGGATGGATGGGCACCTCTCCAGGAAGGACCTGAGAGGGTACCCAGTCCCTCAGACTGGGGGCAGGGAGAGCGAGGTTACATGGTTGTGTGGAGAGATTACACCTGGCCAGACCAGGCGGGTGACTCAGCATAGAGGCAGAGGGCTGAGCGCTGCTTCATTTTTTTTTCAAAGTTGTTCAAACTACCCTAGATCAGCTGTCATTCCATGTTGTATATTAGAATAACTTTATTGATATCAGCAATTTTCCTGAAATTTTGGTGAATACTGGGCAATTTATTTACGATTAATTGGCTCTCACAAGGCACACAGGAAAGTTGGCTTAGAGTAGGGTGAGGGAGGATGAGGTCACTAAGAAGATGCTTTCATCTCACATCTCCCTGTGCTTCACTTCTGCCTTAGAACTGAGAATATACTGTTGTTGGGCTGGTCCTAGACAATGACCAAACAGGCTTGAGGTACACAGGTCTGAACTTTTGAGCTTGATGGGAAACTCCTTTTATAAGCAATGTTTGCTGAAATCCTCTCCTTTGATCTACCAGAAACTTTGTCAGATGTGTTTCATACTATACAGTCTCTGCTTCTCAAACTTGCTTAATCTCTTTCCTTGTTTCACTTATCAGACCCTAATAATCATTTTGTGCTATTAATTATTTTGCATCTCCTTTCTAATGAATAAAACTAACACAAAAAGTCAAAGAATGATCTAAGTAAATGGAATAAGATAGGGTTGGAACATGATACCTTATTTGGCTAGTAATTAAGACCCAGTGCTGGTGGCATAGGATGTTCCTGAAAACAAGATGGCTATCTAGTTACTGATACATCCTTAGTGAAGACTTGAGGGAATGTTCCTATAAAAGGAAACACCCTGGTGTGCACACTAACAAAGGCATTAGAATTGAATGTGAAAAGGAGCAGGAAGGAAGAAAGACACGTAAAGAAACTTGGAATATAATAGGTTGGTTGTCATTAAACTGTATTGATGCTCAACAGAGCAACAGTAAGCTAAAGGTTTAGGAATTGTAAGGTAAGACTGAAGCTCAGAGGTTCTCTTTAATAGTTTACAAAGAGAGAAAATGCTGAACGCCAAACTCAGAATTTAGTGATTAGTATGGCTAAATTTCAAAGATGATTTAACAAAGGCATCTTTATTGAGAAAATCTGGACCTGTACAGTGGCCAAATGCCTGGCTGTCTGGTCAGTCAAGCTTTTGTAAAGGAAAATATTGGAAAATTAGGATAAAAAAGGTTGTGTGCAGTCTTATGGGTGTACAGGAGTGGAAGAAAAGTATAATATTTTTGTATTACAATTTAGTTTCTAGAAGAAAGCATCTATCACAGAGGAAGCATTAAACAATCAAATACATAAAATGAAATTACCCAGTCTTTGGAATAAGCCATTCCAGAAACTGGTTCAATATACTCAGGAAAGTACTACACAGACAGCTGGTGGTTCATTCTAACGGGGACAAATGGTTATTCCTGGTAGAGGTTCTATTTTCTTGTTAATAGAACTTCAACAAGAACTATTATGAGCACATATGAAATTCCACTCATCACAGCATCCAGCCAGAAGACCCACTTTAGAACAAAAGAGATTTGGGAGAGGAAACATTTGTCCTATCATATAGTAGATTAGATGAGGCAACTGACTTGACAGAATATAGAGTGCTACAGTAGTCTTCTAAATGTTCAGTTCAAAGACAGCACAAAAAATTATGAAGTACCATATCTCAAATCACAATGTATTTAAGACATTTGATATTCATATGCTACAACAGTCCCAAGAAAAAGGCCATAAAGAATTCAGATGATGTACAGAAAAGTAGGCAAGTTTAACCCTGAGTGAAGAAAAGTAATTAAGGTTGCTAGAAATTTCCTTCATTGGCATGCCTTGAAAGAAAAGTTTGACAACACTGATTGGGATTCCACATGTCAGTATCAACCAACAGAGAGATCATTTCTTTTTCAGCAAAGTGCCTGACTTAATGTCTTTGCCACAATCAGTTAAAAACTGGCAGCAATCTGGAGAAAGTATTGCCTTGATGCAAAAATGGAGATGAACTTCAGAGCAAAACATGAGACACTATCCATTATATACCTCAAAATCTAAGATCGACCAGGTATATTCTCATGACCATTTTAGTACGTTTCCAGTCCCATTCATATTTGCTTCTCTGTGCAGAGCCAAAGACCAACTGTTCCATGTTTTCTATTGGTGTTTCTGCATAACGGGTTACTCAGGAATGGAAACATAGTGGCATGAACTAACAATCCTTCTGATTGCCATTTTTCTTAAAAAGAATTGTTTGAAGACTATTTGAAAACGGTCTGAGCTGATGTTGTTGTCAAAATCGGAAATCTTGTCATGGTCCAATTGTTGATTGAGAACAAATTGGGATTGGGTTAGAGGGAGTCCTGGCTCCAAATC
Organism: Lepus europaeus; assembly: GCF_033115175.1. Lineage (NCBI taxonomy): Eukaryota > Metazoa > Chordata > Mammalia > Lagomorpha > Leporidae > Lepus > Lepus europaeus. The sequence goes on along the minus strand of NC_084833.1, from coordinate 86,840,163 downwards.
CAAGATGCAGTGGGTTAGTGGATTCTGGATAACACCCAGTGGTTTTTTCCTCAGTCACTGAATACATAATTGATAATAATATGGTTGGGAGTTGGAGTAACCACCTTATTGGAATAAAAGCCATCTTAGTGAGAAAGTCAAATATCTCTAAAACGTCCCCCTCCTAGCCAAAATAATATAATTCAATAGCAATATCACTTTAGAGTGGAGAGTGGTAGAAAATCATGCTATACTTTGAGATCTAGAAGATAGCAAAGTGGTATTCACTATATCCTGTTTATTTGCCAGTCTGGTCCTTACAGAAATGTAATGCCTCCCTGACAATGGCAGCAGACTGCAACAAGCTCAATATAATTGAAACCCTAATCCCACTGAGGTTGTGGTAGTGTTGCTACAGCAGATAAGTATGAACTTATTACTGAACATGTGGTTACTGATTTGACAAGTTTATTAATTGGTAATACAATTCAGAAACAGGATCAGACACAGTCCTCATTATATAAAATGGATATAATCCACCTTATGAGTATTAATTCAAAAGGACTGAAATCAAATGCTGTGGATTTTTGTGCATTGATTTTATATCCTGCTACTTTGCCAAACTCTTCTATGAGTTCCAATAGTCTCTTAGTAGAGTTCTTTGGGTCCCCTAAATAAAGAATCATATCATCTGCAAAGAGGGATAGTTTGAGTTCTTCCTTCCCTATTTGTATCCCTTTAATTTCTTTTTCTTGCCTAATGGCTCTGGCTAAAACTTCCAGAACTATATTGAGTAGCAGTGGTGAGAGTGGGCCTCCCCGTCTGGTACCAGATCTCAGTGGAAATGCTTCCAACTTTTCCCCATTCAATAGGATGCTGGCCATGGGTTTTTCATAAATTGCTTTGGTTGCATTGAGGAATGTTTCTCTATACCCATTTTGCTTAGAATTTTCATCATGAAAGGGTATTGTATGTTATCAAGTGCTTTCTCTGCATCTATTGATATAATCATATGGTTTTTCTTCTGCAGTTTGTTAATGCGGTGTATTGATTGATTTGTGAACATTGATTGATTTGTAAACATTGAACCATCCCTGCATACCAGGGATAAATCCCACTTGGTCTGGGTGGATGATCTCTCTGATGTGTTGTTGCATTCTATTGGCCAGAATTTTATTGAGGATTTTTGCGTCTATGTTCATCAGGGATATTGGTTGGTAATTCTCTTTCAATGCTGCATCTTTTTTTTTGGCTTAGGAATTAAGGTGATGCTGGCTTCATAAAAATATTTGGAAGGATTCCCTCTTTTTCGATTGTTCTGAATAGTTTGAGAAGAATTGGAGTTAGTTCTTCTTTAAATTTCTGGTAGAATTCAGCAGTGAATCCATCTGGTCCTGGGCTTTTCTTTGTTGGGAGGGACTTTATTACTGATTTAATTTCTGAAGCTGTTATGGGTCTGTTTAGGTTTTCTATGTCTTACTGGTTCAATTTAGGTAGGTTGCATGTGTCCAGGAATCTATTCATTTCTGATGGATTTCCCTGTTTGCTGGCATACAAATCTTTGTAGTAATTTCTGATGTTTCTTTTTATTTCTGTGGTGTCTGTTATTCCATTCCCTTTTTCATCTCTGTTATTTTATTTGGGTCTTTTCTTTTTTTAATTAGTTGGGCCAATGGTATATCAATTTTGTTTATTTTTTTCAAAAAACCAGCTCTTCATTTTGCTGATATTTTGTACCTCAATATTTATTACAGCTCAATTCACAATAGCTAAGACATGGAATCAACCTAAATACCTGTCAACAGTAGACTGGATAAAGAAATTATGGAATATGTACTCTATGGAATACTATACAGCATTGCCTGTTAAATATAAGAGTGGGAATAAGAGAGGGAGGAGATATACAGTTCAGCACATGCTCAATCTGACTTTCCCCAAAAGGTAGAGTTAGAAATGTGCCAGGGGATTCTGATTCAATCCTGTCTAAATAATTTAATTTCAGAATTGGCAAACTCAAGAGGCTTCCATAGCCTTAGCAACTCATAACAAGAGCCTCGGGTGATTACTGACATCATAAATAAGAGTGTTGATTGTTAATCAACAGAAGTCACTGTGCACTTACTCTGCATGTAGGATCTCTGTCCTTAATGTGTTGTACTATGTGAATTAATAGTGTAACTAGTACTCAAACAGTACTTTATACTTTGTGTTTCTGTGTGGGTGCAAACTGTTGAAAAATCTTTATTTTGTATATACTAAAATGATCTTCGGTATATAAAGATAATTGAAAATGAATCTTGCTGCGAATGCAATGGGAGAGGGGGAGGGAGATGGGATGGGTGCAGGTGGGAGGGAAGTTATAGGGGGAAAAAGCCACTATAATCCAAAAGTTTTACTTTGGAAATTTATACTTATTAAATAAAAGTAAAAAAAAAAAGAACTTCAATCAAGACCTCAAAGATATATCAACACTGCTATTCATAATAGTCAAGATATATTTACAACCTAAATATTCATTAACAAATGAAGGGATAAAGAAAATAAAATATAAAAGTATACAAACAGTGGAATACCTTTTAATCCTTAAGAATGAAACATTATGTAACAACATGGATAAAATTCGAGATTATTCTAAGTGAAATACAACAGTTGCATAAAGTTAATATTGCCTTGTGGGGCTGGCACCGTGGCTCACTAGGTTAATCCTCCACCTGTGGCTCTGGTATCTCATATGGGCACCAGGTTCTAGTCCTGGTTGCTTCTCTTTCAGTCCAGCTCTCTGCTGTGGCCTGGGAAGGCAGTGGAGGATGGCCCAAGTGCATGGGTCCCTGCACCCACATGGGAGACCAGGAGGAAGCATCTGGCTCCTGGCTTCATATTGTCACAGCTCTGGCTGTAGTGGCCATTTTGGGGGGTGAACCAACAGAAGGAAGACCTTTCTCTCTCTCTCTCTCTCTCTCTCTCCCTCCCTCCCTCCCCCCCTCCCTCCCTCCCTCCCTCTATCTGTGAAATTAATAAAAACGAATTTCCTTATTCCACTTATATGAGGTCTCTAAAAGATTAAAAATTATAGAATTACAGAGCAGATGATGGTTGATGGAGACTAGAGGAAGGGAGAAATAGAGAGTTACTAATATTCACGGGCATAGAGTTTCAGTTCTATGAGACATATAAGCACCAGAAAATTGCTACATAGCATTGTTGCTATAATCAATAGTAATTTACATTAAAATTTGTCTTAAGAAGGTAAATCTCATTTTAAATATCCTTACCACAATCAAAAAATAACCAAAGGTTAGTATACAACTTTGTTCCATAGCTATGTTAAATCTTTTGTAGTCCAAATATATTGCAAAGAAAACTGGATAGTGTGTAGTTACCTCAGAACACCACATTGATCAATTACATCAAAAATAATATGTCAATCTAGAAGGACAAGCAACAAACAGTTGGAAGTTTTGCTGAAACACATACTATAGATGATGGGAGATAAACTCTGTGAAGATTCACAGATGGGCAACCTAAGTAATTTTTAAAAAGTACTTTCAATGGCAAGTCTTCTTGGATCAGAAATACACCCAGGATTCAGGATATATCAATGCCCATTAAGGAATATGTCCATGAATGCTCGGCAGTCAACAGCAAATTCTTAGCTAGACCAATGCGAGACAGCTATTAAAATAAATAAAGGCTGAAATAGGCCATCCCTCAGGGCAAAGTAATACTTGTGTGACTAGAATGACAGCGTTTATGCTTGATAGTAAGAGTCCTGAAGAGATTTTGCCTATAGTCTTGTGCAAAAACACATTCTCCGTAATGTTGGAATTGAAAGGGATAATTTTACTAAGAGTAATACATTCTATAGCTTAGCATTTTCATGTATGAATTCATTCATTCAGTACATTTGCTAGCTAGATTGTAAAAATCTCTGTGGTTAGAGAAGCCGGTTAAAATTATTAATTTTATTGTTTTATTATTTCACAACCTGTATATAACTTTAAATATGGAAAAAAATTAAGTGTCCAACAGAACACTCCTAATTAATTTTTTAGTGCTGCTGAAGAAGAAAACATGAGTTTAATGCATCTCTTTGTTAGTCCTATCTCTCATTACAATTATAGGTATTTAATAAGGAAAATATTTATATTGCTTCAAACACAAAAGATTGACCAAAAGTTCATTTTTCTTTTTTGTTAATTCTACTTTTCATATTTATTTCAAAAGTATTATTTGTAGACTTTTTTAAAGATTTATTTATTTGAAAGGCAGAGTTAAAGAGAAAGAGAGAAAGAAAGAAAGGTAGGAAAAGAGGAAAGGAGAAAGACAGAGAAAGAGACAGAGACAGAGACAGAGAGAGAGAGAGAGAGAGAGAGAGGGAGAGAGAGAGAGACTGAATCTTCCATGTCCTGATTCATTCCCCAGATGCTGCAACATTCTGAGCTGGGCCAAGCTTAAGCCAGAAGCCAGGAGTCTCACCTAGGTCTCCCTTGTCTGTGGAAAGGCCCATGAAGTTGGGCCATATTCCGCTGCTTTCCCGGGTACATTAGCATGGAGCTGGATCAGAAATGGAGCAGCTGAGATTCGAAGCGACATTCATATGGGATGGTGGTGTTGAAGATGACAATCTCCACGCGAGTCCCAGTGCACACATTTTTAATGCCCATTAACACAGGTCATTTTTTAAAATAGATGAAAACATACTTGTTTTGCTACATGGAATCTCTGTGACTTAACTTGTTATACTTACAAGTCCTAATATTGCATCTAAAGCTAATTGAGCTTCTTTCAATAAAATAAATGTAATATTCTCTAAATTGTCAGGAAAATTTACAGATATCAATATTTACCACATGCCAACATGTAATTATTGATAATGTTTTTTTCTCAACGATTTTCTACCTTATTTTATACATTGTAGACACTTATGTGATCATTTACTTTGGTTGGATATTTCACCATATTTTGTCCTGTACTTGGCTTTGTTTTCTGTATTTCAGTTTCTCTTAAAAGAGCTAATAATTCTAGACATCCCAGCCAGTTCTTTCTTAACCTTGTACTAACACTTTGAAATAATTCCTGACATATGACTTCTTCCACTGGAAATATGCTTTAAGTAACAAAATACAAATCTAAAATTCTGTCACTTAAAAGCATTTTGATATAATCAACTTTCTCAAATTGCATATAAAATGTTTGTACCTTTTTATTACTCATATATGTTCATAAGGAATAGTTTAAACTGTCATTCTTACCTCAAGAAATTAAAGTTGCAACTAAAAAATCACTATAATTATACAACTATTTTGCAATAAAAATAAACATTCTCATGTGAGAACTTGTACTATTTGTAAGCATTAAAAAGGAAAGATATCCAGTTTAAATTTCATTTTGTTTCAAATATGAAGAATAATCTTTCACTGAGACTTATTGAAAGAAATTTACCGTTTCAATCAGGTAAAAAAGAAATAAAAATTGATAGATTATTTTATAAAATAAACTTCTCATTTTTGGGTTTTGGACTTCTATTAAATATAGAGATGTCAACAAAATACTATGGATGGAACCCGTATCATAAACTAAAAGGATGAAGATTTGATTTCAAATGTCAGTTCTCTCTCTCTCTCTTCCTCCCTCCTCTCTCCAGAATCATGTATCTTTGTGTGTGTGTGTTTGTGCAAAAGGGGGGGGGGAGGGAGAGGAAAATAGTGTGTGCTATGTATCTCCCTACTTTCCAATTATTTTCTTACAACTGAATTTTCTGTTATTGATTAGTTCATTCTGTCCTATTGAAATTGTTTTTCTATATGTAGTGGTGAACTATGCCTGGACTCATATCCAACCACCTCCAAAACTTGTGACATAATGCACTTTAGGTCAGCAATCTCATTAGAAATACACATCCAGCACATAGAGATATTGTTCTATTTTCCAAGTAGCCATATTAAAAAAAGAATACAAAGAAACAAGTGGTTCAGAATCAGTTGCCCCTCAGTCCAGCATCTGTGTAGGCTGCTAATGGTGGATGAGGAGGCACAGTCACAACATGAGTGAGGAAACCGAGAGAGAAGCTAAGCCAAACTGAGACTCAAATAATAGCTCTCTCTTGAGAACCACCCTTCAAGGGCATGACCCCAATAGCCCAGACCTCCCACTGGCTCCACATCTTGGCTGCCCCAGTTAGATCAGTTCTCCATCCTTAATCAGTCAACCATGAACATTAAGACATCACAGTTTACACATTTGCAGGTTTTGGAGAGACATGTCCTACTGTTCCCATAAAGATAATGAGGAATCTAAAATTCATGAAAATGGGGATCAAAGATGATTGAATAGAGTATAGCCACACTAACTTAATCTGCACTAGGATATGAAAAGAACAAAGAAAGGACTGTTTTTGTAGGGTCTGACTAATGGAAGTTTTTGATGAAGTGAAAAAAAAAAAGAAGGAGAAGGAGAAGGAAGAAGAAGGAAGAGGATGAGATGGAGGAGGAGAAGGAGAATATGAAGAGGAACAAGAGGAAGAACAAGGAGAAGTAGAGGAAGAAGACTCAGTGAGTGGGACAAGAGGAGAGAAAACACAGACACCACTGCAGCCAGCCTCACAACACAGCCGGCTGTGGGCTGTGAGCTGCCATATTACCATGTTAAGGTTAGATGAAATTGTTGCACCCCTCATCTCCTACAGTTTTAGCCAAAAGGGAATTCCACAGTCATCCACTGACTTTTACTGCAGCCTGGAAAGCTGATGGGTCTTAGCAACTGCTGAGCTTGGAGCAGGGAATCCCACTTGCTTCCTTCCACTCCTGCAGAGCACCCCACTTGGCAGCTAAAAGTCACACAACACACCTCATTTCTACCAGAATTATAATCAAAATAAGGGCAAGGTGTGGAGCAAAGGGCCTATCTCCTGCATCCTCTATCTGCAATTGTGGAAGTTTTGGGGCATTAGCCACAGAGCTATGCTCACACGCTCTACTTGAGCAAGGGGGATTCACCTTAACTTCTGGGGCTAACATCAGAAATAGCTCATTCAAAAATCCACTCCAATCCTCAGAGATCTGGGTAATGATCCTACTATGCTCTGCAACACCAGGACTGTAACAATTCGTTCTGAATTTCTCAGTGCTACTGGAATTTATCTGGTGAACCTACCTGCATTCCACCTCTCTGGAGTCAAATCCTCCAAAGTAAAATATCCTGTATACTTTGTAGTCACCCGGTAGGACTGGAACAGGTCCAGTTCACATCCCTTAGTCCTAGGAGAATGGCTGTTGGTATTATAAGCTGCAGCACCAATTGGACCCTCCTAGCAGAACCCAAGGAAAGGTCCATTCACATCACACAGCCCTAGAGCCACAACAGTTGGTGCCACAATCCCCAGCATCACTCAGGCTTGCCAGTAGTACTGGGGGCATCCTTCCTTGTCTCCCTCAGCACCAAGCACAAAGCCCTGGCAATCACATTTGCCAGAAAAACTAACACTGAACTCTCTTGTGGGTCAAAGACACACTTCTATCCCTATGAACCACAGTAGATTAGTCCACTGTGTCACTTATAGATACAGCTGACATTGATTAAGACAAAAGTACAACCCTTAGCTCCATTAGAGCCAAAGACAAAGCAGCAAGCCAAGTGATACCCTACGTACCAGCTATACCGTAAACAATTTTACAATAAAATTTGGTACATAAAGAAGAAGGGATAAATATACCAGGTGGGCAGATATCAACATAGGGACACAGTAGACATGGAAAAACAAGGTAGCATGACATTTCCAAAAGAACACAATATTCACCCAGAATTAGATCCTGAACTGATGGAAATCTATGAAACAGCAGCTATAGAATTCAAAAATAAAAATGTAAGAAAATGTGATGATATGCAAATAATAAAGTTAGGCAAATTAAAGAAATAAGGAAATCAATGAGTAATAAAAATGAAAGTATTACTAAAGAGACAATACTCATTAGAAGAACCAAATAGAAATTTGGAGATTTGTGGGGAAATGAGTTACATGAGGTAATTCAAAGATGGTGCCCAAACGAAGTAAGGTAGGTGGAATCCAAAGTTGTTTACCACTAAAACTAATTGGCTATGCAACATCAGTATTGAGCAAATGGACCTAACAGACATTTACAGGGCATTTTACCCAAAAGCTACATAATACACATTGTTTTCATAAGGGCATGGAACAATTTCTAGGATAGACCACAAATTAGGCCACAAATCAAGTCTCAGAAGATCTTAAAAGATGGAAATCATGCTATGTATCTTATCTGATTATAAAGGAATAAAACTATAAGCAACAAAGAAGAACACTAGAACACTTATAAATTTTGGAAATTAAGCCACATGCTACTGAATGATAAAAGGGTCATTGAAGACATTAAAAAGGAAATAAAAATGTCTTGAAATAAATTAAAGTGAAAACACAACAAATAAAAACCTGTGGGATGCAGTGAAAGTAGCATTATGAGGGAAGTTTATAGCATTAAGTGCTTATATTAAAGAAATGTATCAGGTTAAAGATCTAATGATGCATCTTGAAGACAGAGAAAACAAGAACAAACCAAACCCCAAATCATCAGGAGGTGAGAAATAAATAAAATTTAAACTAAAAAAAAGTACAAATAATCAACAAAACTAAAATTTTGTTTATAAGAAGATAATGGCCGGCACCGCGGCTCACTAGGCTAATCCTCCGCCTTGCGGCGCCGGCACACCAGGTTCTAGTCCCGGTCAGGGCACCGGATTCTGTCCCGGTTGCCCCTCTTCCAGGCCAGCTCTCTGCTGTGGCCAGGGAGTGCAGTGGAGGATGGCCCAAGTGCTTGGGCCCTGCACCCCATGGGAGACCAGGATTAGCACCTGGCTCCTGCCATCAGATCAGCGCGGTGCGCCGGCTGCAGCGCACCGGACGCGGTGGCCATTGGAGGGTGAACCAACGGCAAAGGAAGACCTTTCTCTCTGTCTCTCTCTCACTGTCCATTCTGTCTGTAAAAAAAAAAAAAGATAATGGATACAGATAAACTTGTAGGTGGACTATCAAAGAAAAAAAGAGAAAAAACTTCAAATAAATAAAATTAGAGATGAAAAAGGAGACATTAAAACTGACACCACTAAGATGCAAAGGATCATAAGAGACACTAAAAGAACTAAATATAAATAAGCTGAAAGGCCTCAAAGAAACTGATAAATTGCTGGATTTATAAAATCTACGAAGATTAAATCAAAATGATATAGACAATCTAAATAAACCCATAAGAAGTAATGAGAGTGATGCAATAATCAGAAGTGTCCCATCAAGAACCTGATGGCTTTACAACTGAATTCTACAAAGCATGCAAAGGAAAATAACTCCAGTAGTCCTCAAACTATTCCAAAATATTGAACAAAATTAAATTCTGCCTCTCTCTGATGGCCAGCATTACTTCAATACCAAAACCAAGGAAACACACAACGAAAAAAGAAAACTGCAGACCAATATTTTTAATGAACATAAATACAATAATTCTCAGCAAAATACTAGCAAATTGCATCCTAAACCACATGAAAAAGATCATACATCACAAGTGGGATTTATCCCAGAAATGCAAGTGTGGTTCAACATTCACAAATCAATAAATATAAATCACATCAATAGAAGCAAGAAAAAAAAGTTTTGTCGTCTCAATAGATGCAGAGAAAGCATTTGATAAGATTCAACACTCTTTCATGATTAAAACCCTCCACAAATTAATTTAGAAGTAATAATCCTTAAAATTACAAAGGCCATGTATCAAAAACCAACAGCCAATATAATACTGAATGGGGAAAAACTGAAAGCATTTCCTCTCAGATATGGTTAGGACAAGGATATCCACTTTCACCACTCTTAGTCATTATAGTACTGTAAGTTTTAGCAAGAAAAATTTGGGAGGATAAAGAAATAAAAAGCTTCAAATCTGGAAAAGAGGCAGTCAGATTTTCATATTTGCAGATAATATGATGTTTTACCTGAAATAATCTAATCACTCCACCAAAAAGCTGTTAAAGTTCATACACCGATTCAGGGAAGCTGCATGTTACAAAATAAACATTTAAAAAACAAGTAGCTTTTTTGTATGTTAATGATGAACTAATAGAAAAATTCATTCATAATAGTCACAAAGAAAAAGCCAAGACTCTGGAGCTTCTTCCCGTCTCCCATGTCAGTAGCAGGGAGCAAAGCACGTGGGCCATCTTTTGCTGCTTTCCCCAAATCATTAGCAATAATCTGGGTGGGAAGTGGAGCACCCTGGATACCTATGCCCATGTGGGATGCTGGCATTTGTGGTGGTGGCTTCACCTGCTATACCACAATACTAATCCCCTGATTAATCCCCTGATTAATCACGTTTAAAGATCAATAGCCATATGCAACTGGTAGCTGCTATATTGACATGACAGACTTAGATCATCGTATCAAAAAAGATACTTATTTACTCATATATTCTCAGTGATTTTTTAATCATATTCATATACAACATTTTAGAATATCTCTTCATTACCAATAATCAGAACTTGCATATTGGAGAAAGATCCTCAGCTTCCATAGCTCAAGTAGGACGCGTATACTCTAGGCTGTAATTGCTTAGTAATTTCCTAACTTCCTCCCATAGTTCTTAATCAATGTTTGCCCAACTTTATGATTTGGTCAATCAAACAACACCTGGTTTGTGGTGTTCAGTTTATGTATGTGTATATGAAAACTCAGTAGCCTATTTTCCAAGCAATTCATCTCTACTGAAGTCCAGTAGCAAAACAAGCTGTTTTTCAAAGTGGATTTGGTCAATCAAACAACACCTGGTTTGTGGTGTTCAGTTTATGTATGTGTATATGAAAACTCAGTAGCCTATTTTCCAAGCAATTCATCTCTACTGAAGTCCAGTAGCAAAACAAGCTGTTTTTCAAAGTGAGATTCAGCATATGCAGAGGATAATAAGGCTAGCTCCAAAATTTTCAGGATTAGTTCTTTGACTAATCTATAGGGCCTGTCAGAGTTTCCATACAACATACCTACCTGCTATTGGCATTGGAAGCACAGAAGGATCTCTTTCATAATTCAAGAGACAAAACAAATTTGCAATATAGACCCATCATAGAGACTTATTCTTAGCCTCCCTCAAAACTGGCAACGTTTTGGATCGCTATATGAGTAGGAAAGTGTACCATGACCATATGAGATATCTACTGTTTTCAAAAGATGCCCACCAATCAGTGTGATTATTCTTTGTGGCAGGAGGAGCTATGTGAAGCAAATTGCTCTTGATCTTATAAAAAACATGTAAGAGTGCTCCATAGCACTGTACCACTAGAAATCTCACCAAGGAAGTAGGAAATTGCAATTTAAGGATTTATATCTGCTGTGTAACATTCAATGATTTTGTTTGGAGTAGCTGCTATTTCTAGTCTTCCTGATCTAATCAGTATAATGGAATCATTGCAATAAACCAGCGTGCCATTTTATGGATTATCAGTATGATGATCAAGTTACTTGTTACATAACTAGTACATAAAGTGAGAATTGATATACCCAGAGGTAAGAAATTTTAAGGTACATCACTGTACCCTGCCAGTGAGAGGCACGTTTCTGATGATCTTATCCAATCATAAAGAGAAAAAAGCATTTGCTAGATCAAAGGGTACTGTGAGGTGTCAGAGATGCCATAGAGTGTATATATATATATATATATATATATATTGACAGGCAGAGTGGATAGTGAGAGAGAGGGAGACAGAGAGAAAGGTCTTCCTTTTTGCCGTTGGTTCACCCTCCAATGGCTGCTGCGGCCGGCGCATCTCGCTGATCCGAAGCCAGGAGCCAGGTGCTTCTTATGGTCTCCGATGCGGGTGCAGGGCCCAAGGACTTGGGCCATCCTCCACTGCACTCCCGGGCCATGGCAGAGAGCTGGCCTGGAAGAGGGGCAACCGGGATAGAATCTGGCGCCCCAACCTGGACTAGAACCCGTTGTGCCAGCGCTGCAAGGCAGAGGATTAGCCTGTTAAGCCACGGTGCCGGCCTCATAGAGTATATTGATTTGCTCCACCAATATAATCGTAACTAAGAAAGAAGCTGAAATTGGAATCCTCACCTAATTAAAGTTATGATAATCTGTTATGACCCCACAGTGGAAAAATACACAAGTTGAATAAAGCTAAGGTACAGATCACCACCCCTGCATCTTTCCAACTCTTGATAGTTGTGCTGATTCTAAAATCTGTTCAGAATACAGTATTGCTGTCTCTTTACTATTTAATATGCATGGGCTGATGTAGTGGCTTGGTTGGGTCTTTTCTGCCATCAAAATTCTAACATTCAGTGGGATGCCATGTAGATTTTGACAGTTGTTGAGTATGTCTGTTCCCAATAACCATTGTGCTAATGGGATTTTGTCAGGGAAAGAACGTGGTCTGAAACCCACTGGGCACATTGTATGATAAACATGAGCCAAATTTTGTTGATTTTTATTCAGAAATCCAATAATTTCATAGAAAATGAACATAGTATCTAATACAAGAGCTTTTCCTCTCAAATACAATTTTTTTTTTTTTTTTTTTTTTTTTTTTTTTTTACTTTTTGACAGGCAGAGTGGACAGTGAGAGAGAGACAGAGAGAAAGGTCTTCCTTTTCCCGTTGGTTCACCCTCCAATGGCCACCGCAGCTGGCGCACTGCGGCCGGCGCACCGCGCTGTTCCGAAGGCAGGAGCCAAATGCTTATCCTGGTCTCTCATGGGGTGCAGGGCCCAAGCACTTGGGCCATCCTCCACTGCACTCCCTGGCCATAGCAGAGAGCTGGCCTGGAAGAGGGGCAACCAGGACAGAATCCGGCACCCTGACCGGGACTAGAAACCGGTGTGCCGGCACCGCAAGGCGGAGGATTAGCCTGTTGAGCCACAACACTGGCTCAAAAATAGTTTTATAACTATTTAATTACAACAAGGTATACACAATGCTGACAGACACATGTAATTATATTACACTGTCTGTGGCCTTTAATCTGAGCTGAGTAAATCATAATTTTTTTTTAACCTATTTGATGTTACCAGAAATTGACCTTTAAAAAAAAACTTAAGGATATTTTCCTATACTTACTTACCTTTAACTAAGGTATAATACAGATGCAGGTCATAAAGGTATAGCTCAATAAAGCTGGTTACATCCAGATTATGAAATCAACAATAACCAGTATCCTTTACTCACCAATCTGTTATTATAATAAATATCCAACTAGGTGCAACCATTAGCCTTCCTTTTAATGTCATAAATGAATTTTATTTATAAATTTGAGTAAATAAAATCATAAAACTAAAATAAATTAAACTAAAATAAAGTTAATAAAATCATAAAACTTTTACAACTGGATTTTCAGCACATTATGAGATTTTCCTTTGTGCTCTATATATTTATGTAGTTCTAATTTATTTTCATTAATTCTGAAGGAATATGTCATAGTTCTCTTTTATTTCTCTGTTGCTATTGGATATTTTGCTTCAGGTTTGTATATATATATTTTTTTGACTGGCAGAGTGGACAGTGAAAGAGGGAGAAAGGTCTTCCTTTTACCGTTGGTTCACCCTCCAATGGCTGCTGCGGCTGGCCGGGAGCCAGGTGCTTCTCCTGCTCTCCCATGCAGAGCCCAAGCACTTGGGCCATCCTCCACTGCACTCCCGGGCCACAGCAAAGAGGTGGACAGGAAGAGGGGCAACCGGGACAGAACTGGCACCCCGACCGAGACTAGAACCTGGTGTGCCGGTGCCGCTGGCGGGGGATTAGCCTATTGAGCCATGGCACCAGCCCAGGTTTGCCTATTGCATATCATGCTTTTGCTTAGCATATGGATGCATTGTGATTCCATAGATACTGAGAATGAAGTTGATGGGTTATTGGTTATATGTATTTTCAGCTTCAGTAAATATTGGATAATATATTCTAATGTGACTGTATTAATTTATACTCTTCAAGCAGTGTATGAGAGTTCTCATTACTTCATATCTTCTTTAAAATTTGTTGTTGTCTTCCTTTTCCATTTAAGCTTTTCTGATGGCTGAGTAGGGTAATACTTTTTAAATTTAATTTCTTTATTAGTTGAGAACTAATGAAGTTGAAAATCCATTACTATGGTTAATTTCTATTTAGCTAGTGGAAAGTCCCAAGTTTTTGATTGGATTCTTTGTAGTGACCTCCATTGATATGTAGTTCTGTTTGTATTCTGAATAGGGATCCTTTGATAGTGTAACAGAGAAGCAGTCAGGGTTGAACCAGAGAAATAGAACCATAAGTAAGATACATGGATTCTATTTTATGATCAGTGTATTCTGGATCTCTTTCAAGAAATATTTGCCTATGCTGAATTCATTAAGATATTTAACTGTTTTCTTGTAAACATTTTCATCACTTAATGTGGAGAGTTTTAAAAAATTCAGAGAAAACACATTTTTTTTTTTAGATTTGTAAAAACTTTTATGGATTTAATGGAACATTTTTGTAATTCTTTTTTTTAACTAATATTCAGTAAATATAAATTTCCAAAGTACAGTTTGTGGATTACAATGGCTTTTTCACCCCATAACTTCCTTCCCACACAGAACCCTCCCATCTCCTGCTCCCTCTCCCATTCCATTCACATAACATTTTTTAATTCTCTTTATATACAGAAGATCAATTTAGTATATATTAAGTAAAGATTCCATCAGTTTGCACCCACACAGAAAATAAAGTGTAAAATACTATTTGAGTACCATTTATAGCATTAATTCACATTGAACAACAGATTAAGGACAGAGATCCTACATGAGGAGTAAGTGCACAGTGACTACTGTTGTTGAATTAACAAATTGACACTCTTGTTTATGGCATTGGAAATCTCCCTAGGCTCTTGTCATGAGTTATCAAGGCTATGGAAGCCTTTTGAGTTCGCCGACTTCGATCTTATTTAGACAAGGTCATAATCAAATTGGAAGTTCTCTCCTCCCTTCAGAGAAAGGTACCTCCTTCTTTGATGGCCTGTCCTTTCCACTGGGATCTCACTTGCAGTAATCTTTCATTTAGGTGATTTTTTTTTTTTTTTTTTGCCAAAGTGTCTTGGTTTTCCATGCCTACAATACTCTCATGGGCTCTTCAGCCAGATCCGAATGCCTTAAGGGCTGAATCTGAGGCCAGAGTACTGTTTAGGACATCTGTCATTCTATGAGTCTGCTGTATATCCCACTTCCTATGTTGGATTGTTCTCTCCCTTTTTAATTATATCAGTTAGTATTAGCAGACATTATTCTTGTTTATGTGATCTCTTTGACTCTTAGACCTATCATTATGATCAATTGTGAACTGAAATTGTTCACTTTGATTAGTGAGATGGCGTTGGTACATGCTACCTTGATGGGATTGAATTGGAATCCCCTGGCACATTTCTAACTCTACCATTTGGGTCAAGTCAGTTTTAGCATGTCCCAAATTGTACATCACCTCATGTTTTAAAAGATCGTGTATGGAGTTAAAAACATTTTGGCACCTCCCAAAAAACTGATAATTTTATTTCGTGTTTCCACAAAGGTTTTGAATACAATGATACATTTAGATTTAAAACCCACCTGAAATTTGATTTGGGAGAATTTTAGGAGTTAGGGATTAGCACTGTTTATATATTTATTTATACATATATATATATATATACATATATATTTATATATTCAGGTGACTAAGCACTAGCTACAAAATGGAGAATCCTTACACTATATAACATCAGTTCTTTCATAAATCAGATTATGATATATGGGTATCTATGGTAGAGTAGCTTAAAACAGAGTGACACATTAAGAAAAACAATAGTAAGAATAACAAGAACTAAATAAAAATTATAATTAGCATTTAAACAAAAGCTGAGAATTTATAACAGTTTATTTACTTTTTCAACAAAAAGATGCCAGTAATTCTACAACAAGAAAAATGACCAAAAATCCAAAGAGTAAAAAAGTCTGTTACAGACGTCAAAGAGAATCAGAACCAACAGGGCATCGAAATAAAAGTATTCTAGTATTCTAGTTAGAGTAGATACAAACCACAGGAAGAGAAAGAAAAACGTTTCACTGACTACAGATTAAGGAATTTGTTAATCTGAGACCAGGGCATGTGGGTGAGCCCATGGTTTTTTTCCCACAAAGGGCTGCTTCTAGACACAGAAAAAACATCTGAGACATTGGAAGCTTCAGGGTGATGTACAGGAAATTCTGGAAAGTTAGAGGACCAAGATTCAAAAGTGAAGAGAAGAATAACTGAGGCTGACACTCTGATTTTCTCCCTAAGGCTTTTTGCCAAATGCATTTCAGTATTGGGTTGGAGGCTAAAGTACAAGCAAAAAAAAATTTTTTTAGGAAATATTTATTTATTTGAAAGGCAGAGTTATGGAGTAAGAGAGAAAAACAGAGAGAAATTCAATCCATTAGATCATCCCCCCACCCCTGCCCAGGTGGCTGCAATATATGGGCTGGGCCAGGCGAAAGCCAGGAGCCCGGTGCTTCATCCAGGCATCTCACATGGTTGGTGGAGCCCAAGCACTTGTGTCATCTTCCACTGCTTTCTCAGGCCATCAGCAGGGTCCTGGATTGAAAGTGGAGTGGCTGGGACTCCAACTGGTGCACATACAGAGTTCAGTGTAGCAGACGTCAGCTTAGCCTGATAAGAAACAATGCAGGCCCCAGAAATTTCTGAACAACAGGGGAGTTGCTAGGTAACTCTCCCAAAAAAAGGAAACGAAGTTTACAGTTAAGAAACTACCAAGGAAAGAGAACCAACTGAACACAGATAGTTCTCCATTGAAATATCTACAAGTTATGTCACAAAACAAGCAATACAGGAGACAGCAGACATTTAGCAAAGTTAGACTCTTGTCCTAACTCATGTTAGTCCATGATTAGAGTTTGATGATCATTCTCCACATTTTTCTAAGAGAAGCAGGAATTAACATTTTTGTAGGAAGAAAATGTTATCTGTGCCCTCCATAATTATTAATGTGCAGTTCCTGCTGTTTAAGCAGAAATATTTAGACATCCCCAATAGTAGGAACAGTGATAGAGAATCAAGTGGAAAACAGCAAGTAGGCATTTATTCTAGGAGTTAAGAAGCCTGTGTCCTATATCAGTGTCCCTAGGTTCAGTTGCTGGCTCCAGCTCCTTGATCCAGCTTCCTGCCAATGAGGATCCCTTAGGAGACAGTAGTGCTACCTCAAGTGATTGTGTTCGTGCCACCTATGTGGGTGACCTGGATTGCATTCTGGCTCCTGGCTCTACCCCAATACATCCCCATCCTTTGCAGGTGTGGCAAGGAGTGAATCAACAGATGTGAGGTCTCTTTAGCTGTCTCTGTGCCTCTGCCTCTCAAATAAATAAAAACTAAAGTAATTTTAAAAATATTCACAAATTATCCACAGGTTGAGTTAGTGGTCAAAGATTGTAAATTCACATTGTTAATATTTATAAATATCTGCTAATGAGATTAAGATGTATATTTTATAACTTAAATAATTGAAATAAAACTTAATAAATAGCTTTATTAAACTCAATGCAGATTCGATAAAGAAAAATCTGTATTTATAAAGCAATGTGAGTCAATAGAGAATACCTATATCTATCACATGAAAAACAGAATTAAAAAATTGAACAAGAATGTTATATCATATGGATAATGAGTAGTCCTAGCAGGAAAAGAGGAAATTGAACACACATCACGTGAAAAGATGTAATAAGCACACAGTTTTCAAGAGTAATGAAAAAATAAAAACTGTGCCATCCAAATTGCTGAGAAAATATAGCAGAATAAACAAATAAAACTACTTCAGACCCACTCTTTTGTACAAAGACAGGGACATATTTTTAAATCAGAAGAAAAAATAAAAACTACAGCAACTTTTACAGCCTTCTCAAAACAATCAATATGATCCAGCAGTTGAGCTTTAAAAACTGATGTTGCATCTCTCCAGCAATGTAATTCTCTTCTGTAATATGCATATTCAGGGATTTGTATCTGCACATCTATTTTTTAAAAACTTTGGCAAATTCCACAAAATCCATAGTTTAATGTAAAAGTAAAGCTATCCCTCTATTTAATTTTTCTTCTTTTCTTTCCCTGTCATTTATTCGTTTCCTTTGCTACTGATATTTATTGATCATCTATAATTTCCAAAATTCATACTAGAACTAGAAAATAAAAAGTTGTAGAATAAAGGCAAAGTTTTCCTTTATTCTCCAATTTGCCTTCTTTTATTCCTTCTTTGTTTTGAGCTTTTCCTTTCTTTATTTTTGAAAATAGTAAAAATGGATTGACTTATTTCCTTAGTTAGGAAAGGTAATGTGTCAAGTTTTACTCTATACTAAGATTGTAGTAACGCTTATAAGAAAGCAATGATGTTGGTAAAATGCATGATTGTTAGTTTGGTGTTAAATACTTGAGAGCATGTTCTGATTAGTCATACTTATTTTGCTATTAACTCACACAGGTTGTGCTCGCTTCGGCAGCACATATACTAAAATTAGAACGATACAATTAATATATAGGTCTTTTTTAGTGATTTCTTTATTCTTTTAGAGACAGAGTTATAGACGGAGAGAGGGAGAGACAGACAGAAAGGACTTCCATCCTGCTTCACTGCCCAAATGGTCACAACGGCCAGAGCTAGGCCTATCCAAAGCTAGGAGCCCGGAGCTTCCTTTGGGTGTCTCACATGGCTGCAGGGGCTCAGGCACATAGGCCACCTTCCACTGCTTTCCCAAGCCATCAGCAGGGAGTTGGATCAGAAATGGAGCAACCAGAATCTGATCAGCGTCTATATGGATTGCTGGCACCACAGGTAGAGGCTTAACCTACTATACCACAGCTCCAGCCCCGTAATGCATAGGTCTTAAAGTGGCAGGACATTCACTCAGGGGCACCTTTGCAAATCTATATTGTGTACTCTTATAACAGTTAAATTTCTTTATAACATTTACAATAACCATAAGTAGGTATTGTATAATTACTCACTTATTGTTAGTTTTCCACCACCAGAATATATGCTTAAATGATACACAAGAAAAAAATAGTAACCTAAGAATAAATTGAAAATAGAATGCAAAAGAAAATAAAAAGGTAGAGAGTAAGAAGTAAAGAAGTGAAGGAGAAAGAAAGAAATTTAGGAGGGTGTTTTTTTCATAGTTCCTTATGAAAATTTATGAAATAATTTCCAGTGTTTCAAAACATTTACAGGCAGTTATCATCTTAGTAGTGCTATCAATTCTTTTGTAATAAGAAGCATGACCCTGTAACTTGGTGATTGACAACTCACAAATTTTAAGTTAGTAGAGCTATTGTATCTTTTGTAATAAGAAGTATCACCCTGTTACTTGGTGATTGACAGCTGACAGATTTTAAGTCTCATTCCTACCTTCCCTTTTTACTCCACATCTGGGCCAGCTGAAAAGAAAGCTTACGTGTTTGGTACTTTATTCCCAACAGGAGATTCAAAACATGCAACCTTCAGCCTATGTGTTGCAAGCCTCACCCTGCCCCTAAAGGTAAATGCAGTAAAAACACCCCTTTCTCAAGCCTTTCAGAACTTTCAGAACTCAGGAGGAATGCACTGCTTCATCCAGAAATACAGACAACTAACCTTGTCAAGTCTTCCTGGTGCTCAGTGATATTAGCAGTCTTGATAGTTGAACCAAGAATTAAGTGGGATTCTCTTCTGCTTGGGTAAAGAGGAAACTGCAGTCACTCTGCACAGTCCATGTAAATTTTGATTTGAGATTATGTTTATACATTAAATATATGAGATAAATAATACAACTTAGGAAAAATGACGTATTTTTTGGTAAAAAACATGCAAAGTCACTAACATCCAAAAGCCAGGATTTGACACATTTTGTGCACTGTGTTTACAGATATAGTTTGGTAAAGAAAAAGCTGCTAATGTGATTGTCAATTAAATGAGTGTACCAGCTCTGAATCACAGGATTCGTAAAGTTATTTGATCTTCATGAAAGGTGAATATGTCACATGTTTATCAAGGTTAAAAATAGAGCCTGTCAAACATCGATTATATAGGGTAATTTAACTATACAAATGTTTTTTTTTTAATCTCAGATCTCTTGAAGTTATTATAGAAGTCTATACCAAACTACACTATGATTATTAAATTATTTAATTCTATTCTGCACTTCAGGAGATTTTATTTTGATAGTCATTCCAGTTGATATAGAATGACATAAAATAGTAATAGGAAGCTCTATTTTCTAAGATTGTGTTTTGAATAGTATTTGATGTTTTCTTCAGTACATTTTTAACATTGTTATCTCCATAAAAGAGAACTTTGATGCATTATAACTAGAGGAATCTTATTTTATTATTAATAGTTTACAGGCAGGCTAAACACCAAAAATATTTATCTTATGACCTCTGAGATTTTATTCTTCTCTTAAGTAGTTCTTGGTCTTTTTTATTCTTCCTTTTAGAAATATTTCTGAAGAAGAAAAGCATTAACTCTTCTTAAAATATTTTATGTAACCTGTAATTTTCATTTTGATTGCCACTGTTGGAATATTATTTGCCCTCTGAGATCATTTTAAATCAAAATACTATTCTCTCATAGTAATATATCATTGTTTTATCAATTTTCTTAGTTTAAAACTCTTCATTTCAAAGTGTGGCTTGTGAATTAGACATGTAAAATATATGCTGACAAGAAGTTAAAATAGTTCATTCTTCTAATATACACATCCAGTTCAGCCAGAACAATTGATTGATGATATTATCCTTTTTCCAATGTGTGGTCTGGTCAGATTTGTCAAGTCAACTGGCTGTGTGAACTTGGATTGATTTCTGGCTCTCTATTCTGTTCCATTGATGTATGTGTCAGATCGTTACACCGGCATCGTGCTTTCTTAATTACTATAGCTTTGTAATATCCTTACAAGTCAGGTTTTGTGATGCCTCCAGCTTGATTTATTTCCCTTCACCTCAGGATCACTTTCATTCTTCTGAGTCTTTTGTGATTATGTAGGAATTTTAGGATTTTTTTTTTTAATTCTGTAAAAAATGCCATTGATATTTTGAGAGGGATTGAATTGAATCTGTAGACTAGCCAGTGCCACAGCTCACTAGGCTAATCCTCCGCCTGCAGCACCAGCACACCAGGTTCTACTCCTGGTTGGGGCGCCGGTTCTGTCCCGGTCGCTCCTCTTCCAATCCAGCTCTCTGCTGTGGCCCAGGAGTTCAGTGTAGGATGACCCTAGTCCTTGGGCCCTGCACCTGCATGGGAGACCAGGAGAAGCACCTGGCTCCTGGCTTCGGATCAGCGCACTGGCCGCGGCAGCCATTGGAGGGTGAACCAATGGTAAAGGAAGACCTTTCTCTCTGTCTCTCTCTCACACTGCCCACTCTGCCTGTGAAAAAATAAATAAATAAATAAAAAGAATCTGTAGACTGTTTTATGTGCTATATTAATTCTTCTGACATATGAACAAGGATTCTTTTGAGTCCTTGATGATTTCATTCATCAGAGTTTTATACTTTTCATTATAGAGATCTTTCATTTATTTGGTTAAATAAATTCTTATTTTATTAAAAAATTGCATTTCTAATACTAATGGGATTTTTTTTATCCTTCAGCAAATCTGTTTTTTCTTGTATGTTTATTTTGTAACCTGCAACTTTACTAAATTGATTTATCAGTTCCAATAGCTTTTTGATGCATTTTTCAGCTTTTTCTATCTGTAAACATCGATACTTTGATTTCTTCCTTTCCAATTTTGATGTCTTTTATTTCTTTCTCCTCCCTGATTGCTCTTGCTAAAACTTGAAATAATTTATTGAATAGAAGTGGTAAAAGTGGATACTTTTGTGTTGTTCCAGATATGAAGGATACTACTTGCTGCTTTTTCCAATTCTTTATGATATTAGCTGTTTGTCATATGAAGCCTTTATAATTTTGAGATATGTTCCCTCTATATCTAACTTGTGGAGGGTTTCTTTTTTATCATGAAGGGGTGTTGAATATCATCAAATGTTTAATCCACATCTATTTTTGTTCTTCATTCTGTTGATGTGATTTATGATGTTTATTGATTTACGAATGTTTAACCACTCTTACATCTCTGGGAGAAATCCCATTTGATCATGATTCCTTCATCTCACCATATACAAAAATCAACTCAAGTTGGATCAAAGACTGGAATTTAAGACCTGAGATTATGAATTTTCTGAAAGAAAATGTTAAGGAAACACTTCAAGCCATTGCTGTAGGTGATAACTTCTTGGATAAGACCCCAAACACAAAGCCAAAACTAGACAAATGGGGTTGTTTCAAACTCAGAGTCTCCTGCACATCAAAAGAAACAGGCAGTGGTGTGAAGAGACATCTAGCAGAATGGGAAAAACAGTATTGGCAAGCTGCCTATCCAGCAAAGGGTTAATATCCTGTATTTATCAACAACTCAAAAACTCAACAACAGAAAACAACCAATCCAATTAAAAAATGGGCACTGGATCTCAATAGACAGCTCTTAAGAAATAGAAGTGGTCAACAAGTATAGAAAAAATGCTAATCATAATTAGCCATCAGAGGCATACAAGTCAAAACCACAATGAGATATCTCCCATGTCCAAATGGC
Organism: Lepus europaeus; assembly: GCF_033115175.1. Classification (NCBI taxonomy): domain Eukaryota; kingdom Metazoa; phylum Chordata; class Mammalia; order Lagomorpha; family Leporidae; genus Lepus; species Lepus europaeus. Next base: position 86,817,531 of record NC_084833.1, on the reverse strand, counting down.
TATTATCCAAAACCCAGGAGGAACACATGCTGGTGAGGATGAGGACAATAGGAAACTTGTATTCAATGTTGGTGGGAATGTAAATTAGTTCACCCACTGTGGAAAACAATATGGATATTTCTTTAAAAAATTGAAATAGACTTGACATATGATCCAGCAATCCCACTACTCAGTATATTCCCAAAAGACATGAATGTATTATATCAGAGATATTTATTCCATCACGTTTATAACTACATTGTTCACAATATCCAAAATATTAAATCAACCAAGGTGCCAACATTAGATGAATAAAGAAAGAAAACATGATACACGCACACACACACACAATGGAATATTATTCATCCATAAAAAAGAATGAATGCTATCATCAGCATCAAAATAATTGCACCTAGCGAACGCCATGTTGAGTGAAAAAAGCCAGGCACAGAAACACAAATATATCTTCTCCCTTATATGTGAAGTAATATTAAAAAAAAAGGAAAAATGCCTGTTTATATGTTTCCACACAAATATAGTGAATTGGTAAATTGCTAAGAATAACATAATACTGCAGTTTAATGACCTGTGACTATTTTACAATGTACCATATATGAAACAAATTGACAACTTTTCATTTGATTACTGTTTATAACCCTTGCCCATATTTCTGCTGAACTAAAGTATTTTTTACTTTTTATTTATAAACTCTTTTTTTTAGTGTAGCATTAAGCCCATAACTATAATGCAAATTAAAAGTTATCTCAAAAACTAAAAAAGAGAATAATATGCATTTTTAAAATGAAATACTAAAAGCTTACCTGTACAGAGATGTATGTATATGCATGTGCATTGTAAATTGTTACTATAACTGTTTTGTACAGTGTGAATGATTATTATAATGAAGTAGTAGAAAAGTAATATTTCCTTTGCAACTAATTACTTTTCATAAGATTGAACAATCAAGATCATCAAAAGGGTAGATGTGGAGAGTGCTGATAGAAAATTATAGTTTACATTGGTGCAGTAAAGCCCCGAGCAGAATGCACCTCACTCATTAATTCCTAGAAAGGCCTAGAAAGCCCTTTATGTAACACAAATACAAAATCTGACCTATAAAAATAAGTTTTCTTTTTCACAAAAATTATCAATAGGTGTAATTGCCTTTTTTTTTTTTACTTCCCCCACCAATTATTCATTTAGTCTGAGAGACTTAAGATTCTTAACAAGTAACAGGACAAACATTATGGGTATTCCTTGGATTCTCAGTTCTTTTGCATAAGATGGAGTCAACAATGGGAAAAATCTGGCTTGTCTTGGTTATGTATAGTTCACAACAGTTTTATATTTATATTTTAAAATGACTAGAGAAATAGTCAAAATAAGAATAACATTTCATCATTGTGAAAATTATATAAAAGTCAAATTTTAGTGTGAAAAAAGTGTTACTTGAAAAAAATGAAATAACAGGATAACAATAAATATTTACTATTTGTTCTATAAGATAGAAATTGTTTCAGCAATACAAACATATTTACTTATAAGTAAATAAAAAAAAATTATAGTGCCTTATTTCCATCTTTAGGAAACCAGAAATATTCTCCAAGGCATGGGGCAAAACAACCTCTTGTTTTTCTCCATCTCCAAAATCTCACTATTGATCCCTTGGGTTAAAACCACTGAATGATTGATTTGTGAGAGCCCACTTTTATACTTAAGGTTAGTTAACTTTACAGATGCAACTAGTGGTGTTCATGAAAAACTTGATTTAAGGACTCTTTGTTTAAATAACTCGGATTATTATTTTCATATATTTCTTTGTACTTCGGTCCATTCCTGCTGCATTGTTAGTTGGTGTAGTTTATAAGCCACATTTTTTTTAATTTTATAAACTTTATTATGTTTTTCATTATAAAAAGGAACAAATATAATGTCTTTCATATAAACAGTTTTAAGATAATAATGATAATTTACACCCTATCCCCCCACTCCCATCTTACTTTTCTTTTAGTTTTTACAATGACATGCTTTCAATTCTGTTTGTAATCACAGGCTTAACTCTCTACTAAATGAAGAATTCCACAAGTTGAAAATGGAAAGCCACTGTTCCTTAAAAGTATCAAGGAGGGACATAAATAATAATACAATCTCAAAATGTCAGTTTTGCTTATATATATTATATTTTTTGTATTCTGTATATTAATTGCCACATATCAGGAAAAACATATTTTTTGTTTTGGGGACTGGATTGTTTCATTACGTATAATGGTATTTAGGTGCATACATTTTGTTATGAAAAGCAGGTCTTCATTCTTATTTATGGCTGAGTAGTATTCAATCATGTATATATTGCATAATTTCATTATTCAGTCATCTTTTGATGTACTTCTGGATTGATTCCATCTCTTATCTATTGTGAGTTGAGCTGTTATTAACACGGTGATACACATAACTCTTTCATATGCTGATTTCATTTTCTGTGGATATATTTCTAGGAGTGGGATGACTGAGTCATATGATAGATCTATTTTCAGATTTCTGTGGACTGTCCATACTGTCTTTCATGATGGTTGTATGAGTTTATGTTATCACCAGCAGAATTTTGGATGCCTTTTTCCTCACATCCTTGCCAGGATTTGTTATTTTTTGATTTGTGGGTGATAGTCATTCTAAGTGGGGTAAGAATTAACTATTTTGATTTTGATTTGAATGCTCCTGATGGTTATCGATCCTGAACATCTTTTCACATGTTCGTTGGCCATGTCTTCTTATTTTGAAAAATTCCTGTTCATATCCTTCCCCCATTTCCTAACTAGATTGTTTTTTGTTGTTGAGTTTCCTGAGCTCTTTAACATCCAACTTATTAGTTCATTATCAGACATACAGCTTGCAGATATTTTCTCCCTTCAATCAGCTGCCTTGTTACTTTGTTGAGTGATTCATTTGCACTGCAGAAGCTTATTAGCTTGATGTATTTCCATTTGTCTATTTTGTCTTTATTGCCTGTGCTGCTGAGTTCTTACCCAACAAGTCTTTGCCTGTACTAATGTCTTGGTACTTTTTTCCATGTTTTCCTCTAATACTTTGATGCTATCGGGTCTTTTATTTAGACCCATGATCCATTGTGATTTGATTTTTGTATAGGTTGTAAGGTAAGGGTCCTGATTCATACTCTTTTATGAATTCTAATAGTTTCTTTTTCCCCTATGTATAGAATCATATCATCTGAAAATAGGAATAATTTGACTTCCTCCTTTCTAATTTGTATCCCTTTCATTTCTTTTTCTTATCTATTGGCTCTGGCTACAACCTCAAGAACTATACTGAATAGTAATGATGAGGGTGGATAGCTTTGTCTGGTTCTGGATCTTACTGGAAATGCTCCCAGCTTTTCCTCCACTCAATATGATCCTGGCTGTGGGTTTTTCATATAATGTATTGATTACATTGAAGAGGGTTCCTTCTTTTTTTTTTTATTTTTTTGACAGGCAGAGTGGACAGTGAGAGAGAGAGAGAGAGACAGAGAGAAAGGTCTTCCTTTTGCCATTGGTTCACCCTCCAATGGCCGCCGCGGTAGGCGCACTGTGGCCGGCTCACCGCGCTGATCCAATGGCAGGAGCCAGGTGCTTCTTCTGGTCTCCCATGCGGTTGCAGGGCCCAAGGACTTGGGCCATCCTCCACTGCACTCCCTGGCCACAGCAGAGAGCTGGCCTGGAAGAGGGGCAACCGGGACAGGATCGGTGCCCCGACCAGGACTAGAAACCGGTGTGCCAGCGCCCCAAGGCGGAGGATTAGCCTAGTGAGCCATGGCGCTGGACAGAGGGTTCCTTCTATACCCAATTTACTTAAGTTTTTTTTTCTTTTTCCTGACATGATGTTGTACTTTATCAAAAGCTTTCTCTGCATCTGTTTATAAATCATATGGTTTTTATTCTTCATTTTTTGTGATGCACCACATTTATTGATTTATGAATGTGGAGCCATCCTTGCATAGCAGGGATAATCCCACTTGGACCAGGAAAATGATCTTACTAATATATTTTGAGATTTGATTAGCTAGGATTGTTTTGCGATTATTGCATCTGCATTCATCCAGGGGTATTGGTTTATAGTTCTCTCTGCGCTATCTTTTTCTGATTTTGAAATTAAGGTGATGTTGGCTTCAAAGGAGTTTGTGAGGATTCCTTTCCTTTCAGTTGTTTTGAATAATTTGCAAATAATCAGAATTAATTATTTAAAAGTTTGATAGAATTCAGCAGTGAAGGCATCCAGTCCTGGACTTTTCATTACTTGGAGGGTCTTTACTACCATATAGGTTATTGGTCTATTTGGTTTTCTATGTCTTCATGACTCAATTTTGGTAGATTGCATGTTTCCAGAATTCTGTCAATTTCTTTTAAATTTTCCAACTTTTTGGCATATAGATGTTTGTAGCAATCCTGGTGATTTTTTTTTTACTTCTGTGTTACCCTTTGTTATATATTTTTCATCTCTGATTTTATTAATTTGAGTCTTCTCTCATTTTTTCTTTTAGGTTTTTTTGGGCCAATTAGTAATCAATTTTGTATATTTTTTTTCACAAAAACACCTTTTCATGTCGCTGATTATTTGAATCATTCTTTGCTTTCAATTTTATTTATTCTATTCTAATTTTTATTATTTCCTTTATCCTACTAATTGTGGTTTGATTTATTATTGTTTTTAAATTTCCTGTGATGCATTGTTAGACCACTTATTTGATATATTTGCAATTTCTTAATGTAGACACTACTTAATATACTTTCCTCTTAACACTGCTTTTTCTGTATCCCATAAATTTTGATATACATGTTGTTTTGCCATCTTCATTCATTCATTTTGATTTTCCTTTTAATCTCTTCTATGACCCACTGCTCATTGAGGAGCATGGTTTTCAGTATCCATATGTTTATATATATATTCTAGAGTTTCTTAAAATTTGTTAATTTCTACCTTTATTCTATTGTGGCTGGAAAAGATGCATGATATTATTTCAATTTTTTGACATTGTTGAAATTTTCTTTAAGGCCTAGCATATGGTCTATTCTAGATAAAGTTTCATGCACTGATGGAAGAAATTCATGTTCTTCAACTGTGGGATGAAATGTTCTGTAGGTATCAGTTAGGTTCATGTGGTCAATAGATTAGCTGAGTTGTTACTTTGTTTATTTTTTTGTCTAGGTGATCTGTCCATTGATGCAAGTCGGGTACTGAAATTTCTCATTATTGTTGTATTGAAGTCTATGTCTCCTTTTAGATCCAATAGCGTTTCTTTTAATTATCCAGGCACCCTGGAATTGGGTGCATATAGATTTATTATAGTCACATCTTCCTGTTGAATTGATCCCTTAATTATTAGATAATTACCTTCTTTGATTTTTTTAACAGTTTTGTTGTGCTCTATTTTTGTTGTTGTTGTTGTTGTTATTAGGGTGGCTCTGCTCAGTTTTTGCTTTCCATTAGTATTGAATATCTTTTTCCATCCTTTCACTTTCAGTCTGTGTGTATCATTGGTGGTAAGGTATACTTATTGTTGGCAACCATTCAGTCTGGCTTGGTATTTTAAATAGAAAATTTATTCCATTTGCATTCACAGTTATCATGGAAAAATAACAACTTGGTCTTGCCATTTTTTTCATAAACATTTCTATTGTTTGCTTTGGATTTCCTTTTTACTTTTACCATGAGATTTTCTACCTCCACATTTTTTCATGATGATGACTATTGTTCTCTGTTTCTGTTTGTGGCACATCCTTAAGTATCACTTGTAAGGCTGGATTAATGCTGACCAATTCTTTCAATTTCTGTTTGCTTTAGAAGGTCTTTATTTCACCTTCATTTATAATTGAGAACTTTTTTGTTTTCCTTTTGGACTTTGACTATCTCACAATTCTTCCTAACCAGTAGAATTTCTGATGAGAAATGTGCCATCAATCTAATTGGAGATCCTTTGAAAGTAATCTAACGTTTATCTCATACATATTTCAGGTTCTTTTTTGTTTTTCTTTTGAAAGTTTTACTGTAATGTGTCATGTTGAAGATCTTTTCTGATATGACTATTAGGAGTTCTATGTGTTTCCTGTACATGCATGTCCCTTATACTTCTCTAAGTTATGAAAGTTTCTGCTATTATTTTACTAAGAGCATCTTTTAATTTGTTCATGCTTTCTACACATTCAGGAACTCTTAAGACACCTATGTTGGGTCATTTGATAATATTCCATAAATCTCAAACACTATTTTTTTTGGTTATTCTAATTGTTTCTTGTTTTGTTTTGTTTGTTTTATCTGAGAAATTTCCCAAGATCTGTCTCCTAGCTTGGATATTCTTCTGCCTCATTGAGTCTGTTGTAATGTTTTCCACTCTATTTTTTTTTCGATGCATTTAATTCTTCATTTCCAATATCTGTTTGATACTCTTCAAACTATCTCCTGGCAAAATTTCTTTTCCATGTCATGTATGGATTTCTTTACTCATATATTTCCCTCTTTTTGTTTTCAAATAATCTTATCATCATTGAATTACTTTTCAGGCATTTCATCAATCTATTTGTCTTTACATTCTAATATTGAAGTGTTGTGTTCTTTTATGGGAGTCAAATTGTCTTCCTTATTCCCGTTTCTTATATTTCTACATTTATTTTAAGTATTTGCATAAACACTTCTATTTTTTTTCCTCTGAGGGCTTTTGCCTTTAAATATGTCCCTGTGGCTTGGCAGATGTCTGCTCCTTCAGTGGATATCTAGAGGCATCTGCTGAGTCGAGCCAGAGAGCTTATGCCAGTGCTTGAGGGTGGGGCAAAATTCCAGGGTGGCATCCTACTTGGGCATGGTAGATCTCTATCTCTTTAGCAGGGCACAGGATATGATCTTTTTGGGTGGAATGATCACAGCCTCACACCCTCTCTGCCAAGGTGAACCAGTTGTCCAGGGTAAGTTCACAGTTGCTACACTTCTCACCCACACAGGCACATGAACCATACAAAGCATTTGTGTGCTCCTCAGTGTGAGCAGGGAACCCTATGTGATAACCTGCACCAAGCACTCAGCAAACTCTGAGCTTCTGAAGCCAGACAGAGTGATTGGCCAGAGAGCCAGCTGCTTGCCTAATCCAAGTTTGTCAGTGTTCTGCTTGGCAAGTTGAGTCCTAGTGCCTTGATAGAACAAGGTGGGAGGAATAATGCACAGGCCTAAGTGGATGTGCCAACCCCTACCAACCCTCCAGTACAGACTTAAAGTCAATGGGGACCATTGATTTATCCCTCTGTTAAAATCCCCCAGTAGTTCATGGGCTGTATCAGCCTCTGCTTACCTTCTTAAGATGGCACTTCCCCCCTGCTATTTGCCATGTGCCCCTCTGGGGAGATGGGAGGAAAGCAATGTGTTCTCCCTCCACAGGGTTGAGTGGGCACCCTGCCAACCCCCCCCCCAACCCCCGCTAGCACTCCAGGCTGTACTCAAAGTCACTGTGATCCATGAGACTTTCTCTCAGGCAATATCACCAGTGACACAGCTGAGACTCTTCTCACCTTCCTCCAATAAGGTGACATCTACTCCAGCCACTGGCTGTGGGGTTGTCAGTGATGTCCTTCTCACTGCTATGTGGTTGTACCATGTTCCACTTCTCCAGGACATCGCTCTTCTTTCTGTACAATTTCCAATGCAAGCTTCTCCCCAGCTGTCCCCTGGAATGCAGTTCCCCCCTTTCCTTCATTATCTTTTTGTGGAAAAATCAGGACATCTTTTCTCTATTCAGCTGTCTTGGATCCCTCCAACACAAATGTATTGTTTTACAGTTTTTGAGGGAAGAAGCTCCAAAATCAAGGTGCCCACAGTGTCTGTTTCAGAGGAAGACCCACCCCTCAGTGACAGCGGCTTCTTGCTGAGTTGCCATGTGATCCAAAAAGGCTAACCCAGTTCCCTCCAGCTCTTTTTAAAGGGTGTCATTAATCCCATTCATAAAGATAGAGCTATCTAGACTTAATCATTACTTCCCAAATGCACCACCTATTACTATTATCTTGAGATTTAAATTCCAACATAGGGATTGGAAAGACACATACATTCAAACCACAGCAATTTATTCAACAGTATTTTTAAGTACTTCAGATGTTTCTGATATTTTTATAAAGCTTATGGTGCTATAGGATAATGTTTTTAAAGTTCCCCTGGGCAAACCTAATAAAAGGAAGATGATTGGCTTCAATCTGAAGCATAAAAATCATCAGGCCTCTCGTCACTCCAGCAACACATATTTCCCACAGCAGAAGTGGCATGCTTCCTGAAGAAATACACCAAATAAAGCAAATATCAGGGACCAACCCAAGGTTAGCATTGAATGCTGTAGAAACATGAAGGACAAGAAACCCTAGGTACCTAGGATTTCACTGGTGTGACTATATTTAGTTGAGCCATGGAGATAAAATTATACACATGAAGTGAAACAAAAGCAACCTGCCCCATATACATTTTTTGCAAATGAAGTTCAGAAAAGGATGATATGAAAATGGAAAGGAATCAGAAAAGCCCAAGTCATCCAACTCAAGGCTCAATTTCATGCATCATTTTTTCTTACTTCTTTTCCTTTTCCTTTGTTAGCTGATAAGTGTTTAAAATAGAAATTCAAAAAATATTGAGGGTAAGTATATAAGAAACTCAAATTCTATTGTCATGCTATGGAAACAGCATTTTGGCTAATGTGTATAAATAGTTTCATGTCAGTCACTATTCGAATGGTTTATATATGTGTATACGCATTAATTTTATTATATAACATGAGTTATGGAATGTTTTTAGATTTATTATATTATATAATTTGTGTTGTGAAGTATTTGTAGCATTGTCTCCATATCACAACTGATAAAAAATTTTAGAGTTAGGAAGTGTCAACTTTATACTCACAATATTTTGTAGAGCCAGGATTTAGAAATCATATAGCTAGTCTACACAGCCAATACACTTAACCAGTAATTCCACCTTCTGAGAATATAAGAAAGCAATTGCAATTTGAATAAGAAAGGAATTAATTTTGACCTGACATCTAGAACATTGCTTTACCAAGTCACTGACATTTAAAATAAAGCACAAAATATTTAAATTTTTGTTTTGTTTTCTCATTTTCAGATGCTTAATGTGAATAACGCAGAGTCTGTTCATCATGAGTTTACATCAAAATAGGAGGAGTAATCTTAGAAACAAGTAAGTAAAATAAAATTCCTCTTGTGCTATTTTGACATAGAAGAATAGATGCTAATCATCTACGTTTTCCACAGTGACTGCTCTAAATTTTTAAGACAACCTTGCCCAAATGAACTCCCAAGAAAATCATTATGAAGAACAAATGATTATTATGGTCATATTTCTGAAGTCATATGTACAATTCCCTTTTAATCATTTTACCTGCTGCATATCTTAGCCAGAAGAATTTATGTTAATGCAACTGATGGCAAAGATTTTAGTCAGTTCAAGGAGCTTCTCATCTGTATCTTTTCCCCTGGATGTTTACCTCTCTTCTTCACCTTAATCTTCTAACTGCCACAAGGGCAACTACTGCTAATTATCAGGAGACTTGTTTTGGCAAACAACCTTAATGGACACATGAAAAACACAATTCTACCATTAAAAGCAGTCTAGAAAAAAAATATCAAATGATGTAATTATGAATAAATATATTTAATTGAAGTGTTATATGCACCTTGTTTTAAAAAGCCAAATAGTACTATAAAGCTTATAATAAAAATACAGTCCATTTCCTAACCTTATACTTTACTAATCATAATGGAAAATACATATTTAAAAAATTCCCTGGCAACTCATGACTAGAGCCTAGGGAGATTACTGACGCCATGAACAGGAGTGTCAAATTGTTAAATCAGCAATAGGAGTCACTGTGTACTTACACCCCATGTGGGATCTGTCCCTAATGTGTCGTCTAAAGCGAAGTGATGCTATAACTAGTACTGAAACAGTATTTTTATACTTTGCGTTTCTGTGTGGGCACAAACTGATGAGGTCTTTACTAATTATATACTGAAGTGATCTTCTGTATATAAAGAGAATTGGAAATGAAAAAAAAAAAACAACCTGGTGTTAAAATGGAAGTGGCATAGAAAATTAATTAATTTGAAAAAAAAATTATGTAGGTTCTCTGTCTTTAATGTGCTGTACATTGCTATTTAATGCTATAATTAGTAATCCAATGGTAGTTTTTTCACTTTATGTTGCTATATGGGCAAAATGTTGAAATCTTTACCTAATATATACTAAACTGATCTTCTGTATACAAAGAGAATTGAAAATGAATCTTTACATGAATGGAAGGGGAAAGGGAGCGGGAAAGGGGAGGGTTGCGGGCGGGAGGGAAGTTATGGGAGGAGGGAAGCCATTGTAACCCATAAGCTGTACTTTGGAAATTTATATTCATTAAATAAAAGTTTAATAAAAAAATCAGCAAAAAAAAATTCCCTATATAGAAAAATCAAATTTGCTTAAATACCTTAATTTTCAGTTGATAATATGATTTATTATGGATGATGTATATATGCCCATATTTTCCCATCAATCTAATTTCCCTGTTCCCAATATTCATTTAAAATAATAAAAAACAAGCTCAGTCCACCCACCCCTTATTCACACTTTCACTTTAGGTATTTTCTGTTATCCACAGTTGGCTGCAGTCCAAAAATATTAAATGGAAAATTACAGAAATAAGCTGTTCATAAATTTTAAATTGAACACTTGTATTAGTCAACTTTTGTTACTACTACGGTGATATACCTGAGGTAACTAACTTCATAAAGAAGAATTTATTTTTTTGGAGGCTCAAATCCAAGATGGGGCCGTCCCATTGGTTTGACATCTAAGGAGAAGGGTGGATGGCAATGGTAAAATGCTTGTAGAGGAAGATCACATGGTGAGCCAAGAATCTGAGTGGGAGGCTGTGGCCTGACTCAGGCTTTGGTATGAATTCTCTCATGAGAACTTAAGAGTTCAGACAGGAGATACCTTCTAAATGCATGCCCCCAATGACCTAAGGGTTTCCCCCTAGTCCCTACCTCCTGTTAGTTCCATGAACTCCCAATGGCATTACCTTGAGGACAAAGCCTGTAACACATGGGTCTTTGGGGACTCTTTCAAACCATAGGAGCATTGTTCTGAATAGCATGATAAAAAAATTGTCATGCCTTTGTGCCTTATTTTGCCCAGGATATGAATCATACAATGTATGTACTGACTAACCATAAGTCACTGCTTAATTGTCTTAGTTATCAGATCCATTGTCATGATACCACAATATTGTTGTTCACTTAACTCTTATTTAAATTTTTAATGAATAGATCCAAAGTGCAGGAGTAGTGATACAAGGGAGATGTCAAAGCCTTAAAAAATTTGAAGAAATTGAAGGACAAATTAATTCTGGTATTCTGCAAATCATTTTGGGGAAATTGTGGAATTTAATTAATTGGAAGGAAGAATAACTAATAATGATTGACCAGTGTACAATCTTAACTTCTCCTTTACTTTATTCTGTCATGTTATGATGACTTTAAGTATGCTTTATTTCATCTTTACAGTTTGAGCTATTTTAGGAAAGGAATACTACCCTTATCATTGTACCTATGAAGGTCTCTAGGACATTATATTACATAAAGTAGAGTCTCAGTAAATATTTATTGATGTGGCATACATTACTTTTGTTTACCTAGAGTGTCCCAAATCTGATTCATTGTATATTCAATGATTCTGAGCCTAAATCTCTTTGCAATCACCCCTCTAAAGGAAATGTCCAAACATTAGCAACATTCTCAAACATTAGTAACATCCTCAACGGTTGCAACTTTATTATCTTCACAAAAAAATATAAAGCTACATTAGTAAAAGGCTAAATACTTGAGGAAACAGTTAAGTCCTTTAACTATAGCTTATACTTTGTATGCATACAGGTTATGAGTTGTATATGTAAATCTTTGAATTTTAAAAAGCACACCATCCTGGATATAATTTCCAGTTTCTTACATGCCAAGCCAGTATCCATCATCAAGAGACACCCAGCATATCTAAATCTTGGCGTTGTTATAGCTGAAGGAGAATTGCTTTCAGAATATTTCACTGCAGTTCTCTAGCTACCAATAGATTCTACTGCCCAGCAGGAAATGATGGCCTTCAGAGTCATAACCCCCTTCAAATGACTGTAACAAGAGTTCTAAAGGGTTTTTCTCACTGTGTTACTATGCACTATGTCTCATTAGGCTACCTACAGTGCAGTGGTTACAGAAAGACTTGACAGATCTAAAATGTCACTACAATCACTTTTACCAAGTGCTGTCACCCATGTTTAGTCTGCTTTTAGTTTTGTGGAAGGAAATGTGGAAAGGCCGTAAAGGTTTTTCTTAATGGGAACAAGCAATTTAGTCTTGGCTCTAAAATAAGGACTTTTGTTAAACTCTGTGAGCATCCTGACAGAAATTCACTCTCATGAACACTGTATTTATTAAGATAAAGGTCACTCTATCTTCATGCATTTACCTGCTCCATAGTTCATATGAAATGTATCTATTTATCTGGCTGTCTCTCTGGATAGGTCTGTGTGTATAAAACATGAACATGAGTATATTCACTTGACAACATTCAATTTTATAACTGATTTTAATTTTTTGCAGCACCAATTTCTCCCACTTGAGTAGAAAATGAATTCAAATGTGGGCAGGTATATCTGGCAGGTAGAAGATGGAATATCAATACTGAAATATATGTTATGCATATGTGGACAAGTCAGCATCCTAATACTAAACTCCAGAATCAGACTGATGTATTTTCCTATAACCAACTAGTGTTATATACTACAAGTTGCCCAATTAAAGGGATATTTCCATAAAATTGAAAGTAAGGGGAAGAACAGAATCTGTGGCACTGTGCAAAGTTTGCTCCAGAGGAAAATGGGAAGACAATTATACTACACATGTTCTCCTTCCCAATTGGCCAGATTGATTTAATTCCATAATATGGTAAGCAAAGGATTGGAGGAATGCAAGGAATATTATTGCTAAATAGTAGCCCTTTAAAATTAACAACTAATATATCACGAATAAGAAAAATGTTTCCCTTCATTCCCGATATACTCTAACTTAAATTTGTTGTTCTGCTGCTTTTCTAAATTCAGGATTCTTTCTAGTTTATTTGTTCAGTATGGCACATATTTTATATTATGCATTTTGTTAAGTACTATACAGAAATTGGCTTTTACTTGGTTATCCCAACCCTAGAGAGAATCTACTAAATGTAACAGAACTGAGGCAGAAAGAGTTTAGGTACTTTGCCCACCGTCACACACATAGCAAGAGCAAAAGCAGGATACAGATTTGGTATTTGTAGCTCTGGCAGCTTTGCTCTTATACTCTGTCCTTCCTCTCTACTGATGTATTGTTTTTGTTGCTGGATGTGTTCACTAATCATAGTCAAATTTAACAGGAGGATGACTCCTGTTTACGTTGAGTTATTCTGGAAATATTTTCAATAAATAACTTGTGATAAACTTTATGTTTACCCTGTCACATCAATTGAATTTATTAAGAATAGAATGAGCCACTGTGCACTTGCTCCTCATGTGGGATCTCTGTCCTTAATGTGCTGTACATTGTGATTTAATGCTATAACTAGTACTCAAACAGTATGTTTCACTTTGTGTTTCTATGTGGGTGCAAACTGTTGAAATCTTTATACTAAATTGATCTTCTGTATATAAAGAGAATTGAAAATGAATCTTGATGCAAATGGAAGGGGAGAGGGAGCGGGAGAGGGGAGGGTTGCGGGTGGGAGGGAAGTTATGGGGTGGGGGAAGCCATTGTAATCCATAAGCTGTACACTGGAAATTTATATTCATTAAATAAAAGTTAAAAAAAAAGAACAGAATGAATACAATATTAGTTTCAAAGTAGAAAGTATGGAGATAAAATCCGTTGGCTCCAAGATGGTGGAATACGGAGGGAGCCCACTGATAGTCCAGGAAAATATAGTTTAATAAAAGTAGAGATAGTGTGTCTCAGGGAGGAGTTAGGGGTAAAACAGCAGAGGAAACTCTTCCAGAATTAGAGGGATATGGTAGATCTACGTGGAGGGAATGGGCACACATGGCTCAGGAGCCCAGCTGCCGAGAGTCTCCTCTGCACCAGTGTTGGAAAGAGAGTGAGGCAAAACCACAGTAGACCAAGACACTGGCAAAAAAGCAGCAGGAAGAGCCTAGAGGGAACCAGGCTTGAAGCCCCATGGGGGAAAGTACATTAGCTTAACTAGAGAAGAGAAAAAAAAATAAAAGGGATGGTATGGACACGATTCTCTCTCTCCACTCACCTTACAAAGGCATGCAAGACAATAGAGCAGGTGCCATTTTGGACATACGTAACAGTTGTGCCAGCTTGGGGTTGCGCCCACCCTCAGCCAAACAGAAAAACCTGACTCTGGTGGGAAGTAATAACAGGAGACTAAGACCTAGTGAATGTGTGGAGTGTATGAACTGGGACAGTGAAAAAAAAAAAAAACAACTGAAGTTGTGTGGAAGAACTCACAGTGTGGCTGAGAGCTGAGTAGTCTCTGTGGGAGATGCCACAAGCTCAGGTGGCCTTGGCTACACAGTAAGAGATATTGCAGGGGAATCTGAGCTTACACTGAGAACTGAACAGATACTTTGTGTGGTCCTTGGAACAGAGCAGAGGAATATTAATTCCATTGGGCAAGTGCTCAGGCATTGATTGCCATTGAGGAGAAGAGCTCAGCTGAGCAGAATTACTTCCCTTCTGAATAAAAAAGAGAGAGAGAAAGAGAAGATTAACCACACTAAAACTGGGTGTGTCAACTTTAGCACACACTTAACTCTGAAGAACTGAACAGAGCTCTCTGGCTACACCCACCACAAGCCTCTAGAGATTCACCAAAAGCAGACAATCCACTTTCTATAGTCATATTATAACAAGAAAAGCCACCACAGTGAGAAAAAAAAAAGAAGAAACCAAAGACTATCTCCACAATGCCAAACAACAATCACAAAAACTGAGGAAACAAGAACAAGGAACACTGAATGATGCTCCCGAAAGAACATGACACTCCAGTACAAGATTATGAAGATGATAAGATAGAAGAAATGCAAGAAACGGAACTCAAAAAATTTATGATAAGAATATTTAGAAGTTATGAAGAACAAATGCTTGAACTACATAAATCCATACAGGACAGGGCAGAAAATCTCTCATGAAAATTAAAATTTAAGGAGGAATCAAAATGAAATGAGGAATTTAGTAGAACATGAAATGGAGATATTGAAGAGAAATCAAAATGAAATAAAGAATTTGATAGAACAACAAAAAAACACATTTAAGAGCCTTAAAAGCAGAATCAGTGAGGCAGAAGAGAGAATGTCAGACTTAGAAGATAGAGCACAGGAAAGTATACAGCCAATCCAAAGAAAAGAAGAGGAAATTAGAAATCTAAAAATATTGTTGGGAATCTACAGGATACTATTAAAAAAACCAACATTCGGGTTCTAGGAGTTCCTGAAGATGGATGCATAAAAAGTATTAGAAGGCCTTTTTAGTGAGATATTAGCAGGAAACTCCCTGGGTTTGGAGAAAAAAAGAGACATCCAAGTACAGGAAACACACAGAACTCCCAATAAGCATGACCAGAAGTGATCCTCACAACTACGCATTGCAATCAAACTCACCACAATGAAACATAAAGAAAAGATTCTAAAATATACAAGAGAAACGTCAGTTTAGTCTCAGAGGATCTCCAATTAGACTCACAGAAGACTTCTCATAAGAAACCATAGAGGCTAGGAGGGGATGGTGAGATATAGTCCAAGTACTAAAAGTGAAAAACTGCCAGCCCAGAATATTATATCCTGCAAAGCTCTCATTTGTGAATGAAGGTGAAATAAAGACCTTTCATAGCAAACAGAAATTGAAAGAATTTGTTACCATTCATCCAGCCCTGCAAAAGATGCTTAAAGATGTGTTACACACAGAAACACAGTCATCAGTACAAAAGAAGGTAAAGGAAGAAATCTCCCAGTAAAAGGTCACAAGGAAGTTCAAAGCATATATTAGATATATCTTTGGGTAAATGGCAGGGCAAAGTTACTTATCAATAGTCACATTGACACCTAAAAGGAAGCCTGTTGAAGGGGAATGGACACTACGAGAAACAATGACTTAATCAGCCCTTGCCCTGACTGTCGAGGAACAACTTACTGTTTTATTCCTTTTAGTATTTTTTTTTTGTTCTACTTAATACCATTGGCTGAACTCTTTAATTAACACACAATTATACAATCCCATCAAGATGGAATGTGCCAATGCCATCTCACTAGTCAAAATGATCAGTTTCAGTTCATAACTGATCATAATGATAGGATTAAGTGTCAAAGGGATCACATAAACAAGACTAGTGTCCGCTAATACTAACTGATAGAATTCAAAAGGAGAGAACAATCCAACATGGGGAGAAGGATACACAGCGGACTCATAGATTGGCTGATGTCCTCAACAGCACTCAGGTAGGAGGGAAGTTATGAGGGGGGGGGGGGGAAGCTGCTATAATCCAAAGGTGATCTTTGGAAATTTATATTTATTAAATAAAAGTTTAAAAAAGTAAAAGAGAAAAAAATATTCACATTGAATGTAAAAGGCCTCAACTCGCCAATGAAAGACACAGAATGGCTGAATGGATTAAAATACAAAACCCTTCTATTTGCTGCTTACAAGAAACACATTTTTCCAACAAAGGTGCATTCAGACTGAAAGTGAAAGGTCAGAGAAAAGATATTCCATGCCAAAGAAACCAAAAAAGAACTGGCATGGACATCTTTATATCAGACAAAATAAACTATAACACAAAAACTGTTAAGAGAGAAAAAGAAGGGAACTTTATAATGATTAAGGGATCAATTCAACAGGAAGATGTAAATATTATAAATGTATGTGTACCTAATTACAGGGAATGTGGTTATTTAAAAGATATGTTAAGAAACTTAAAGGAAAACTTAGACTCCAATACAATAGTATTGGGGGACTTCAATACTGCACTTTCAGCAATAGACAGATCAACCAGATAGAAGACCAACAAGGAAACAGCAGTTTTAATCGACACTATAGACCAATGGATCTAACAGTTATCTACAGTACTTTTCATTCTACACTTAAAGAACTTACATTCTTCTCAGCAGTGCATGGAACCTACTCTAGAATTGACCACATACTGAGTCATAAAGCAAGTCTCAGCAAATTCAAAAGTATTAGAATCACATCATGCATCTTCTCAGACCACGATGGAATGAAGCTGGAAATTAGCAACTCAGGAATCCCTAGAGCATATGCAAACATAGGGAGACTGAACAACATGTTCCTGAATAAACACTTGAGTCATAGAAGAGATCAAAGAAAAATCAAAATTTTCTGGAAGTAAATGAGGATAACAACACAACATATCAAAAATTATGGGTTACAGCAAAAGCAGCGTTAAGAGGAAAGTTTGAAGCAATAGGTGCCTACATCTAGGAATTTGAAAGGCACTGAACAAATGAGCTTTCAATACAGCTCAAGGGTCTAGAAAAACTGCAGCAAACCAGACCCAAATCTAGTAGCAGAAGAGAAATAATTAAAATCAGAGAAGAAATCAATGGGATTGAATAAAAACAAAACAAAACAAAACAAAACAAAAAAACCACTACAAAAGATCAGCAAAGTGAAGATCTGTTTTTTATAATATA
Organism: Lepus europaeus; assembly: GCF_033115175.1. Lineage (NCBI taxonomy): Eukaryota > Metazoa > Chordata > Mammalia > Lagomorpha > Leporidae > Lepus > Lepus europaeus. The sequence goes on along the minus strand of NC_084833.1, from coordinate 86,799,776 downwards.
TAAAAAAAAAATTGCAGAGCCACCAGGCTCACTTAGTTAATCCTCAGCCTGTGGTGCCGGCATCCCATATGGGCACTGGGTTCTCATCCCAGATGCTCCTCTTCCAGTCCAGCTCTCTGCTGTGGCCCGGGAAGGCAGTGGAGGATGGCCCAAGTGCTTGGGCCCATGCACTTTCATGGAAGACCAAGAGGAAGCACCTGGTTCCGGGCATCGGATCAGCGCAGCACTGACAATCAGCCATTTGGGGGTGAACCAACAGAAGGAAGACCTTTCTCTCTGTCTCTCTGTCTCACTGTCTAACTCAATCTGTCAAACAAATTATATAAAAAAAAAACAAAATTGTTGCACTGTTCTCAAAAAAAGGAGAGAAAAGACACAAATCAATAAAATCAGAGATGAAAAAGGGAATGTAACAACAGACACCACAGAAATAAAAAGAGTCGTCAGAAATTACTACAGAGTTGTATGCCAGCAGACAGGGAAATATATCAGAAATGGATAGCTTCCTAGACACATACAATGAACCAAAATTGAAACATGAAGACAGAAAAGCTAAGCAGACCCATCAGTGCTTCAGAAATTGAATCAGTAATAATGGCCCTCCTAACAAAGAAAACCCAGGGCTGCAAGGGTTCACTGCTGAATTTTATGAGAAATTTAAAGAGCTAACTCCAATTCTTCTCAAACTATTCAGCACAATGGAAAGAGAGGGAATCCTCCCACATTCTTTCCATGAAGCCAGCATCACATTAATTCATAAACCTGAAAAAGATGCAGCACGGAAAGAGAATTACAGACCGATTTCCCAAGTGAACATAGATGCAAAAATCCTCAATAAAATTCTGGCCCATAGAATGCAACAACACATCAGGATGATCATCCACCCAGACCAAGTGGGATGTATCCCTGGTATGCAGGAATTGTTCAGTTTTTGCAAATCAATCAATGTGATTCACCACGTTAACAAACTGCAGAAGAAAAACCATATGATTATCTCAATAGATGCAGAGAAAGCATTTAATAAAATATAACACCTTTTCATGATGAAAACTCGAAGCAAATTGGGTATAGAGGAACATTACTCAATGCAATAAAAGCAATTTATGAAAAACCCACGGCCAACATCCTATTGAATGTGGAAAAGTTGGAAGCATTTCCATGGAGTTCTGGTACCAGACAGGGATGACGAATCTCACCATTTCTATTCAATATAGTACTGGGAGTTTTAGCCAGAGCCATTAGGCAAGAAAAAGAAATTAAAGGGAAACAAATTGGGAAGGAAGAACTCAAACTATCCCTCTTGGCAGATGAAACAATTCTTTATTTAGGGGATCCACAGAACTCTACTAAGAGACTATTGAAACTCATAGAAGAGTTTGGCAAAGTAGCAGGATATAAAATCAATGCACAAAAATCAACGACCTTTGTATATACAGACAATTCCTCAGCTGAGAAAGAACCTCTAAGATCAATCCCATTCACAATAGCTACAAAAACAATCAAATACCTTGGAATAAACTTAACCAAGGATGACAAAGATCTATACCATGAGAATTACAAAGTCTTATATAAAGAAATAGAAGAGGATGCCAAAAAAATGGAAAAAATCTTCCATGCTCATGGAATGGAAGAATCAATATCATCAAAATGTCCATTCTCCCAAAAGCAATTTATAGATTCAATGTAATACCAATCAAAATACCAAAGACATTCTCCTCAGATCTGGGAAAAATGATGCTGAAATTCATATGGAGGCACAGGAGACCTCAAATAGGTAAAGCAATGTTATACAACAAAAACAAAGCCGGAGGCATCACAATACCAGATTTCAGGACATACTACAGGGCAGTTATAATCAAAACAGCATGGTATTGGTACAGAAACAGATGGGTAGACCAATGGAACAGAATAGAAACACCAGAAATCAATCCAAACATCTACACCCAACATATATTTATCAAGGATCTAAAACCAATTCCTGGAGCAAGGGCAGTCTATTCAACAAATGGTGATGGGAAAACTGGATTTCCACGTGTAGAAGCATGAAGCAAGACCCCTACCTTACACAAAAATCCACTCAACATGGAATAAAGATATAAATCTATGACCCAACATCATCAAATTATTAGAGAATATTGGAACAACACTGCAAGTATAGGGACAGGCAAAAATTTCTTGGAAAGACCCCAGAGGCACAGGCACTCAAAACCAAAATTAACAAATGGATTGCATCAAATTTAAGTTTCTGTACTGCAAAAGAAACAGTCAGGAAAGTGAAGAGGCAACCAACAGCATGGGAAAAAATATTCGCAAACTATGCAACCGATAAAGCTTTAATAAGCAGACTCTACAAAGAGATGAAAAAGCTCCACAATAACAAAACAAACAACCGACTTAAGAGATGGTCCAAGGGCCTAATAGACATTTTTTTCTCTCTCTCTCTCTTTTTTTTTGACAGGCAAAGTGGACAGTGAAAGAGAGAGACAGAGAGAAAGTTCTTACTTTTTCCGTTGGTTTTCCCACCATGTGGCCACTGCAGCCGGCGCACTGTGGCCGATACACCACACTGATCTGAAGCCAGGAGCCATGTTTTTCTCCTGGTCTCCCATGCGGGTGCAGGGCCCAAGCACTTGGGCCATTTTTCACTGCCTTCTTGGGCCACAGCAGAGAGCTGGAAGGGAAGAGGAGCAACCGGGACAGAATCCGGCACCCCGACTGGGAGTAGAACCTGGTGTGCTGGTGCTTCAGGCGGAGGATTAGCCTATTGAGCCATGGCGCAAGCCAAAATAGACATTTTTTAAAAGAGGAAATCCAAATGGCCAACAGGCATATAAAAAATGTTCAGAATCACTAGCAATCAGGGATATGCAAATCAAAACAACAATGAGGTTTCTCCTCACCCCGGTTAGATTGGCTTAAATACAGAAATCAACTAACAACAGATGCTGGCAAGGATGTGGGGAAAAAGAGATACCAATCCACTGTTGATGGGAATGCAATCTGGTAAAGCCACTATGGAAGATAGTTTGGAGATTGCTCAGAAACCTGAACATAGCCCTATTAAATGACACAGCCATCTCACTCCTTGGAATTTACCCAAAGGAAATTAAATTGGCAAATGAAAGAGCTGTCTGCACCTCAATGTTTATTGCAGCTCAATTCAAAATAGTTAAGACATGGAGTCAACCCAAATGCCCATCAACAGTAGACTGGATAAAGAAATTATGGGACATGTACTCTGTAGAATACTATACGGCATTAAAAAATTGTAATCTGGTCCTTTGCAACAAAATGGAGGAATCTGGAAAACATCATGCTGAGTGAAATAAGCCAGTCCTCAAGGGATAAGTATCATATGTTCTCCCTGATCCATGACAACTAACTGAGCACCTAAAAGGAAACTTTTAGAAGTGAAATGGACACTATGAGAAACATTGGCTTGATCAGCCCTTATCCTGACTGTCGAGGAACAACTTACTATTTTATTCCTTTTAGTATTTTTTTGTTCTACTTAATACCTTTGGTTGACTCTTTAACATACGATTAATCTTAGGCATTTCAAATTAATTGAAAAGTGACCCCTGTTAAATATAAGAGTGGAAGTAAGCGAGGGAGGAGATGTACAGTTCGGCACATGCTCAATTCGACTTACCCCTGATAGAAACTTGCCAGGAGATTCTAATTCAATCCCATCAAGGTGGCATGTACCAATACCATCTCACTATTCAAAGTGATCAGTTAAAGTTCATAATTGATCATAATGGTAGGATTAAGTGTCAAAGGGATTACATAAATAAGTCCAGAGTCTCCAAATAAAAATTGATAGAATGATCTTCTGTATATAAAGAGAATTGAAAATGAATCTCGGTGTGAATGGAAGGGGAGAGGGAGTGGGAAAGGGGAGGGTTGCGTGTGGGAGGGAAGTTATGGGAGGGGGGAAGCCATTGTAATCCATAAGCTGTACTTTGGAAATTTATATTCATTAAATAGAAGTTTAATAAAAAAAGAAATTTAAAGGCTTTCTAAAACAAGATGAAAAACAAAACTAAAAGCATAGCTTATTAATCAAGCAATTTACTTGCATTGGAATTGTAAGGTTGGGTTTTCTTGCATGGTTGAGAATTTTCAGATTTTCTAAATAAAGGCAGCAGAAGTCACATGCATTAAAATGAAAAAAAAAAAAAGGAGAGAATGATCCTACATGGGAAACAGGACACACAGCAGACTCATATAATGGCAAATGCCCTAAACAGCACTCTGGCTTCAGAATCAGCCCTTAAGGCATTTGGATCTGGCTAAAAAGCCCATGAGAGTTTTGCAAGCATGGAAAGTCATGACACTGTGGCAAAAAAATGACCTAAATGAAAGATCTCTGTGAGTGGGATCCCTGCAGAGGGAATGGGCCATCAAAGAAGTTAGACCTTTCTGTGAAGTGAGGAGAGAACTTCCACTTTGATTATGGCCTTGTCTAAATTAGATCAGAGTTGGCAAACTCAAGAGGCTTCCATAGCCTTGGCAGCTCATGACAAGAGCCTTGGATGATTACTGACATCATAAATTATAGTGTCAATTGTTAAATCAACAATGGGAATCACTGTGCACCTGCTCCCCATGTAGGATCTCTGTCCTTAATGTGTTTTACTATGTGAATTAACAGTAAAACTGCTAATCAAACAGTACTCTTTACCTTGTGTGTCTTTGTGGGTGCAGCCTGTTGAAATCTTTACTTTGTTGAAATCTTTACTTTACTATGCTAAGATGATCTTCTGTGTTTAAAGATAAATGACAATGAATCTTGAGGAAGCATGGGATGGGAGAGGGAGTGGGAGATGACATGGTTGCAGGTGGGAGGGAGGTTATGGGGGGCCGCTATAATTCAAAAATTCAAAGGTTGTACTTTGGAAATATATATATATGTATATATATATATATATATTAAATAAAAGTTGAAAAAAAGGTAAAAAAAGTAGAAAGTATCGAAACAGATAACAGGTCATACTCTGATAATGAAACAGATATCTGCCATCAATATTTATAATGATTCACTTTTTCCTAATAACATATCAGCAAAACAAGCTTTGCTAGTTTTTCAATAATCACCTTATTGTTACATTTTACTACTTATAAAATGCTTATATAAATTTACAGAAGAATCCTATATACCAAAATTATATTCATCAATTAATTACATGTGAGTTAGATCATATACCACATTTTCTGGGGAAAAAGATCTCTTTTCTATTCAGTGTTTCCTTTCTGACTAGTTCTATTCTTTACTTAAGTCTGTTAGAACAATTATTATAGTATAGTATAATTTATACCTACACTTTGAGCCTAGCAATCTTGCCTATGATACCAAGACATACCAGCTAATCAACAGATGAATGAAGTGAATTAAAAGTTGCTTTATAATAAAGCTTGAATTATCTGAATTTAATGTTTATTAAATACCTACTATTGATATATCATTGTTCTAAGAAGAATACACACATTATCTACTATCCTCTCAACAACACCATTAATTATATATTACGAATACATTGCACAAGAAAAAAAAATCTTTTACATGTTATTTGTGGGGAATGCAAAAAGTTCATAGCTAATATAATTAAAACATTAATTATTTTGGTGCAAAATGTTTAAAATCATAGACTGTTTGAATTCCCTAATGTAAAGTGCTCAAAATCTCACTGTAATTAAATGTGATTAATTCAGACTATGGTTGATTCAAGCCTAGCACCATCCATCATTGTGCAGTGTAGTTGGTTTAAAAGATGTACATTTTGCTAAGTGTCTTTTGGAAGAAAACTCATGGGTTTAATGTCCATTTCATCTTAATTTTCTAAGGCCAAGTTTAATTTCATTATTTCAATTCCTATTCAATTAATAGGGATGCAATTAAAATGCCAATTATCATTTTTACTATATTATTATTCCATAGCCCATAGACTTTCAGAAGGAGATATTACATTTGCCTCTTCAGTAAAACACAGTCATAATAGCAGTTTCATTTCTGAATAAGTGAAGCTAAACTTTTCTACATAGACAAGTTCTTAAAAATATTCACAAATTACCTCTTGAATTCGCTTATATCCTGCTAAATCCTAATATTTTGGCTTACTAGGCTATGAAGAGTTCAAATATGTAACTCTAAAATATATGCCCACTCAAAACACAGAGCTTTTTCTGTTTTTCCTTCAGATCACCCCATGAGAGATAACCTACTAGTCATGTTTGAGGTAAAAGCTTTATTCTACTCCCATCAGAATGGATGGCTTCATCCACTAAAATTGTGGAAGGGATTAAGATATATACTTTGTTGTTTCTTTTGACATGTTTCAGTCAAGTAGATGGAAAGCAACTCATAGGAGAGAGCTCTTACCCACTGTGACATATTGAAGAGTCAGAACACTGTGAAGCTGCTTAAATTTTATCTATTTCTCTTTAGCTCATACTGATTCCTAAGAAGAAATTCCTTACTTTTCTTTCTCCCTCTGAAGGAAACCACTGAACTGAGTGGAAACTTCCTTTGAGATCTCTCAGAGCTGGTTTATTTTTATTGTTCAGTTAAATGCTTTGGGAAGAATCAAAATGCCATATTTGAAATATAAAATGAGCTGAAAGCAGGAGTTCTACATGAGCATTTCCTCTAATCTTGGGTTTTTGCAGGGATTTTTATCTGTAGTGGATGACTTTTGGTTTAGGAATTTAGAACTTTCAAAACATTTTTATAAGATTTCTCTTGCTTATTCAAAGGCAGAGTTACACACAGAGAACACACACACACACACGGGGGGGGGGGGAGAGAGAGAGAGAGAGAGAGAGAAAGCAAGCTTCTATCTACTGGTACCCTACTTCCTAATGGCTGCAACAGCCAAGGCAAGACCAGGAAGAAGGCAGGAGCCTGGAACTCCACCCTCAGCTCCCACATGGGTGGCAGGGGCCTAGGCACTTGGGTCTTCTGCTGCTTTCCCAGGTGCATTAGGATAGAGCTGTGTGAGAAGTGGAGCAGCTGGAACTTGAAGTGGCGTGCATATGGGATACTGGTTTCACAGGTTGAGACTTAACCTGCTGCTTCACAATGCCACATGCCAAAACTAAATTTGTATTCTTCATGCAAAATTTATAATGTATTTATCTTCAAGGTTTTTTAAATTATTATTGTTACTTATTTAAGAAGCCAGTTGACTGAATGCATGGCCAGATCAAGACATAACCCATCTAATGTTCATTCCTTAAATGTTTGCAAGGGCCAGTTAGGATGAGTTCAAGAGCTTGGATTGAAATTCAGATTTCTCATGTGGGTATCAAGAACCAATTAGTTGAGAAATCACTACAGACTCCAGGGGTCTGCACTGGCAGGAAACTGTAGTTCTGACCAGAGCTGGGCTTCACACTCAGATCCTTTTTTAACCAAGAGGCTAAATACCTGTTCCATATTTCATTTTTAACACAAAGGATATAGACCTGACCATGCTACATGATTTCGTCCATCTTGGAATTTCAATTCATTGAAATTTCATTTAATACTAGAATAATCAGAGTGTGCTACCCTGCAATATGGAAGTTTAATTTGTCATACTATAATGAGCTTTGTAGTATTTAAATTTTTTCTTCTCTAAGAATGTTTTGTTAACAGTTGCTAAGATGTGCTTCAGTAGTTTTAAAGTTTTCAATATGATAATCTTTCTGCTTTTATGTATTTAGAAATGAATGCATTTTGAAATTTCCTTATGAGATATATTCTTTTATATGCTGTTTTATGATGAAACTTTAGAATTAGTTTTCCTCTTTGCTCTTATCTTGGCATTTATAATATGACAATGTCACCATTATTATTTATTTAATTCACTTAATTTCTAGGACAAATGCACTTTTTAACATTCTTAGACCAGCAAATATTTATTTAACTCACATTAATGTTTAGCGTTCCAAGATGATTTATAATTACTTTTACTTTGTGACTAATGCATGCTGTACTGAAAATTACAGTGCCTTTGGAGTTAGACAGTTGGCTCAAGTCTATGCAAAGCTAGGACAGCCTGTAACCAAGGGAAAATCCCAAAACTAGACAGACTTAGAAACAAATCTCAAATTCATAAACTACTCACTGTGAGATCTTGGATAAAAATGTAGCCTCTGTTCCTTTATCTGTCAGGTGAATACAAATGGTACTTAAATTTCAGAGCCAGAAATATGTGTCCTTCACAATGGTTAAAGCAATTAAGCCTCAGTATAGTCACATTCCTATGAGCAAACTAAGGCTCAAAGAAATTCAAGGATACTCTCAGATTTGCACAAATATTTGAAACTTTTTTATGCTTTTAAAGATTTTTTTTATTTATTTTGAAGTCAGTGTTGGCTGGCACCATGGTTCACTCGGCTAATCCTCTGCCTGCAGCGCCAGCACCCCGGGGTTCTAGTCCTGGTTGGGGCGCCAGATTCTGTCCCGGTTGCTCCTCTTCCAGTCTAGCTCTCTGCTGTGGCCCGGGAAGGCAGTGGAGGATGGCCCAAGTGCTTGGGCCCTGCACCCACATGGGAAACCAAGAGGAAGCACCTGGCTCCTGGCTTCGGATCAGCGCAGCACACCGGCCGTGGCGGCCATTTGGTGGGTGAACCAATGGAAAAGGAAAACCTTTCTCTCTCTCTCTCTCTCTCTCTCTCTCTCTCTCTCTGTGTGTGTGTGTCTCTCTCTCTCTCTCAATTTCTCTCTCTCACTGTCTAACTGTGCCTGTAAAAAAAAAAAAGACAAGAAAAGAAAGTCAGTGTTAACAGAGAGAGGGAGAAGGAGATTAGGGAGGGATGGGGGGGGGAGAGAGAGAGAAGAAGAAGAGAGAGAGAGAGAGAGATTGAGAGATTGAGATTTTGCTTAGACTGGTTCACTTCCTAGATCTCCCACATGGCTGACAGTGTACAAAACACTTGGGCCATCCTCCAGCATTTTTCAAGCCATCTGCAGGGACCTAGGTCAGAAGTGGAACAGCTGAACACACACGTAAGGAATGTTGGCATCTCAGGCAGGGACCTCATTAGACCACAATGCCCACCCCAATTTAGCCCAGTACTAAAATAATTATCATTCATATCCTGTGATGGTATTTCTATTTATATATTCTAGAGCTCTTTTTAAATGAATAATGAAAGGCAAAATGAGAAATAGTATTTGCTTAAGAAAACTTAATACAAAGAAGCAACAGTCTATCTTTGATTTTTGTTTTAAGCGCATGTATGTTCTGCTAAGACATCAGACCCCAAGCATGTCTGCTTTTCAATAAAAAATAAACCTGTGTTCTTCCTTCATGCAAGGCAGCCCCTCCCTTCTTTATCTCTTTCCTTCTCTCCACCTGTCTTTCATTCCTTCTCCCTTCCTTGCTTCTTTCCTTCCATCCTTCTTCCCTTCCATATATCCTTCTTTTCCCTCTATCATTGTCTTTAACCCACTATACCATTTTTCTTCAGCTGTGAGCAAGCTGTTTCTCTGTGACTAAGGAGGTTAAGACCAATAGGTAAGAGACCCTAGCCTCATAGTGATCAATAACACAAGACGTGAGCAGAAGTGAGGTGTTGATATAGAGGATGATGTCAAGGAAGGAAACTAATATGTAAAGATTTTAGGAGTGTCTGGACTTTCCATAATTATATATATATATATATATATATATATATATATTCAAATTTAACACATCCAAGAGCTATTTTATAATTTATATATTAGGAATTGGGTGTTACTGTCATTAAATGGGTTAACTCTACACTCAGTAAGTTGGAAAAGTAGGCTATATAAACAAATTCAGCTCTCCAAATCACAGTATTTTACTATAAACCAACATTAAACACTAAAAGCCAATTAGTAGTGCCTAACACTATATTTACATGACATTCAACATCAAAATTAGAATTTGGATCATTTTGTTTTGAATACTGTAATGTTGTTAATTCTTAAATACTTATACCTACATACGTATATATTTATGCTTTTGTGATTGCATTTAGGTACTCTCTGTGTATAATAATTTTAGACTTCACTGTACTAAGTTAATAAATTTAAAGTAGACACAAATCAGAGCTTAAAAGTTCAAATAAAAAGATCAGAGTGTGAAGGTGCTTGACCAAAACAAAAGCTAAGGTACCCAAGAAAAGTCTCTAATATAGCCCATATTATAATTATGGTAATAATTATAATTCATAGGGGGCCAGCGCTGTGGTAGTGGGTAAAGCTGCTGCCTGCAGTTCCAGCATTCCATAAGAACTCTGGTTGGAGTCTGGCTGCTCCACTTCCAATCGAGCTCTCTGCTATGGCGTAGGAAAGCCTTAGAAGATGGCCCAAGTGCTTGGGCTCCTGCACCCATATGGGAGGCCTGGAAGAAGTCCTGACTCCTGACTTCGAATCAGTGCAGCTCCAGCCATTGTGACCAACTTGGGGATGAAAAACCTCTCTCTCTTTCTCTGCCTCTACTTCTTTCTGTGTAACACTGACTTTCAAATAAATAAATAAACTTTTCCATCCGCTGATTCGCTCCCCAATTGGCCACAATGGCAGGAGCTGCGCCGATCCGAATCCAGGAGCCAGGATCTTCTTCTGGATCTCCCACATGGGTGCAGGGGCCCAAGGACTTGGGCCATCTTCTACTGCTATCCCAGGCCATAGCAGAGAGCTGGATGGGAAGAGGAGCAGTTGGGACTAGAACCGGCGCCAATATGGGATGCTGGCGCTTCAGGCCAGGGCATTAACCCACTGCACCACAGTGCTGGCCCCAATAAGTAAACCTTTAAAAAAAGTTATAATTCATAAAACACATGAGAAAATGCATTTTATTTCTTCTTTATCTAGATTAATAGACATTTGCTCTTTGTTCTCATGTGAAGTGTCATCGGTGATGTTGTATAGCTTTTGTTGATGAGTTTTATACATGCTTGAAACTTGTAACCACATACTCTCATTGTTGAGGAAAACAAAATACTCAACGACAAATTGATTTCCTTTAATTTTGTTATGGGGCAATTTACCTTAATATGTTAGTAAATGTGTGAATCATAGGATGTTTGAATCATAAACGTTTGAAGAAACTGATTTTTTACTCATTGAAAGAGGCGAGAGAGTTATATGTATTATTGCCACTAACATGGTGTATTCTTTAGATGTGGGTGGTGAATTTACTAGAAAGTGAAAGCTAATACTGTTCAGCAATGAACCTTAAAATTTTTCTCTAATTTGGGTTGAAATTTTTTTAAGATGAACTTATTTATATAAAGGCAACAGATTTCATGTACTTACATATACAGCTTTTTATCTTTCAAACAGAAATATTTATTCAATGCCTAAAATACATAAAGTACGGTGATAGATAATTGAACATTCAGATGTTTCTCATGGTTACTTGTCAGCCATTCATGAATACAGTAATTCAAATGAGATATTTCAATCAGATAAATATAAATAATAATGAGATATGGCCGGCGCCGTGGCTCAACAGGCTAATCCTCCGCCTTGCGGCGCCGGCACACCGGGTTCTAGTCCCGGTCGGGGCACCGATCCTGTCCCGGTTGCCCCTCTTCCAGGCCAGCTCTCTGCTGTGGCCAGGGAGTGCAGTGGAGGATGGCCCAAGTGCTTGGGTCCTGCACCCCATGGGAGACCAGGAGAAGCACCTGGCTCCTGCCATCGGAACAGCGCGGTGCGCCGGCCGCAGCGCGCTACCGCGGCGGCCATTGGAGGGTGAACCAACGGCAAAGGAAGACCTTTCTCTCTGTCTCTCTCTCTCACTGTCCACTCTGCCTGTCAAAAAAAAAAAAAAAAATAATAATAATAATGAGATAGGCTTTTATTGTGGTATGATAACAGAGCTTATTGTTTAAGATTTCATTGTGCATTGTCTTAAAAGTGATTTCTTCTGTAATACATTATCAAATATATTTATGTAATACATTATCAAATATATTTACAACTAGAAATACCCACTCACTTCATATAACAATTGACTATGTTAATATTCTCAGATGTTACGATTTGAAGGGAATTTTATTGCTGCCTCCCATCATGTGCTTTATTTTATTAAAAATATATTTAAGGAATACAATTTTCATGCATTTCATATATACAGATTTAGGAACATAGTGAACAATTACACTCTACCCACTCTTGTCCCCACACTTCTATCCTTCTTGCTCCTTTCTCTACTATCTTTACAAAGATCTATTTTAATTTACTTTATACTCACAAGACTAACTCTACACTAAGAGTTCAACAAATAGTATGAGGGGAAAAAAAATACACTGTTTGCAACAGTAGATACAAGGGTTGCAATTATCACCTGTACATTACATTTACATTACATTTTAGATATTCTGTTAGTTACCACACATATCAGGGAAAACATATGGTATTTGTTTTTTGGGACTGGCTTGTTTCACTAAGTATAATGGTTTCCAGTCACAAGCATGTTGTTGCAAAGGACAGGATTTCATTTTTTTAAATCACTGAATAGTAGTCCATATATATATACACACACACCAAATATATATATATATGTATATATGTATAATATGTATATATATATATATATATATATATGCCATAGTTTCTTTATCCAGTCAGCAGTTGATGGACAGCTAGGTTAGTTCCATCTTAGCTATTGTGAATTAAGCTACAATGAACATGGGGATACAGATTCTTCCTTCATATGCTGATTTCATTTCCCTTGGGTAAATTCCAAAGAGTAGGATTGCTAGGTCATATGGTAGACCTATTTTCTGCTTTCTGAGATAGCTCCATACTGTCTTCCACAATGGCTGCATCAGTTTATAATACTTTTTTCCCCTCATTCTTGCCAACATTTATTGTTTGTTAATTTATGTATCAAAACTATTCTAATGGGGTGAGGTGAAACTACATTGTGGTTTTTATTTGTACTTCCCTAATGATTAGTGATCTTGAACTTTTTTTTCATTTATCTGTTGTTCATTTGGATTTCCTTTTTTAAGAAATGCCTGTTTAACCTTCTCTAAATAAGATCAGAGTTTGTGAACTCTAGAGGTTTCCATAGCCTTGGCAGCTCATGACAAGAGCCACGGGTGCTTACTGGCACCATGAAAAAGAGTGTCAACTGTTAAATAAACAACAGGAGTCACTGTGCAATTACTCCCCATGTAGGATCTCTGTCCTTAATATGTTGTACAATGTAAATTAATGCTATAACTAGTACTCAAACTGTACATTACACTTTGTGTTTTGGTGTGGGTGCAAACTGTTGAAATCTTTACTTAGTATATACTAAATTGATCATCTGTATAAAAAGATAATTGAAAATGAATCTTTAGACAACACATTAAGGACAGATCCCACATGGGATGTAAGTACACAGTGACTTCTGTTGCTGACATAACAATTTGACACTCCTATTCATGGCGTCAGTAATCTCCCTAGGCTCTAGTCATGAGTTGCCAGGGCTATGGAAGCCTTTAGAGTTCGCTGACTTTGATCTTATTCCGATAGTGTCATAGTCAAAGTGGAAGTTCTCTCCTCCCTTCAGAGAAAGGTACTTCCTTCTTTGATAGCCCCGTTCTTTCCACTGGGATCTCACTCACAGAGATCTTTCATTTAGGTCTTCTTCTTTTTTTTTTCTTTTCCATGGTATCTTGGCTTTCCATGCCTACAATACTCTCATGGGCTCTTCAGCCAGATCCGAATGCATTTAGGGCTGATTCTGAGGCCAGAGTGTTGTTTAGGACATCTGCCATTCTATGAGTCTGCTGTGTATCCCGCTTCCCATGTTGGATCCTTCTCTCCCTTTTTTATTCTATCAGTTAGTATTAGCAGACACTTGTCTTGTTTGTGTGATCCCTTTGACTCTTAGACCTATCAGAGCCTTCAATTGTGAACTGAAATTGATCACTTGGACTAGTGAGATGGGATTTGTACATGCCACCTTGATGGGATTGTATTGGAATGCCCTGGCACATTTGTAACTCCACCATTCGGGGCAAGTCCGATTGAGCATGTCCCAAATTGTACATCTCCTCCCTCTCTTTTTCCATTCTTATATTTAACAAGGATCACTTTTCAGTTAAAATTTAAACACCTAAGGGATCTGTCCTTAATGTGTTGTCTAATGTGCAGTGATGCTATAACTAGTATTGAAACAGTATTTTTTACACTTTGTGTTTCTGTGTGGGTACAAACTGATGAGATCTTTACTAATTATATACTGAATTGATCTTCTGTATATAAAGATAATTGGAAATGAAAAAAAACTGGTATTAAATTGGAAATGGCATAGAAAATTAATTAATTTTTTTTGACAGGCAGAGTGGACAGTGAGAGAGAGACAGAGAGAAAGGTCTTCCTTTTGCCGTTGGCTCACCCTCCAATGGCCACCGCGGTAGGCGCACTGCGGCTGGCGCAGTGCGCTGTTCCGATGGCAGGAGCCAGGTGCTTCTCCTGGTCTCCCATGGGGTGCAGGGCCCAAGCACTTGGGCCATCCTCCACTGCACTCCCTGGCCACAGCAGAGAGCTGGCCTGGAAGAGGGGCAACCGGGACAGGATCGGTGCCCCAACCGGGACTAGAACCCGGTGTGCTGGCGCCGCAAGGCGGAGGATTAGCCTAGTGAGCCGCGGCGCCGGCCAATTTTTTAAAATAATATTATGTAGGATCTCTGTCTTTAATGTGCTGTACACTGTTATTTAATGCTATAACTGGTACTCCAACAGTATTTTTTTCACTTTGTGTTGCTATATGGGGGCAAACTGTTGAAATCATTACCTAATATATACTAAACTAATCTTCTGTATATAAAGAGAATTGAAAATGAATCTTGATGTGAATGGAAGGGGAAAGGGAGCGGGAAAGGGGAGGGATGCGGGTGGGAGGGAAGTTTTGGGAGGGGGAAGCCATTGTAACCCATAAGCTGTACTTGGAAATTTATATTCATTAAATAAAAGTTTAATAAATGAAAAAAAAAGAAAAAAAAGAAAATGAATCTTGATGAAGAATGTGATGGGAGAGGGAGTGGGAGATGTGATGGTTCACTGTGGGAGGGATGTTATGGAGGGAAATGCCACTATAATCCAAAAGTTGTACTTTGGAAATTTATATTTATTAAATAAAAGTTAAAAAAATTGCTCAACCAGCCTGACATTATGCCCAAAAAGAGACATGCCTATTTCCAAGGAAGTTGCGGACATGTGTTTCTGTGATGGCGTTAACTTAAGTCTACACTGTGGTAGAATTTTAAAAGTTTGTGGAAGGACCACCAGCATTTCAATCTGGAAGTTCCAATTATTTGTGGCTAGGACTCAGGTTTCTAGAGGACACAGCCTAGAGTACAATGAACTTGGGAATCAATCCTTGGGAGTAGAATTGTGCCCTAACTAAGGAGCATTCCCGATGCAAAAGTAGAGGTCCTTTTTAACATTTGCCGGGTAGGATTTCACAAAACAAGTGACTTCTCTGTACTTCTGCCCTTCTCGTTTTTAGTGTATTGCTGTCACCTGTGCCTTCTAAGTTGTGTATGTGTGAAGGAGATGGTTTCCATAGGTGTTTGGATGAAAGAGGAGCCAACCTGAGGAACTACACCTAAAGAGACTCATCTGTATCTGGAACTGATTTAGATAAAGATCTTTCAAACTTAATACCATAATAGGATAAGACTTTTGTGGGTGATCCCAGCAGTTAGCCTGACTGCTGGCAGGTGCAGGAGCCCCAGGCATGTTTCTCTCCACCCCTACCTTCTGCCAGTTAGGCAAACTGCTCTTGTATAGCCCAATCCCATTAGGCCCACATGGAAGGTTATGTGACCTTCAGGCTGATTGGCGAGCTTTGCACCAGTATCAGTTCTGTCCTACAGTCAGTGTTCCCCTGAGTTAGTTACACCCCTTCTATCTGCCCTTTAAAAATTTACGTGGCTGTGAATAAACCCGGCCATGTTCGCCGAAAAAAAAAAATGCCTGTGTAAGTCCTTTGCCCATTTCTAAATTGTATTGTTTGTTTTGCTGATGCTGTTGAGTTTCTTGAGCTCTTTATAGATTCCAGATTTTAATCCTTTATCAGTTTGCAAATATTTTCTGCCATTCTGTCAGTTGCCTCTACACTTTCCTGAGCGTCTTCTTTGTAGATCAAAGCTTCTCAACTTTTTGTAATCCCATTTGTCAATTTTGGCTTTGATTGCCTGTGCTTCTGGAGTCTTTTCCAAGAAGTCATTGCCTATGCCAATGTCTTTCAGAGTTCCTCCAATGTTCTTCAGTAATTTGATGGTATTGGGTTGTAGACTTATGTCTTTGATCCATTTTGAGTGGATTTTTGTGTAAGGAGGAAGGTAGAGGTCTTATTTCATAATTATGTGTGTGGAGATCCAGTTTTCCCAGCACCAATTGTTGAAGAGAATTTCCTTGTTCCAGGGATTGATTTTAGCTACTTTTTTCAAAAAATAAGTTGGTTGTAGATATGTGCATTGATTTCTGGAATTTCTATTTTATTCCATTGGTCTACATGTCTATTTTTTTTTTTTTGCTAGTATCATGTTTTCATTGTAACTGTCCTGTAGTGTGTCTTGGATTACATATTGTGATACCTCTGGCTTTATTGTTGTTGTGTAAGCTTGCTTTAGATATTAAGAGTCTCTTGGGGCCAACGGCATGGCTTACTTGGCTAATCCTCTGCCTGCAGCATCGGCATCCCAATGGGAGCTGGGTTCTAGTCCCAGTTGCTCCTCTTACAGTCCAGCTCTTTGCTGTAGCCCAGGAAGGCAGTGGAGGATGGCCCAAGTGCTTGGACCCTGCACCTGCGTGGGAGACCAGGGAGAAGCACCTGGCTCCTGGCTTCGAATCAGCGCAGTGCCGGCTATAGCAGCCATTTGGGGAAGGAAGATCTTTCTCTCTGTCTCTCTCTCTCTCTCACTGTCTATCTGTCAAAAAAAAGAGTCTGTTGTGTTTCAGTATGAATTTTTGCATCAGTTTTTCTAGATTTGAGAATAATGTCATTGGTTTTTTGATTGGGATCACACCGAATGTATAAATTGCTTTATGTACTATGGTTATATTATTTTGATATTAATTCTTCCAACCCACAAACATGGAAGATTTTTCAATTCTATTGTGTCTTCTTTCATTTCCTTCTTTACTGTTTAGGAGTTTTCATTGTACAGGTCTTTGACATTTTTGTTCATTTATTCCAGATTATTTAATTTCTTGTAGCTACTGTGAATGAGATTTACCTTAGAAGTTCTTTTTTGGGCCAGTGTCATGGCTCACTTGGCTAATTTTCTGCCTGTGGTGCCGGCACCTCGGGTTCTAGTCCCAGTTGGGGCGCTGGATTCTGTCCGGGTTGCTCCTTTTCCAGTCCAGCTCTCTGCCTTGGGCCAAGAAAGGCAGTTGAGGATGGCCCAAGTGCTTGGGCCCTGCATCTGCATGGGAGACCAGTAGGAAGCAACTGGCTCCTGGCTTTGGATTGGTGCAGCCCACTGGCCGCAGGACACCAGCTGTAGTGGCCATTTAGGGGATGAACCAACAGAAAGGAAGACATTTTTCTCTGTCTGTCTCTCTCTCACACTGTCTAAATCTGCCTGTCAAAAAAGTTCTTTGTTAGCCCTTGCATGGTCTATGTATACAACAACTATTGATTTTTGTGTGCTAATTTTATATCCTGCCACACTACCAAACCCTATAGGGTGAAAGGTTCTATACATATCAGGTCCTTTTGGTCCATAGTGTCGATTAGTTCTGTTGTTTCTGATTGATTTTCTGTCTAGTTGATGGGTCTAGTTGATGAAAGTGGGGTGTTGAAGTCCCCCATTACTAGTATATTGGAGTCTGTCTCCATTTAGATCCACTAACATTTCTTTTAAATAACCAAGCACCTTGTCATTGAGTGTGCCTACATTTATTATAGTCACATCTTCCTGTTGATTCCTTAATCATTCCATAGTGCCCTTTTTATCTTTTTAGCAGTTTTTTTTTTGTTAAAGTCTATTTTGTCTGATATTGGGATGGTGACACCTGCTCTTTTTTGCATTCCATTAGCATGGAATATCTTTTTTCCATTCTTTCACTTTCAGTCTGTGTGTATCATTGTCGGTGAGGTGTGTTTCTTTTAGGCAGAAAAATAGATGGTCTTGTTTTTTTTAATCCATTAAGTCAGCCTATATCTTTTAAGTGGGGAGACCATTTACATTCAAGGTCACTATTGATAAATAATGACTTGGCCTTGCCATTTTTCCATGAATACTCCTATTTTTTGGCTTTGGCATTCCTTTGTCCTTCTACTGTGAGATTTGCTACCTTCACATTCTTTCATAAACAATGATTAGCTTACTGTTTTTCTGTGTGTAACACATCCTTAGGAATCTTTTGTAAGCCTTGACAGGTCGTGACAAATTCTTTCAATTTCTGTTTCTTATAAAAGATATTTATTTCACCTTCATTCAGAAATTAGAGCTTTGCAGGGTACAGTGTCTGGGTTGACAGTTTTTTTTTCCTCTTAAGATTTAGACTATGTCTCTCCAATTCCTCCTAGCCTGTAGGGTTTCTGATGAGCTATTAGCTGTGTCTAATTGAACATCCTCTGAAAGTAATCTGGCTTATCTCTCATACACATTTTATTTATGTTCTGTTGATAACTGACTACAATGTGTCATGGTGAAGCTCTTTTCTGGTCATGTCTATTATGAGCTCTATATGCTTCATGTATTTGGCTGTTCATTTCTTTCTCTAAATTAGGGAAGTTTTCTGTAATTATTTTACTGAATTTTCCTTCTAATCCATTCTTTCTTTCCACATTTTCAGGTACTCCTAAGACCCATATATTGGGTCACTTGATATTATCTCACTTAACTATAACATGTTTTAAATTTTTCTAATTTGTTATTATTATTTTTCTTCTTTTGATCTGACTTAATGATTTCCAGAGATTTGTCTTCTAGTTCTGATATTCTTTCCTCTGCTTCACCAAGTCTGTTTTTAAGTCTTTCCTATGTACTTTTTATTTGACATATTGAATTAAACATTTATAGTATTAATTTATCTTCAAAATCTCAATTTCATGGGAAAATTTTTCATTCATGTCATGCATTGACTTCTTTAACTCATGAATGTGCTTTTGATTGCTTCTGAGTAATCCTATAATTAACCTTTTGAATTCTATTTCATGCATTCCATCAGTCTTTTCATCTTCACATTCTAATATTAAAAAGTTTTTGTGATCCTTTAGAGAGATCATGTTGTCTTCCTTATTATTTTTTTCTTAAATTTCTACATTTACTTTTAAGCATTGGTGGAAATATTTCTTGTTTTTTTTCCTCCGATCACCTTTATCTCTGAACATGCCTCTGTCAGTTAGTAGAGTGCTCTCTAAGTGAATACCCAGAGGCAAGTGCTGGTTGTGCCCAGGGAGCTCTGTTCAGTGCGTGTGGTATAGCAAGTATCCTAAGTGACACCCAAGCTGGGTGTAGTAGTTCAAGAACAAAATATTTCCCATCATCCTTCTCTCCTCCTTCCTTTCTTGTTTTTCTTTTAATTTTTGTGATAATATACTTTGAATTTACTTTATGATCACAAGCTTAATCTTCTACTGAATAAAGAATGCAACAAGTAGTAAGTAAAAAAAAAAAAGTTTTTCAGGAGTATACACAAAGGCCAGAACCAGTAATCAAATCTCAACATGTCAATTTCACTCACATAATTTACATTTTTGGTACTCTATATATTAGAGTCAGAGAAAACAGGATTTTTTTTTTTAGAGATTGCCTATTACACTACATAATGGCTTCCACTTACATACATTTTGTTGAAAAAGATAAGATTTGCTTATTTATTAATTTGAAGGAGAGAGAGAGAGAGAGAAAGAAAGAGAGAGAGAGAAAGAGAGAGAGAGAATGTGAATCTTAGATCTGCTGATTCAAGACCCAAAATCCAACAAGAGCCAGTGTTGGGCTGGGCTGAAGCCAGAAACAGAATTCTGGTTTTGCACATAGGTGGCAGGAGCCCAAGAACTTGGGCCATCCTTTGTTGCCTTTCTAGTCACATTAGCAGGAAGGTACATTGGAAACACTGTAGCTGGCACTCAAATGGCCACTCCCATAAGGGGTGTGGGTATGGCAATTTGCAGTTGAAGCATTGCAGCACACAAGCCTCTAGAGATTCACAAAAAAAACAAGAACCTAAGAATATCTCCACAATGCCAAGCAACAAACACAGAAACCAAGGAAACAAGAACAAGGAAGACATGATGATGCCCCCAAATGAACATAACACTCCAATACAAGATTATGAAGATGATGAGATAGAAAAAATGCAAGATACCAATTTCAAGTACTTTATGATAAAACATTCAGAAGTTATCAGAAACAAATGCTTGAACTACCGAAATCCATACTGGATAGGACAGAAAATCTCTCTCATGAAAATGAAATCTTAAGGAGGAATCAAAATAGAATGAGGAATTTAATAGAACATGAAATTGTGATACTGAAGAGAAATCAAAATGAAATGAAGAATTCAATAGAACAAATGAAAATGTATTTGAGAGTCATAAAAACAGAATCAGTGAGATAGAAGATAGAATATCAGACTTAGAAGACAGAGCACATGAAATTATACAATCCATCCAAAGAAAAGAAGAGGAAATTAGAAATCTAAAAATATTGTTGGGAATCTACAGGATACTATTAAAAAACTCAACATTTGGGTTCTAGGAGTTCCTGAAGGCATGGAGAGAGAGAGAAAGGATTAGAAGGCCTTTTTAGTAAGATACTAACAGAAAACTTCCTGGGTTTGGAAAAATAAAGAGACATCCTAGTACAGGAAACACACAGAACCCCAAATAAACAAGACCAAAAGAGATGCTCTCCACAACACGTTGTAATCAAACTCACCACAGTGAAACATAAAGAAAAGATTCTCCAGTGCCGAGGCTCAACAGGCTAATCCTCCGCCTTGCGGTGCCGTCACACTGGGTTCTAGTCCCGGTCGGGGTGCCGGATGCTGTCCCCGTTGCCCCTCTTCCAGGCCAGCTCTCTGCTGTGGCCAGGGAGTCCAGTGGAGGATGGCCCAAGTGCTTGGGCCCTGCACCCCATGGGAGACCAAGAGAAGCACCTGGCTTCTGCCATTGGATCAGCGCAGTGTGCTGGCCGCAGCGCGCTACCGTGGCGGCCATTGGAGGGTGAACCAACGGCAAAAAGGAAGACCTTTCTCTCTGTCTCTCTCCCTCATTGTCCACTCTGCCTGTCAAAAAATAAAAAATAAAAAAAAAGATTCTAAAATGTGCAAGACAGAGAAACGTCAGTTTACTCTCGGAGGATTTCCAATTAGACTAACAACAGACTTCTCATCAGAAACCCTACAGGCTAGGAGGGGATAGTGAGATATAGCCCAAGTACTAAGAGTAAAAAACTGCCAGCCCAGAATATTATATCCTGCAAAGCTCTCATTTGTGAATGAAGGTGGAATAAAGAGCTTTCATAGCAAACAGAAATTGAAAGAATTTGTCGCCACTCATCCAGCCCTGCAAAAGATGCTTAAAGATGTGTTACACACAGAAACACAGAAACATGGTCATCAATATGAAATAAGGTAAAAGATGAAAACCTCCCATTAAAAGATCACAGGCAGTTCATGGCATATATTAGAAATATCTTTGTGAAAATAGCAGGGCAAAGTCACTACTTATCAATAGTCACATTGAATGTTAATGGTCACAACTCTCCAGTTAAAAGACTCAGACTTGCTGAATGGATTAAGGAACAAAATCCATCTATTTGCTGCTTACAAGAAACACATCTTTCCAAGAAAGATGGAAGCAGACTGAAAGTGAAAGCTTGAAAAAAGATATTCCATGCCAACAGAAACCAAAAAAGAACTGGCATAGAAATCTTAATATCAGACAAAATAAACTTCAACACAAAAACTGTAAAGAGAGACAAAGAGGAGCACTATATAGTGATTAAGGGATCAATTCAACAGGAAGATGTAACTATTATAAATGTATATGCACCTAATTACAGGGCACCAGGTTATTTAAAAGATATAATAAGGAACTTAAAGGGAGAGTTAGACCCAATACAATAGTATTGGAGGACTTCAATACTCCACTTTCAGCAACAGTCGGATCAACTGGACTGAAGATCAACACGGAAACAGTAGATATAATCTACACTATAGCCCAAATGGATTTAACAGATATCTACAGAACTTTTCATCCTACACTTGAAGAACACACATTCTTCTCAGCAATACATGGAACCTACTTTAGGATTGTCCACATACTGGGTCATAAAGCAAGTCTCAGCAAATTCAAAAGAATTAGAATCATACCATGCAGCTTCTCAGACCACAGTGGAATGAAGCTGGAAATTAGCAACTCAGGAATACCTAGAGCATATGCAAACACATGGAGACTGAACAACATGCTTCTGAATGAACACTGAGTCATAGAAGAGATATTATGTTTGATCAAGGATCTAAAACCAATTCCTGGAGCAAGGGCAGTCTATTCAACAAATGGTGATGGGAAAACTGGATTTCCACATGCAGAAGCATGAAGCAAGACCCGTAACTTAAACATTACAGAAAAATCCACTCAACATGGATTAAAGATCTAAATCTATGATCTGACATCATCAAATTATTAGAGAACATCAGAGAAACTCTGCAGGATATAGGCACCAGCAAAGACTTTTTGGAAAAAACCCTGGAGGCACAGGCATTCAATGCCAAAATTAACAATTGGGATTGCATCAAATTGAGAAGTTTCTGTAGTGCAAAATAATCATTCAGGAAAATGAAGAGGCAAACAACAACATGGGAAAGATATTTACAAACTATGCAACTGATAAAGGATTAATAACCAGAATCTACAAAGAGATCAAGATACTCCACAACAGCAAAACAAACAACCCAAGGTGGGCCAAGGACCTCAATAGACATTTTTCAAAAGAGGAAATCCAAATGGCCAACAGACCATGAAAAAATGTTCAAGATCACTAGCAATCAGGGAAATCAAACCAAAACCACAGTGAGGTTTCACCTCACCCCTGTTAGAATGGCTCACATTCAGAAATCTACCAACAACAGATGCTGGCAAGGATGTGGAGAAAAAGGGACACTAACCCACTATTTGTGGGAATGCAAACTGGTAAAGCCACTATGGAAGTCAGTTTGGAGATTCCTCAGAAACCTGAATATAACCCTACCATATAACCCAGCCATCCCACTCCTTGGAATTTACCCAATGGAAATTAAATTGGCAAACAAAAAAGCTATCTGCGCATCAATGTTTATTGTAGCTCAATTCACAATAGCTAAGACCTGGAATCAAACCAAATGCCCATCAACAGTAGAATGGGCAAAGAAATTATGGGATATGTACTCTATAGAATACTATACAGCATTAAAAAATTATATCATTTGCAAAAAAATGGAGGAATCTGGAAAACATCATGCTGAGTGAATTAAGCCAGTGCCAAAGGGACAAATATCATATATTCTCCCTGATCGATGAAAACTAACCCAGCACCAAAAAGGAAACCTGTTAAAGTGAAATGGACACTATGAGAAACATTGGATTAATCAGCCCTTGTCCTTAGTGTCGAGGAACAACTTAATGCTTTATCCCTGTTAGTATTTTTTTGTTCTACTTTATACTATTGGTGGAATTCTTTAATTAACACACAATTATTCTTTGGTGTTTATATTCAAATGTAAAGTGATCCCTATGAAATATAAGAGTGGGTATAAGAGAGGGAGGAGATGTACAGTTCGGAACATGCTTAGTCAGATTTGCCTCTATAGGTATTTAGAAACGGGCCAGGGGATTCCAATTCAATCCCCTCAAGGTGGCATATACCAATACCATCTCACTAGTCAAAGATATCAGTTAAACTTCATAATTAATCATAATGATAAGATTAAGAGTCAAAGGGCTCACATAAACAGGACTATTATCTGCTACTACTAACTGATAGAATTAAAAAGGAGAGAATGATCCAGCAGGGGAAGCGGGATACACAGCAGACTCATAGAATGGCAGATGTCCTAAACAGCACACTGGCCTCAGAATCAGCCTTAAGGCATCTGGATCTGGCTAAAAAGCTCATGAGAGTATTTCAGGCATGGAAAGCCAAGACACTCTGGCAAAAAACAAACAAACAAACAACAACAACAACAACAACAAAACCACCTAAGAAAGATCTCTGCGAGTGAGATCCCAGTGGGAAGAATGGTCCATCAAAGAAGGAAGTACCTTTCTCTTAAGGGAGGAAGGAGAGAACTTCCACTTTGACTACGGCCTTGTCTACATAAGATCAGAGTTGGCCAAGTCAAAAGGCTTCCATAGCCTTTGCAACTCATGACAAGAACCTAGGGTGATTATTGACGCCATAAACAAGAGTGTCAATTGTTAAATCAACAACCGGAGTCACTGTGCACTTACTCCCCTTGTAGGATCTCTGTCTTTAATATGTTGTACAATGTCAATTAATGCTATAACTAGTACTCAAACTGTACTTTACACTTTGTGTTTCTGTGTGGGTGCAAACTGTTGAAATCTTTACTTAGTATATACTAAATTGATCATCTGTATATAAAGATAATTGAAAATGAATCTTGATGTGACTGGGATAGGTGAGGGAGCAGGAAATGGGTTGGTTGCAGGTGGGAGGGAGGTTATAGGGAGGAAAAAGCTACTGCAATCCAAAAGCTGTACTTTGGAAATTTATAGTTATTAAATAAAAGTTGTTTTTAAAGACTGTAGAGGCTGCAAGGAAAGCTTGTAATAGTGATGAAAATTCTATAAAAAAAAAAAGCATTGCAGCACAACAATGACCCTGTGTTGACATATTTGATGTAAGAAGAATTTTTCATGTCTATGTGGAATCTAAGCATTAGACATAAGACAAGTTGATGAAATGAATAAAAATAAAGAGAAAATTAAAGACATAGCAAGTAAGTAAAATTCGTTCTTGTCTTCTAAACTTGATTTTTTGGAATAATAATATTTAAAAAGTATTTATAACAGCCTAAGAAGAAAATGTGAAAATATCCTAAAAATGTACTGCTCAGTTGCTTTGTAAGATAATTTTGGTGCAAGTATTATAGTAATAAAGACACAAATACGATTGAATATAGGCTAAATGATCCCTTCACAATAGAAGACAACATTTGGAAATAATTTCTGCCAAAATAAGCTGGTTGATGGCAGAGAGGCCACTTCCAACCTTTCATCAATATTGAAGAGGCAACCAAATCTAAGCAATCAGGATAGAGGCAAAGCTTCTGAAGTGCTGTGTAAAAATGATGCATGATTACATGTGGAACCAGGTTACATTCCAGAGCAAATATCATCCAACAGATGTCCCCGTTATAGTAAATAGTGCTAGAATAAGTCATTTGAAATTTTCAGGAGCTTGGCTTGCTATCTGGGAAATCAGATGCATGTCTATAGACTTCACTGTTTAATAACAAAACAGTGTGACCAAATATTGACAAACAAGAATTTTGGAAAATTTGAAGTCAGCCTCAGAAGTTGATATTCTCATACATAATATTCTCTTCTTTTTAATATTGTAACCTTCACGCCAAAAGCAGAATACTATTTTCATAGCTACAACTTCTACTTTCATTTCCCTGTACTCACAAACATCTCTCACAGCTTCTCATAAAAAGAAATTGTCTAATGTTCAGTCAGGCAGAACAGTACTTCTAGAACAGGTCAGAGTTATTACATGTAACTAACATGGTCCCCAGACTTACATCATCCTGACCTTAACAAGCCATGTTCAGAGGCAGAAGCAGAAGAGAAAAACTCCTTAAGGAATTCATGACTACTTCAAACGTGGGCTTTTGTGAATGGTACATATGTACTTTGCAAGGAAACACAGAATAAGAAAGCTTTAGATTGTCTTTGTTTGATTAACATCATTTTTTTCCTTTTTTATATAATCATTCTTCTGGTGGAAGTTCATCCTCTTTTGACCTCTTCCTGAAACTGGTCTCCTCTACTATGACCTAGCTAGCACATTTTGACCTACATCATGTTTCCCTGTCCTTTTAAGCTGTGGAGCATTTCCATCTCCACAAGATATTTATAGAGTGTACTGTGATTTGAGTTTGCTTGTCATTTAGATAAAAAAGCAATACTTTGGATCCTAGTGTTTTTACTTCCAGATATGAACAGTATGTTAAAAACTGTGTCATAGCTCTTGTTTTTCTATCTAAAGTTCAACTTATCTCTACCTTCTTATTCTAAGTAGTAGTCGTACAGAATGACACAGGAAAATTATCACTTTCTCCATGAAATTATCAGTGATAGAAACACAGAAACACACGCAAATACTTTTGTGTCAGCACTCACCATTTGATTTTAAATTTCCTGTGTTTATGCAGTTTGTACAAAATGGGCATTTGTTGAAAGAACTACTCTTCTTGTTATTGTTTATATTTGAAAATTATCTTTGAGCATTTAGAACAAGAGAACTAGGATTTTTATATCGTCTAGAGCTTTGCATGTTTTTTATCATATAATAAAACCCAACTAATATTTGATGCTTTAGAATAAAATAAATAGTATTTTCCACAGTTATAAAATGTCTATCTCTAGACAAAGGTCCTATGTTTCTTTATATTGGAAGCATCTTTCCTATCATTTTCATACCTTTAGTGTCTATTATTACCTAAACTCTCAATAAAAGGGGATTGGATTGAATTGAATTTGTTGCCAGTCGTTCCCTTAAATACCATTTACTAAGTATACACAGTATACTTAGCCTTCCACTAGAAGTTTATCTTACTCATATCCCTTTTAACCACATAAGTATGTCTTGTGGAAAGTGTTGGTGATGTAACTTCTATTGAGATAAGTAAAAGCTCCATACTACAACATTCATTGACTACATGATTCAAAAACAAATCTGGAAACATCCTAAATTAATCAAACATTTTTTTTTAAAGATTGATGTATTTATTGAATTTTATATTCATTAAATAAAAGTTAAGAAAG
Organism: Lepus europaeus; assembly: GCF_033115175.1. NCBI lineage: Eukaryota > Metazoa > Chordata > Mammalia > Lagomorpha > Leporidae > Lepus > Lepus europaeus. The sequence continues at coordinate 86,772,798 of NC_084833.1, read as the reverse complement.
TAAGAGAGAGAGAGAGAGAGAGAACGAACTTTCCATCATCAGCTGATTCACTCCTCAGATGGCTGCAACAGATAGGACTGGGCCAAACAGAAGCCAGGTACCAGGAGTTTCAACCAGGTCTATCACATGGGTAGCATAAACAGAAACTCTTGCTTGGGCCATCCCCCACTGCTTTTTCAGGCCATTAGCCAACAGCTAGATGGAAAATGGAGAAGCTGGGACACTAACTGATGCCCCTATGAGATGCCAGATCCTAAGCAGAGACTTTACCCACTATACCACAACCCAGACCCAGGTTTTTGTTTTTGTTTTCTTGTGGCTCAGTAAAAGGAAAAAGCTAAACAGTTAATACAAATTATTAATAATGATGCTTTAACACACCCATTTTAACATGAAAACTGATTAGTAACTACCAAAATATGACATTTGCCATGACGGAACTGTAAAAATTAAACAGCCAGTTTACTTAGGAATTTAAAAGCAGGGTTTATGCAGACCAGTGAAAGATCACACAGCATCCTATGACTTATATTGCATTGTGTGTCTGCGATTTCTGTAGTTTCTTTTTTTTTTATTATTTTTGACAGGCAGAGTGGATAGTGAGAGAGAGAGACAGAGAGAAAGGTCTTCCTTTTGCCGTTGGTTCACTCTCCAATGGCCGCTGTGGCTGGCGCATCTCGCTGATCCGAAGCCAGGAGCCAGGTGCTTCTCTTGGTCTCCCATGCGGGTGCAGGGCCCAAGGACTTGGGCCATCCTCCACTGCCTTCCCCGGGCCATAGCAGAGAGCTGGCCTGGAAGAGGGGCAACCAGGATAGACTCCGGCGCCCCAACCGGGACTAGAACCCGGTGTGCCGGCGCCGCAAAGTGGAGGATTAGCCTGTTAAGCCACGGCGCCGGCCAATTTCTGTAGTTTCTATCATGCATAGGTAGAGTTCAGTCTCAATAACATGACAAATAATTTAAGAGCTGTGTTCTCAAGACCTATCATGTCTTCAAATAACAAATATTCTATTTTCTTGGACACAGATGATCTGAGGTACTAAATTGTTATTTAATATTTTTAAGGTAACCATTTCTTATAAAGAATATGAATTGGCATTTTCTTCTCAAGTTGTAGTTGATCAAAAACATAAGTAAAAATGTTCTGAGGTAAACTAATTTTTATTTCTTAGACAAATGAAATTTATGCTTTCTTTTTTTTAAGAACTATTTTTTTCTACTTTCAAGTACAGAAAAACTTTTCTCTGGAGATCACAAAATTTCAAAGGTCTCTCTGCATATAAAAAGTCCCTAGTCCTGGGTTGGCCAGGTCTAGCCCCAGCTATTGGGGATATCTGGGACTGAACTGCAGATAGAAGATTCTCTCTCTCTCTCTCTCTCTCTCTCTCTCTCTCTCTGTCATTCCCTCTCTTTCTGTGACTCTGACTTTCAAAATCTTAAAGATTTATTTATTTATTTGAAAGTCAGAGTTACAGAGATTGAGGGAGAGACAGAAAGATCTTCCATCCATTGGTTTGGTCCCCAAATGGCCACAATGGCTGGAGCTGGGCTGATCTGAAATCAGAACCCAGGAGCTTCTTCCAGCTCTCCCATGTGGTGCAGGGGCCCAAGCACTTGAGTCATCTTCTGCTTTCCAGAAGCATCTTCCCAGGACCACTAGCAGGGAACTGGATTGGAAGTAGAGCAACTGGGTCTCTAACCAGTGTCTATATGGAGTGCCAGTGAATCCATTATGCCACAGCACTGGCACCGTGGACAAGTCTTTAAAATAAAAAAGAACAAATAAAATAATGTGAAGCACTATAAAGACAAAATAATAATACACAGTCCTGGGCCACTTTCTTTTTTTTTTTTTTTGGTTTTTTTTTTTTTTTTTTTGAAAGGCAGTATTTCAGAGAGGCAGGGGCAGAGAGAGAGAGAGAGAGAGAGAGAGAGAGAGAGATCTTCCACCCACTGGTTCACTCCCCAGTTGGCCACAATGGCCAGAGCTCAGCTGATCTGAAGCCAGGAGCCTGGAGCTTCTTCCAGTTCTCCCACATGGATGCAGGCAGCCAAGGACTTGGGCCATCTTCCACTGCTTTCCCAGGCCATAGAAGAGAGCTAGATTGGAAGTGGAGCAGCCAGGGCTTGAACTGGCATCCATATGGGTTGCCAGCACTGCAGGTGGCGACTTACCTGTTACGCCACTGCACTGGCCCCTCCTAGGGCACTTTTAAGGGTTTTAATCATGGTTCTTGCAGTTTATAGTTATGTGGCAGTGACAGAGCTTTTTATTTTTCACTTTTGCAATTTTGTTAGCTATAATAAGAGGATAGAAATATTTTATTGTCCTTAATTAGAAAACATCTAATATTTAATATTTTTTTTCTTTTTTTAACTTTTATTTAATAAATATAAATTTCCAAAGTACAGCTTTTGGATTACAGTGGCTTCCCCCCCCATAACTTCCTCCCACCCACAACCCTCCCATCTCCCGCTCCCTCTCCCATCCCATTCACATCAAGATTCATTTTCAATTTTCTTTATATACAGATGATCAATTTAGTATATACTAAGTAAAGATTTCAACAGTTTGCACCCACACTGAAACACAAAGTGTAAAGTACTGTTTGAGTACTAGTTATAGCATTAATTCACATAGTACAACACATTAAAGACAGAGATCCTACAAGGGGAGTAAATGCACAAGAGGAAGATTAAGGTTATGTAGGTAAGATTTCGGCAGTTCAGGTCTAAGATCAATTGCCTCCATGGGTTTCATCTTTGCTGAGGGTAGTCAATGGCTGTAGCAGTGTATGGGCAAAGGAAAGATGACATGGTGATCTAGGAAACAGAAAGAATGAGTGGGCCCAACTCTGCCTTTTATTATGAACCCTCTGGTCAGAATCACATCCCTACGATATACCCCTAATGACTGAAAGACCAGGACCATCTCCTAAGCAGCAGAATTGAGTGAACATTCCACTCTGTTAATACCATTAACGTATGACTGAGTTTTCAATGTCAGTGTGAGTTGAAACCAAATCATATTCAAACTGCAGCAAGTCTTTTCAACAAATGATGCTGATGTAACTGGATATTCACATGTAAAAGTACCAGTTTGAATCTCTACCTGATACGATACAAAAAAATTAATTGTAAATGGATCAAGTACTTGTAGAGAGTCATTATTAGAGATATCTCAGAAAAAAAAAACAGTTAAAATCTGAGTGATTCTGAATTATGCAGTATAATTTTTCTTATGACATAGGAAATTAAGCCAATAAGAAGAGATAAGTGTGAATTCAGGAAAAATAAAAGTTAAAGCTCTTGTGAAATGGAAGTCACTATCATTGAAGTGAAAATATAACTCACCTAAGTGGGAAAAGAATTGCAAATTACAGATCTGATAAGGCTCTAGTACTCATCATGTATAAGGAACTCCTATAAATCAATAATAAAAAGACCAACAATTAAATTTATATATGCAAAGTGTTTTAATAGGTATTTCTCCAAAGAAAATGTAAATGAACAACAAACATCTGAGAAGGTGCTCTACAATATTAGTCATACAGGAAATCTAAATCAAAACCTAAATGTGTTACCGTTTAGCTATAATAACAATGAAAATAAATATTGGTAAGACTGTAGAAATTGGAGCCCTCATATATTCCTAATTAGTATGCAAAACAGGTAAAATTTTCTCACAAGCATTGCTCATGATAGCCAACAGGTAAAAATAACCTACCCAAATGTCTACCAGCTAATGAATAGATATGTAAGATGTGATATAGCCACACCATGAAATATTATTCATACACAGAAGGGGACTGTTCCTTACTAGAGTATAGTTAAACTTTGAAGTTATCATGTTTAGTGAAAGCACCCGGACACAAAGGGCCACAGACTGAATGATTTCACTCTTTGAAAAATCCAGAAGAGGCAAATCCATAGACAGGTAGTAGATAGTTGTTAGGGCATGGGGGAAATGGGATTTTGATGATAACTGCTAACTAGTATGATTTTTTTGATGGAATATCTTAGAGTTGGGTATTTGTGATATTAGACAGTAAACTCCTGGAATGTACATTGAGAAATGATATATTAAAAAGCTCCCCTCTAAATAAATAATGACAGTCAGTATGGTTTTATGTGAAAACAGTAGCAAACATTCAAGAATAATTACTTCCAAATTTATGAAAACTTACTAGCATCAAGAGTCACAGTTGTACTTTCTACCAATGTTATGAGAAAAAATAACCATGTTACAAAAAATTACATAAAAATAATTGTTATAGAACAAATTTTTATACCTGTTGAAATAATATTTTAGAATATCACAGATGAAATTCAAATATACTTATATCTCTGTTTCATTAGTTTAATTGTGTGTGTATGATGTATGTCAATATTTATGTTTATAAAACATTATTATCAGGTTGCAAGAATGATTTGACGTAAAAAATTCTATAAATGTATAGTAACACATTGAATAGATACAAAAAATGACATGATGTGATTTATGTAAAACTTAAAAACCTGAGAAGTATACTGTCATATGGTTGATTTGATAAAGACAGATATGGATATAAATATGGATAGGAAGGATGGTGATTATCTTCAGGGAGAGCTATAGATATAACTGTCAGGAATACAATGGTTCTTTATGAGTTCCCAATGCCAATATTTAATTTTCTGTGCTATTTAATATTCTAATACAAATGTATTCAAATTATATTTTATCTTCCATTTGTGTGATTAAAATGAAAATTAAAAATAAGATTTTCATATTCATAAAAAGAAAACTAACACATATGCTTATAGTGATTTTCCTTCAGTTTTACATAGAATGATTACTTGTACATTGGATTGAAAGAATTATTATTTGGAAATGGAGTTTTTCTTAAGAATGACTTACTTTAAGAACAAACACCATCTTAGTTTGCTTTTAGTGAGGAACACATGAATTTAAAAATTTACATGCGTATGATTGCAAATGAGAGCATGTGGTAAAAATGAGAGAGAGAGAAGAAAGAGAGGAGAGGAAGAGTGACAGTGATTGAGAACTGTGACTGAAACATAAAAAGGCAATGGAGAAAAGAAAGAGATATAAGAGTAAGAGATGGGGAGGAGGAATGTGGCCTCACATTGTGTCATTGAACATGCTACTACAGGGGAAAAAATGATGTCCTGTGGGATCTCCCTAGTACAAGATGAATACTATGTCTAAATCAAGAGTCTAATATTCAATTCCAAGTCTTGAGTGCTGGGTGTGAAAAGTAAGTGAATATAAAGTAAAGAGAAATACAGCTTGCCCAATATTTTTCACTTTCCTAGTATCTGTGCAGGGAGCTAAGCATCTTTTGTGAACAACACTTGTCTGGATATTCTGTAGAGTGACCTGTGAAAAATGAGGAAAACTAGCACTAAGTAGATTTCTCAATCCTGGGCAGACATGGGCATGCACACACACACACAAGAAGCTTTTCTAAATACCTAGGGAAATGTGGCCGCAGCTATATTAGATACATTGTGTTATCATTTTCTATGAAAACTAAAACAATAATTTTGCCTTTATTCCTACATTCTTGAAATTTCTGTAAAAAATTTCCACTTAGAATTTATATTTGTTTTGGTACAAGCTTGCATTTAATGATTTGTTTCACAATCTACTGAAGTGAAGAACAAGGAAGTTAGCCTACCAACATTTCAACTAACCAGACATGTAGCAATAATCTAGATTATGTGAGAATTATTTTCAGCATTCCAAGTTTCAATGTTTATATTGAATAAAAGTTCTTTTGAATGATGTTTCTATTGAATGATAATTCTTTTGAAGTTTCTTTTTGTTTATGTTAACAGAGGTAGAATTAACAAAAATTCTATGCATTTATTGTGTACATAACATTTTGATATGCATACATTGCAAAATGATTCCCCAATCAATCTAATTAGCATATGAGTAGCCTTATGTAGTTGTGTGTGTGTTTGTGTGTCTGTACTCACATGTGTGTGTGTGCATGTGTGGTGGAAACATTTAAGATCTGGTCTCTTAGGAAATTTCCAGTATACAATACAGTATTTTAACTATGATCATCATACTATATGTTAAATCTCCAACACTTACTCCTCTTGCCTTGCTGAAAGTATACCTTTGGATGTAACAGGCTCTCTTCCTCTTCAGTGAGAAACCTTCACCTATCTCATCAGTGAATTCTGTTGGGGGTGCTCCAAGGAGTCCAAAATCAAACCATACAATTTAAAAAAATAAATACTGCATTTCATATTTCTCAGAATGAAGCTGTTTTTCAAATTTTAGACAGCATTAACTAGTTTGTTTTATTTTCTTTAATAGAAGCAAAATATTTCATGTCACTATGCAAATTCAAAAGTGTAGACCTTCCCACCCAATGTATTGTAATATTTCCCCCCATATGGTTAGAAGATGAGTATTTTTACTTGCTTTGGTTGTTTCCACCACTTTCTTTATTCATGTGTGTATATTAGAGAAAATTTCCAGCTATGAAGTAAACAGTGTAATATAGTCATCTTTCAGAATTTGAATTTTAACAAGGAATTTGAAAAGTAGTATGGGAATAAAAATACATAATTGAGGGGGTTTTTATATAGAAATTTAACAAAGATATATACTGATAAGTACTTTGTTGCATGCCAAAGAATATTTATAATTATTTTATAATGTCAAAAATTTTGTGTCTTACTCAAGAGAAAAGCTAATAACTCTCTCTGATAAAATATAATTACAAGAAATATGGGAACATGAGCTTGAATTAAATTTTGTTGCTTTTAGTTTCATACTGTGTAAAAAATTATTTTTCATGAAGACAAATAAAGCATAAACACTTTATAAAGCAGAAAACATTTAGAAAATAACCTAAATGAACTCTATACTTGAATGAGAGCTATGCTTGGCACCTTTTAAAATAAGACAGTGGTGTCCCATAGGGTATCACATTGAATTTTATCTACCAATATAAATGAAGATATTCATAACACATAATATAAACAGATTTTCTAGTAAACTAAAGACTGTCATATGTCAGAATTTTCAATATATGACTGTGTTTATCAAAAAAAGTTTTCAGTTTTCAATTCTTAAAATTTTCTAGGACAACAAAGTTTATGGGATCATTATTATTTCTCTTTATTCTTCATTTCTTTTCGTTAAGTTATGCCAATATTTACCTATAGTATGGAAGGTTTTTTATATGAAAGGATACTGGGGACCAAAGTATTCACTGTAATAAGCACATATCAAATTTAGAGCAAGGAAGCTTCACTGTGAATATAACGTTACAAAACTAGTTCATCAGAAAAATTAAGTCTCCAATCTATGAATAGTCATTTTATGTATATTTGATCTGCCTAATAGAATGATGATAAAATTTTATTCTGTCATACTACCAGGGACTGAAGTAGTGTACAGTGTGAAGTCACACTCATTGTAAATGATGCAGAGATCTAAAATTTTAAAAATCTTTTAATCCAACCTGTTTGACATGTAATTATTTGCCAAACATTTTCCCAGTTGTATATATACCAGATACATCCCCAAACAAATTTCTGCTTTCATTGGAGGGAAAGAGAGGTTAATGTTAAAGGAAATAATAGGTGATGATATACAATGTCAAATGGTGATTAAGTTCTAAAGAGAAAAAATTCTTTTGTATTTTAATATTTGGCTCATTGATTTTTAAATTATCTTATATAATGCAATGAATATATTCATGCTAAATAGTCATATGTATTTCAAAAGTTTTCCCTGAATGTATCCATAATTTTCTAAAGAAAAAGAAATATGAATTTTAAGTATTATAATATTCTGGGAAATATCACTGTCAATAATTGGAGTAGAATCAATTATATTTTCAAATTTTCTCTATACCTTAAAATTGCACATTTTTTACTAAAAGGAGACTATTAAGAGATTCTCTTAATTAACTCAATATCAAGTATTTTTAAGGTACTGACTATATGTACAGCACTGCGAAAACAGTTGTTATTTTTATTTAATATGATTACAGTGACAGTAACAGTGAATACTGTTGCCTTTTCATTTGGTAGAATCTATTCCAATGGAAACTTTTGTTATTGCTGTAATTCCTAATGAAATTTCAAGTAAATTTCATACTGTTTATTTTCTGTCAATTTCACAATGACTGAAACTAATCTTGCTTCTTTGTTAGTTTTCATGAAGGCTGAGTAAAACAGCAATTTGAATGCACTATGACTGACATAATTCAGATTGGCAACATGCTGCTTTCTGACTTCTAAAAGGGGATGTGATTTTTACAACCATGTTTATGGAAAATAAAAGCATTTAGAATTATTGTGTTACTTCTTTAGCCATGCAAACTTGATATCTCCAACTGAGTGGAAAAATGTTCATCAGAAAATTGTGTTTTACAGAATTAGAGATGAAATCTAGATTTAGGCAAGAGAAAGTGTAGTATTTACTAAAATAATTTCTCTACTCAGCACAAACTAAATAAACAAAAGATATCACTGTGTGAAGATAAAGTAACTACCTAAAAATTAATATTAATATGTGGACAAATGTTCTAGAGATTTTAGAGTTGCTGACTTTGAGCTTCAATCTATTGTGGTCAGAGAAGGTACATGGTATGATTCTGACTTTATGGAATTTGCTGAGATTTGCTTTATGGCCTGGCCTGTGGTCTATCCTAGAGAAAGTTCCATGCACTGGTCAGAAGAATGTGTATTCTGCAACCATGGGGTGAAAAGTTTAGTAGATATGTTAAGTCCATTTGGTCCATAGTGTCAATTAGCTCTGTTTCTTTGTTGATTTTCTGTCTGATTGACCTATTCAGTGATGAAAGTAGGGTGTTGAAGTCCCCGTTACTATTGTATTGGAGTCTATGTCTCACTTTAGATGTATTAACAGTTCTTTTAAATATCCAGGTGCCCTGTAATTGGGTGCCTATACATTTATTATAGTCACATCTTACTGTTGTATTGATCCCTTAATCATTACATAATGCTCTTCTCTGTCTCTTTTAAGTTTTTGTGTTAAAGTCTATTTTGTCTGATATTAGGAGGGCTATATCTGCCCATTTTGCTTTCAGTTAGCATGAAATGTCTTTTTCCATCCTTTCACTTTCAGTCGGCATGTATCTTTGTCGGTGAGGTATGTTTCTTGTAGGCAGAAAATAGATCTTGTTTTTTTAATCCATTCTGCCAGTCTGTATCTTTTAACTGTAGAGTTGAGACCATTTATGTTCATGGTAAGTATTGATAAGTAACTAATTGGATCTGCCATTTTTCTGTAACTGTTCCTATCATTTACTTTGGATTTCTTTTGTACTTTTTACTGAGGGATTTTCTGCCCTCATATTGTTTCATGATGATGGCTTTCTTTCTGTGTGTAGCACATCCTTTAGCATCTTTTGTAAGGATGAACATATGGTGTCAAATTCTTACAATTTCTGTTTGTTATAGAAGGTTTTCATTTCACCTTCTTTGATATATCAGAGCTTTGCAGGGTATAGTATTCTGCATTAACAGCTTTTTTTTCTCTTAAACTTGGACTGTATCTTCTCTTTGTCTGCTAGCCTATAGGGTTTATGATGAGAAATCACCTGCAAGTCTAATTGGAGATCCTCTGAAAATAAGCTGACATTTTCTCAAGCACCTTTTTGAATCTTTTCTTTATGCTTTACTGTGGAAAGTTTGAATAAAATGTATAATGATGAATTATGTTTTCTGGTCATGTCTGTTAAGAGTTCTGTGTGCTTTTGGTACTTGAACGTTCATTTTTTTTTCTCCAAGTTAGGGAAGTTTTCTGTAATTATTTCACTAAGTAGACTTTCTTATCCCTTCTTTCTTTCCACACCTTCTGGAACTCCTAATACCTGTATGTTGGGACACTTGATAATATCCCATAAATCTCTTACACTGCTTTTAATCTTCATCTTCCTATTCTAATATTGAAATGTCGTTAGGTTTTTTTGGGTGGGGGCCATGGTGTCTTCCTTGTTCTTGTTTCTTAAATTTCTGCATTTATTTTTCAGCTTTTGTAGAATTATTTTTTTCCTCTGATAGCTTTTATTTCTGAAATATTCCTCTGTGGCTTAGTGGAATGTCTGCACTATCAGTGATTACCATGAGATGTGTGGTTTGCATGACCAGAGAGCTCTGTTCAGTGCTCCAGGTTGGAGGTAAGTATCTATAGTAGCAACCAAATTGGATATTGTAGCTCTCCTCTGGTTAACAGAATGGAGAGGGAGGATCACGTCTTTTGGTGCAACCAACCCTTCATCTTCTCACCTTAAAGCTGAGGAATGCTGAGCTGTTAGTCCCTAGCTTATTCAACACTCATTCATACCTCCACATGAACTGCACATGTGCCCTGCACAGTCCTCCCTGTGAGCACAATTCTTCTGCCATGAGCTGTTCTACCCAGCCAAGGAGCTCTGAGGTACTGGCACAAAAACAGATATGTAGACCAACGGAACAGAACAGAAACTACAGAAATCAATCTATGCCTCTACAACCGACTCATCTTTGACAAAGGAGTAAAAATCAATCCTTGGAGACAAGACAGTCCCTTCGACAAATGGTTCTGAAAAAACTGGGTCTCTGCATGAAGAAGTATGAAACAAGACCTCTACCAAACACTTTACTCAAAAATCCATTGAAAATGGATCATAGACATAAATCTACATATGATACCATCAAATTACTAGAGACATTGGGGAAACTCTGCAAGACACTGCCCTAAGGAGAGATTTCTTGGAAAAGACCTCAGAAGCACAGGCAATCAAAGCTAAAATTAACAAATGGGATTACACCAAACTGTGAAGCTTCTGCACTGCAAATAAACACTCAATAAAGTGAAGAGGCAACTGAGAGAATGTGTTAAAATATTTCCAAACTATGCAACTGTTAAAGGATTAATATCCAGAATCTATAAAGAGGTCAAGAAACTCAACAGCTACAAAACAAACAACCTAGTTATGAAATGAGAAAAAGACCTGAACAGAGAGAGGAAATTCAGATGGCCAGCAGGCACATGAAAAAATGCTCAGAATCTGTTGCTACTGGGGAAATGCAAATAAAAACCACAAGGAGATTTTACTCTACTCTGATTAGCATGGCTGTCATACACAAAGCAACAAACAACAAATGCTGGTGAGGATGTGGAAATATGGATACCCTAATTCACCTTTGGTGGGAATGAAAGCTGGTACAGCCAATGTGGAAGACAGTATGGAGGTGTCTCAGAAAGCTGAATATAGATCTACCATATGACCCAGCCATCCAACTACTGGGAATTTATCCAAAGGAAATGAAATCAGCATATGAAAGAGTGATCTGTACCCCCATGTTCATTTTAGCGGAATTTACAGTAGCTAAGGTATGGAATCAAACCAGATGTCCATCAGCTGAAGACTGGATAAGAAATTATCGTTTATATATACACTATGAAATGCTACAAAACAGTAAAAAATGTAAACCATTATACTTACTGAAATAAGCCAGTCACAAAAAGACAAATACCATATGGCCTCTCTGATCTGTGGTAACTAATAGAGTACCTATAAGGTAATCTATATGAGCAAAACTGACACCTTGAGATGCAATCATTTCAAAAAGCTCTTATCTTGACTGTAAAGTAACAATATTTTTCTTCTTTGTTTCTGTTCTTTTTTTTCTTCATATTATTTAGTGAACTCTCTACTTAGTGAATGGTTAATCTTATGAGTATAAAATTAACAGAAAACATCTTTTTATATATATATTTTTTTTTTAATTTTTTTTGGCAGGCAGAGTGGACAGTGAGAGAGAGACAGAGAGAAAGGTCTTCCTTTTGCCGTTGGTTCACCCTCCAATGGCCGCCGCGGCAGCATGCTGCGGCTGGCGAACCGCGCTGATCCGATGGCAGAGCCATGTGCTTATCCTGGTCTCCCATGGGGTGCAGGGCCTAAGCACTTGGGCCATCCTCCACTGCACTTCCGGGCCACAGCAGAGAGCTGGCCTGGAAGAGGGGCAACCGGGACAGGATTGATGCCCCAACTGGGACTAGAACCCGGTGTGCCGGCGCCGCAAGGCAGAGGATTAGCCTAGTGAGCCACGGCCAGAGGTATGAGTTTTCTAAGCTTTTGGTAATGTGAAGCTCCAGGCTGGGGCTGCTGCCGCAGTCTGCAGCGATGTACTCCGGTGTATGTATGTAATATTTAAGGTTGGAAAATAAATCTCAAAAGCAAAGATAGTAACTCTTATTAGAAAAAAAAAGACAATAAAAAGCCAAAGCATGATGCGTTCTGTCAGCCTTAAGCGGGCTGCACCCTGGTGCGGCGCGGGGCCGCGGGGGCGGAGCTGGGCCGGGGGGCTGGCGCTGGTGGGGCTGCTTCCCAGTGCGTGGTTGGTGTGGATGTGAACGCCTGCACTTCCACTGTGTATAAAGTGCTGTGTGATTCAGCTTTTTTTTACTTGCGTTTTTTTTGGTTGGCTCATTAACAAGACAAGGTGACACCATTAAAGCTGCCTCTGCCATTCAAAAAAAAAAAAAAAAGCCGAAAACATCTTTTTAAAAATAAGAATGAGAAAGGGAGAGGGAGGAGAGAGAAGGGTGGGAGCATGGGTGGGAGGGAGGTAGAGGGGGAAGAATCACTATGTTCCCAATTTTATATCTATTTAATGCATGATATTTGTATTTCTTAAATAAAATTTTAAAAGGGGCTAAAAAAAGAGATGTGGACAAAAGTTGTGATGCAAAGTCTCTAATTTATCCCTTATGGTATAAATGTGAACATGAATTATGTTAAAGCACTTGGTAAAAAGGGTAAGATCAATAAGAATTCAATAAATCTTGAAGAGTTCCAATTTTAACAATGTAATTCCTCATAAGAGATCATGCATGCTAGGAAGAAGGTAGTACTTTGATATAATGTGAGAATACTTATTGATGTCTATCTCAGATTTCCCAAAGTGCAGCAAATATTTTAACCTTTTTGATAACCAGTTGAATCTCTCTATAATATGCTTGTCCCAATACCTTGGTACAAATTTTTCTGAAATGGTGATATTAGGGATTTGAATTCTCTATGTGGATGCATGCATCAAAAGTTAATGTGATGTGTTCTTTGAAAAAAATTTTGCATATTGAATTAGTGAGGAACAAAGGCATGCTTTCTACTTTAGTTTTTATTATGAAATAAATCTTAATAAAAAAATCAGAGTGTAGCTTGGTAGTATTTCACCTTTTAATAATGAATAAAACAAAGAATGTTAGGACTCAATTCCTTTGCAACAGTGTGCTATTCTAAGAAGCAAACAATAAAGGTTTGAGATCAAGTGATAAATTTATGGAATTAAGTATTTGGGAGATATATTCCTCAGCCAAAGGTATGGTTAGTAAAATTTTGCCAAGCATCCCTGTTAGCCTTTGTGATGTCTAGTTTTAAATTTCTCTTCAGTAATTTTATTTTAAGAAAAATAAAGAGAAGGCAAATTGAAAAAGCTATTGTAATTAGTAGATGCCTTGATAGAAAAGGATCAGAACTACAGTTAGAGTAAAAGTAATGGCAGCACAATTGACAGTGATAGCAGTAGCATGAAAAATAGTGATTCCAATCACCCACTTGGTTATTGTAGTAGATGATAGTCTATCAGTGCCAGATGTCTTCCTATGCAGGTGCATGCCTTTATGTCTTTTCATTTAGAATTCACCCCTCAGATGAAATAATGGAGTATCTCTGGAATATGATAGAATTTCAGTATGCCTTCTCCATCACTTAAGAATTTTGTTTTATTTTGTTTTTCTAAGGACATGTTCACTTCTCTACATTTCCACAGCCATTCACATAACAGAAGAGGAGTTAATACAAACTGACTCAAGGCTGGCACCGCGGCTCATTAGGCTAACCCTCCGCCTTGCGGTGCCGGCACCCAGGTTCTAGTCCAGGTTGTTGCACCGGATTCTGTCACGGTTGCTCCTCTTCCAGTCTAGCTCTCTGCTGTGGCCCGGGAGTGCAGTGGAGGATGGCCCAAGTGCTTGGGCCCTGCACCCGCCTGGGAGACCAGGAGAAGCAGCTGGCTCCTGGCTTTGGATCAGTGCTGTGCGCCAGCCATGGCACGCCACCTGCGAGGCCACTGGGTGGTGAACCAATGGCAAAGGAAGACCTTTCTCTCTGTCTCTCTTTCTCACTGTCTTGTCTTCTCTGCCTGTCCAAAACAAAACAAAACAAAACAAAAACAAACAAACAAACAAACAAAACTGACTCATAAGGTTGCTGTGAGGAGTAAATTAGTAAACATACCCCAAGTACTTAAAGCATGCCTAACATACATAAATCATAGGGAAAACATTCATTTTTATTATCCTCCCTCTTACAGTTAAGGAAACTATAATTTAGAATCTTTTAGTAACATTTACATAATACAACTAACAAGTTTCAGAGCCAGGATTTACAGTCCCAAGTTTCCTGTCTTTTGGAATGCTAGTCATTGATCATTTAGTAAGGCAACTATAGACATGAGAGTTAGTAATCATTTGAGTCATCTACTTCAGCCACTATTTTATAACTCTGTTTACATAAATAATTTCATTAAATATGCATAAAATAAAATGGAATTACGAAAACATTACTGGACCAATATGGATAAAGAATGAAGTATCATGCACTTAAGCAGTTAAATACAAATGCACAACCACACACACAATATGTTACAAGAAATATGCATTACTATGCTAATATAAACTCAAATCATTTAAAACTAGGGCAATAACCCATTTCAACTGAATAGAAATAGACAACTTTGGATATATGGATCTCTTAATTTTCTATCTTTTCATTCATAATTTTCCATGTAGACTTCTTTTTTAACTAAGAATTTATGAAAATGTGTATAATATACTGTGAAAATGAATAATATGCCTGAGGTCACACAATGGGAAATTGAAAAATATTATACATAAACCTGGGAATTTTGACTCCTAGTGTAGTACTTCTTTACTAAACTGTCTTCCCTAATGGAATTACCCCTTGAAAGCCAAATTACTTACTTTTGGGAAATCAAGAGTGTGACAAAATTGGATATTGTATACAATGCAATATTTAGACACATTTGACTTTCCCAATAAATATGTAAATAGCTCTTTTTCAATTAACAGAACTTTGAAAATGGCTGCAGACAATTTCCCAGTTGGTGCTTTACTATGTCTTATCTGTGTATTCCAAATCTTGCTGATATATTTGAGAATTAGCTGCAATCTGTGTGCTTAAGCATAGGTGTCCGTATGTATGTGGATCTAAACTGACAAGTAATATTCGAGTGCCAATTTGAAAGGATTTAAAACCTTCTTAATTCAAAAATCATAAATTAACTTCATTTAATTTAAAACCAAAAGACCCACAAGTTTACCAATAATACTTTATACTTCAAGGCATTTGTGTGTCAATATCATTAAAGCTTAGATTCCCTTTCTTTTTCTACTTTGTTGTTCTTTATAATATATTTTATTATCCTTGTAAGAAAATGCCCTTTACACAGATGCTGCAAGAACTTCACACTCACGGAAGAAAGTAAAGTCAATAATGAAGAGGTATTGAAATGCCAGGGACCTACATTGTGATGTAGAGGGTTAAGCTTCCACCTCCAATGCCAGCAGCCCTTATGTGTGCAGGTTGAGTCCTGGCTGCTCCATTTATGATCCATCTCCCTGCTAATATGCCTGGGAAAACAATGAGAGATGACCCAAGTTCTTGGGGCTCTGTACTCACATGGGAGATCTGGAAGAAGTTCCTGGCTCCTGGTTTAAGCATGGACCAGCCTCAGCTGTTTGATCATTTGGGGAGTGAACCAGCAGATGGAAGACCTCTCTCTGTCTCTGTCTCTGTCTCTTCTGTGTTTCATTACAGAAGAAATGAAGTATTCTTTAATAACATTTATTATATGAGTATTTGTAAGTTTTACCATAGTTTTATTAAAATATTAACTCCTTATATTAGAACTTGCATTATTTTTCTCAAAATTGTTATTTTAGAAAATAACTTGTTATACAGGAATTAAGAAGTTCAATTGGAGGAGGAGGAAGGCACAGAGTTCCAGAAATTAACTTTTTTGTGTGTGTCTGTGCATACATACACACATACACACACACACATACAAATTGGGATTGATCACACAGATAATACTTTCAAATTTCTCTTCATCCATTGAAAGGATATTATAAAAATAGCTTGTAAGTAAGAAAAGAAAGTATCAATAGAGTACAATAGTGTGTGCTATGTGTGACAGTTGGCATAGAATCCTTGTTATTATTGTGGCTCAGTTTCTGTTTATGATTGATTTACAAGTTTGGTTAGTCTGCATTAAATTATTCACAGTTCATCATAGATTCAAAAAATGCCCCCTTACATTTTGGCAAAGCATCATGCTACAGTGAGAGAGAGAGAGAGAGAGAGATTAGACTCAAGGAGGCTGTAACAGCTGTCATATGTAAAATGCAATAATGGAAAGGAGGGAAATATATAGATAAAGAGATCTGGAAATTTGAAAGGAGGCCTTTGAGTCTTTTGGTAAATACCAGGGCGTGCATGTATAAGGTGAAACTTTGTGAGGCTGAGAAAGAATGATGTGAGAGCTGATGGATAAACAATCTCACACTGGACTGAAAAACATTCAGGTTATAACCAACCCATATGGACGTTCCTGGTAGACAGCAATACCATTAAGAAGAGGCACTAGGAGAGGTGTGCCATAGAATTATGGCTGTGCTTATTCTGAAATGGACATAACTGCCTCCAACTAAGGATAAAAACAAGTCAGAAAAAGATCAAGGCAATCTGCAAACAGATTAGCCTCCCAAGAACAAAGCCTAGCACTAATTAAAGGAAAACAGCAAAATACAGCATTATAAAATATAGAAAACATATGTGCAGCTTCTGAGATAGTGCTAGACATGTTAAATACCAGGAAATTATGATCCACAAATAGAATAAAAAGTAATAACCAGGAGATCCAGAAGTGCTGAGATTTTGAGATTAGCAGGCAAGATCACTATACTATGTGTTATAAATCTATTTACAGCCATAAAGGAAAGTATAAACTGCATAAGAGAAGAAATGGAATACATAGAGCAGCTAAGTGAAACTTGTGGAGATAGCATTAAGAAATTTTTCTGGCTTTAATTACATGAAGATTGGATATATCAGAAGAAAATATCAGTGACCTTCAAAGCATAAAAATAAATCCTTTTAACAAAATTGAAGCAAAGAAAAAGCTACTGTATCTTCAAATATTGTATTGTAATGCCTCTAGCTGTTAGTTTATTGTTTAAGATTGCTTTGGGCATTTGGAGTCATTTTGTGTTTTCATATGAATTTTGGGATTGGTTTTCCAACTTCTGTGAAGAATATCTTTGTAATTTTCATTGGAATTGCATTTAAAGTGTAAATTGCTTTGGTTAATATGGATAATTTGATTATATTAAGTCTGCTAATCCATGAACATGGAACTTTTTTTCATCTTTCTATGCATTCTATTTCTTTAATGTTTTATATTTTCATTTTAGAGGTTTTTCAAGTCCTTGGTTAAATTTATACTAAGAGGTTTGCAAATTTTATAGTTATTCTGCTTTGGGACAATCTTATAAGTTATTTTCATCTAGAAAATTGTTCATTTTTGTGTGTTGATTTTATATCTTGCAAGTTTGCCAATTTCTTTTGCCAGTTATAATACTCTGTTAATGAAGTGTTTTGGTTCACCTATCTAAAGGATCATATCATCTATAAACAGAAAGAATTTGCCTTCCTCCTTTACAATTTATATCTCTGACTTTTTTTCCTTGCCTAATTGCTGTGGCTACGATGTTCAGAGCTTTACTAACTGTGTTGAGAATGAGAATCGTTGTCTGGTTCTGAGTCTCAGTGGAACTGCGTCTAGTTTTCTGCCATTCAATATATTGCTGGCTCTGTTTGTCATGTATTGCCTTGATTGCATTGAGATATGTTCCTTCTATAACCAATTCTTGAAGATTTTTAGTATGAAAGAATGTTGTATTTCATCAAATGGTTTCTCTGCATCTAATGAGATGATCACATCTTTTATTTAAAGATTTTATTTATTTTATTTGAGAGTTAGAGTTACAGACAGTGAGAGAGAGAAACAGAGAGAAAGGTCTTCCTTCCATTGGTTCATTCCCCAAATGGCTGCCATGGCCAGAGCTGCGCTGATCTGAAGCCAAGAGCCAGGAGCCTCTTCCAGGTCTCCCACGTGGTTACAAGGGCCCAAGGATTTGGGCTATCTTCTACTGCTTTCTCGGGCTGTAGCAGAGAGCTGGACTGGAAGTGGAGCAATGGGGACTAGAACCAGCATCCATATGGGATGCCAGTGCCACAGGCAGAGGATTTACCTGTACCATGGCGCTGGCCCCAATCATCATATCATTTTTATCCTCATTTTGTTGATGTGATGTAGCATATTTATGGCTTTGCATATGTTAAACCATTCTTTCATCCCTGGAATAAATCTCACTTGCTCCAGGTGGACAGTCATTTTGGTGGATTATTGGATTTTATTTGCTGGTATTTTGTTGAGTATTTTTGCATCCATGTTCATCAAGGATATTGGCCTATAAATTTCTTTATTTGTTGTGTTTTTTTTTCTGGTTTTCACATTATGGTAATGCTGGCCTCCCAGATTGACTTTTGAAGAGTTCCCTCCCTTTCAATTGTTTTGAATAATTTAACAAGATTTGCCTTAAAAGTTTGAAAGAAGTCAGCAGTAAAGCCATCAAGTTCTGGCCTTTCCTTTGTTAGGAGGCTCACTATTATTTATTCAGTTTCAGACTTGATATTAGTCTATTAAGGTTTTCTGTGTTTTTTTGCTTCAATTTTGGTAAATTCATGTATCCCAAAATATTTCTACTTCTAAATTTTCTAATTGGATGGCACATAGTATATGTAATAATTCCTAATGATTCTATTTTAAAAAAATATTTTTTTAAATGCAGACATACAGAAAGAATGGAATAGAGAGAGAAAGAGAGGTCTGCCATCTGCTGATTTACTCTACAATTGGCCACAAAGGCCAGGGCTGGGCCATGCTGAAGCCAAAAGACAGGAGCATTTTTGGGGTCTACCATGTGGGTGTAGGAGATGATAGGGTTGGACCATCCTCTGTTGTTTTCCCAAGCACATTAGCAGGGAGCCACATTGGAAGTGGAGAAGCCAAGACTTGAGCTGGTACCCATATGTGATGCCACTGCTGCAGTCTGTGGCTTAATCAGCTATGCCACAGGACTGACCCAGCATCTGTATATTTTAAATATCACATGTAACATCTCCTTTTTCATTTCTGATTTTAAAATTTCAGTATTATTCCTTTTGTTCTTGGTTAGTTGTATGAGTGGTTTATCAATTTTGTTATTTTTCCAAAGAACATCTCTTCATTTTACTGATCTTTTGTATTGTTCCTTTATTTCTATTTTTTTTTTGTAATTTTATTATTTCTTTCCTTCTACTAATTTTGGTGGTGGTTGTTCTTGTTTTTCTAGTTCCATGAATTGAATTGTTAGTACATATATTTGATACCTTAGCAAATTTTTGGAGTAGGAGTTTATTGCGATTAATACTCCTGTCAAAACTGCTTTTATTTTATGTAGTACTTTCATTTCAATTCATTTGAAGGAATTTTCTTGTTTTAATTTTTTAGATTTATTTATTGATTTGAAAGGCAGGGTTATACAGAGAGAGGAGATGGAGAGAGGGAGAGAAAGAGAGTGAGAAACAGGTCTTCCATCCAATGGTTCACTCCCCAATTGGCCGGAACAGCTGAAGCTGTGCCAATTCGAAACCAGGAGCCAGGAGCTTCTTCTGGGTCTCCCACACAGGCGCAGGGGCCCAAGGACTTGGGGCCATCTTCCACTGCTTTCCCAGGCCATAGCAGAGTGCTGGATCGGAAGCGGAGCTACTGGGTCTTAAACCGACTCCCATCTGGGATGCCGGGGATTCAGCCTAGGGTGTTAACCTGTTGCACCACAGTGCCGGCACTGGAATTTTTTTGTTTTGTTTTGTTTTATAAAAACCTGTGTGCTTACATTATATACATATGTGTTAACTATAGTCACATCTTCTTTTTGAAATTGACTTCTTAATCATTTCAGGATTTTCTTTGTCTATTTTAACTGTGTTTGTTTGATGTTATTATGGGTACTCCTATTCACTTTTACTTTCCATTTGGATGGAATGTCTTTTCCTATCCTTACACTTTGATTCTGTGTGTATGTCTTTATTGGTGCTGTTTCTTGTAGGCTGAATATGTATGGTTCTTTGTTTATTTTTAATCCATTCAGTCAATCTATAAGTTTTAATTTGAGTATATAGTCCATTTATTTTCTTTTATTATCTTTAATTTAATGAATATAAATTTCCAAAGTACAGCTTATGGATTACAATGGCTCCCCCCCGCCCAAAATTTCCCTCCCACCTGCAACCCTCCCCTTTCCCACTCGCTCTCCCCTTCCATTCATATCAAGATTCATTTTCAATGTTCTTTATATACAGAAAATCAGTTTAGTATATATAAAGATTTCAACAGTTTGCCCTCACATAGCAACACAAAGTGAAAAAATACTGTTGGAGTACTAGTTATAGCATTAAATAACAGTGTACAGCACATTAAAGACAGAGATCCTGCATGATATTTTTTAAAAAAATTGATTAATTTTCTATGTAATTTCCAATTTAACACCAAGGTTTTTTTTTGTTTTGTTTTGTTTTGTTTTGTTTTTCATTTTCAATTATCTTTATATACAGGAGATCGATTCAGTATATACTAAGTAAAGATCTCATCAGTTCGCACCCACATGTAAACACAAAGTGTAAAAATACTGTTTCAGTACTAGCTATATCATTACTTCACATTGGACAACCCATTAAGGACAGATCCCACATGGGATGTAAGTACACGGTGACTCTTGATGTTGATTTAACAATTTAACACTCTTGTTTATGGCGTCAGTAATCTCCCTAGGCTCTAGTCATGAGTTGCCAAGGCTATGGAAGCATTTAGGGTTCGCAGACTTCGATCCTATTCCGACAAGGCCATAGTCAAAGTGGAATTTCTCTCCTCCTTTCAGAGAAAGGTACCTCCTACCTTGATGGCCCCGTTCTTTCCACTCGGATCACACTCACTGAGATCCTTCATTTAGGTCTTCTTCTTCTTCTTCTTCTTTTTTTTTTTTCATGGTATCTTGGCTTTCCATGCCTAAAATACTCTCATAGGCTCTTCAGCCAGATCCGAATGCCTTAAGGGCTGATTCTGAGGCCAGAGTGCTATTTAGGACATCTGCCATTCTATGAGTCTGCTGTGTCTCCCCCTTCCCATGTTGGATCCTTCTCTCCCTTTTTGGTTTTATCAGTTAGTATTAGCAGACATTAGTCTGGTTTGTGTGATCCCTTTGACTCTTAGATCTAGCAGTGTGATCAATTGTGAACTGAAATTGATCACCTTAGTCCATTTATTTTCTTTTTTTTCTATTTATTTATGTTTTTATTAAACTTTTATTTAATGAATATAAATTTCCAAAGTACAGCTTATGGGTTACAATGGCTTCCCCCTCCCAAAACTTCCCTCCCACCCACAACCCTCCCCTTTCCCGCTCCCTCTCCACTTCCAATCACATCATGATTCATTTTCAATTCTCTTTATATACAGAAGATCAGTTTAGTATATATTAGGTAACGATTTCAACAGTTTGCCCCCATATAGCAACACAAAGTGAAAAAAAATACTGTTGGAGTACTAGTTATAGCATTAAATAATTGTGTACAGCACATTAAAGACAGAGATCCTACATAATATTTTTTTAAAAAAATTAATTTTCTATGCCATTTCCAATTTAACACCAGGTTTTTTTTTTTTCATTTCCAATTATCTTTATATACAGAAGATCGATTCAGTATATAATTAGTACAGATCTCATCAGTTTGTACCCACGCAGAAACACAAAGTGTAAAAATACTGTTTCAGTACTAGTTGTAGCATCACTGCACATTAGACAACACATTAAGGACAGATCTCACATGGGATGTAAGTACACAGTGACTTCTGTTGCTGACTTAACAATTTGACACTCTTGTTTATGGCGTCAGTAATCTCCCTAGGCTCTAGTCATGAGTTGCCAGGGCTATGGAAGCCTTTAGAGTTCGCTGACTTTGATCATATTCCGATAGGGTCATAGTCAAAGTGGAAGTTCTCTCCTCCCTTCAGAGAAAGGTACCTCCATCTTTGATGGCCCCGTTCTTTCCACTGGGATCTCACTCACAGAGATCTTTCATTTAGGTCTTCTTCTTCTTCTTTTTTTTTTTTTTCTTTTCCATGGTATCTTGGCTTTCCATGCCTACAATACTCTCATGGGCTCTTCAGCCAGATCTGAATGCCTTAAGGGCTGATTCTGAGGCCAGAGTGTTTTTATTACTGAGAAGTAATGATTTGGTCCTGCCATTTTTCCAGAAATTTTCCTATTAATTTTTTTGAATCCCCTTTATTGTTTTATTCAGAAGATTTCTACCTTCACATTCTTTCATGATTCCCACTGTCATTCTCTGT